>NC_143054.1:3772500-4072500 GCF_052426305.1 Pelodiscus sinensis | reverse complement strand
AAACTGCTGAGTTCTGTCGACGTTATGTCGACAGAACTCAGTGGTAGTGTAGACGCTGGTATAGTTTTGTCGACAAAAGTCCACTTTTGTCGACAAAACTAGGTAGTCTAGACACACCCATTGTGTGCAGGCTGCATACCAGGTTCACCTGGGTACATCTCATGTCATCAATTGCCTGCCGTTTCCAGAGCCTTGGATATTTCTGCACCTTTGTCCCTTGGATTATTTGCCTGTGGCACTCAATAGTTTAGTTCCCTGGGGGCCTAAGTTACTTCTAGGCTGCACAGGTTTCTATTAAGCCCCACTCAGGCCTCACGGCTGCAGCGGGAGAAAGATGGCTCTACCTGCTGTCCCCTGCATGGAGCTGCTGCAGCATCCCTCACCTGGCCCCAAGCTGCTGCAATGGGCGTCCGTCTGTTCTAGAACGTTATTCCGAAATCAGAGTGCGCCTCGACACTACAAGCTATTTTTTCAAAATAATGTCGATCTGGAGGACTTCTTACTTGGACTCCTGTGACCCTCGTTTCACCAAAAGTAAGGGAAGTCAAAGGAAAAGGACTCTTCCTTTGACTTGCTGCTGTGTAGACCGTGCCAAAAGCCGAATTACGCTCTTTTGACTTCAGTTTAAGGATGTTAAGGACTAGTCAACTATCGGCTAAGCAAATGCTTATCGAATAGTCGAGTTGACTAGTCGATTCCCTCCCCCCCCCCCCCAGCTGCCTGTATCAGAGGCCGCAAGGTGGGGGAGAAGAAGAGTGGGTACTTCAAAGCGGCAGTGCTGCACGGAGCCCATACCGAGCTGTGTGTGGTGCTGCCACTTTGAAATGCCGAGGCGGCGTTCCAATCAAAGGCTTTCTGGGAATCTTAAGTATACTATATCCGCTGGATCCCCCTTGTCTACGTGTTTGTTTGACCCCCCCCCCAAAAAAAGAACTCTAGCAGATTAGTAAGGCAGGATTTCCCTTTACAGAAACCATGTTGACTTTCCTCCAACAAATTATATTCATCCGTGTGTCTGACAATTTGATTCTTTACTATAGTTTCAACTAAATTTGCCCAGTAGCAAGCCAGTCTGTAATTGCCACGACCACCTCTAAAGCCCTTTTTAAATATTGGTGTCACATTAGCTATCTTTCAATCACTAGGTACAGAAGCCGATTTAAAGGATAGGTTACAAACCACAGTGAATAGTTCAGCAATTTCCCATTTGAGTTCTTTCAGAACTCTTGGGTGAATGCCATCTGGTCCCGGTGACTTCTTACTGTTTATCAGTTTGTTCCAAAACCTCCTCTAATGACACTCAATATGGGACAATTCCTCAGATTTGTCACGAAGGGTATGTCTAGACTACATCCTTGTGTCGTCAGAGGGATGTGAATTAGACATACCGAAATTGCTAATGAAGCGGGGATTTACAAGGCATAAGGGATCTGTCGCCAAAGCCTTTAGTGAACGATAGAACCGTGGCTAGACTGCCGCTTTTCGTCGCCAAAGCTCCGTGGCGACAAAAAGCGGTGGCCATTTTTATGCTAATGAAGTGCGGGAGATTTAAATCCCTGCTTCATTAGCAATTTTGTTATGTCTAATTTACATCCCTCTGTCAGAGGGATGTAATCTAGACATACCCATAAAAAGAATGGCTCAGGCTTGGGAATTTTCCCAATATCCTCAGCGGTGAAGACTGAAGCAAAGAATTAATTTGACTTCTCTGCAATGTCTTTATCATTCCCGAGTGCTCCTTTAGTGTCTCGATTGTTCAAGGGCTCCATTGGCTGTTTAGCTGGCTTCCTGCTTCTGATGCACTTAAAAAGCATTTTACTATTACTTTTTGAGTTTTTGGCTAGCTGCTTTTCAAACTCCTTTTTGGCTTCTCTTATTATATTTTTACACTTGGACAAAGTTTATGGTTCTTTCTATTTTCCTCACTAGGATTTGACTTCCACTTTTTAAAATATATCTTTTTATCTGTCACTGCTTGTTTTACCTGGTTGTTAAGCCATGGTGGCACTTTCTTGGTTCTCTTACTGTGCTTTTTAATTTGGGGTATACATTCAAGTTGGGCCTCTATTATGGTGTCTTTGAAATGTTTCCATGCAGCTTGCAGGGATTTTACTTTTGTCACTACCTTTTAATTTCTGTTTAACTAACTTCCTCATTTTTGCATAGTTCCTCTTTCTGAAATTAAATGCCTCAGTATTGGACTGCTGAGGTGTTTTTCCCACCACAGGGATATTACATTTTATTATATTCACTATTTCCAAGCGGTCCAGTTATATTTACCTCTTGGACCAGATCCTGTGCTGCACTTAGGACTAAATCAAGAATAGCCTCTCTCCTTGTGGGTTCCAGAACCAGCTGCTCCAAGAAGCAGTCATTTAAGCTATCAAGCAATTTTATCTCTGCATCCCATTGTGAGGAAATTCCATCAACTACTCGACTAGTAAATTACTTGATATTTAGCATCCTTATTTCAGCTACTCCATTGACATAGCTGAAGGTGTGTTGCTTGCGTTAGCCCTGCTGTGTAGACCTACCCTAACTGTGCGGTGCTAAGCAAGCCTAGGCATTTATCGCCTCTGAATGTTTTCTTGGGATTGAATCCAAAAGCCAGCCAGGTGTAAGGACTTTGGCTAGGGTAATCTTTGTGCTTAGGTAGTAGTTCTGCTCTGAGGTAGAGGGTAGATAATAGCTTGCAACATTCTTTACAGTTGATAAAGCAAACACTGTCTACTACTAAAGAAATCACTTGCAGAGGATTTGAAAATTCCACAGGCCCCCATCTTCGCCATCTTCAGTCAGGCACAAGCAGTTCCTCTCCATAGTCTCTTGCAGCCTCATAAAGCTACTTGTCCATGTGCCTGGGGTAAGGGGGTGGGGTCTTGTTTAGGTGAGCATTGAAAACAGTAGGTCTCCATCATGTGGGGAAGTGGATTTTGTGCCTTTGCTTGTGTGGGAAATTGCCTGTCAAGTGAGAGTTTGTGCTACATTTATAATTCCTGTTTCTGCTCTGACTTGGTTGGTTTGGCCCAGTTGGCTTTGTCCAGTGCGCTGGGGCAGTGATCGCCTCAGAAAAGTAGAAGGTTTGGTTTTTACACGCTGTAAGCCCATGAGGAAATAAGTGTAACTCATCTGCACCCTCAGACAGGAATCCTTATTGTACGTCTGGCTGACAACTAACCCTGCACAGCACCCGACGTGTGTGAGCTTAGGCCAAGCTCTGTCAAGACCTACTAATGTCTTGTGAGTGAATAACATAGCTGGAGTTATTTCAGGGCCTTCACTGTATCAGGAGATGTGCTCTCCCATGGACTTACCTTCTCTTTCTGGGGAAGCCCCAGCCCTGAATATGTATGGGTCAGCTGATTAGCAGACCGCCCACAGCTGGCAGCATGTTATCTGCACATTTGTGCTTGCCTTGGTGCACACGACAAAATTTATTCTGCACGTGGATGGAAACAATTAGAGGGAACATTGATCCCTTCCACAGTCTTGCCTTGATTTTAGAAGATGCTCTTATCCACTAGGGATGCTAGACAGCATGTAAGCTGATTTCCATGTAGCTGACTCAAATTTTGTCAGGTACACAATTAACTGCTGTGGCTCTGCATTGAAAGGAGCTTGGGAGCTGCCGTGCAGGCAAGCTGTCTCGGTCCCAGCAGCTACCACTGCTGTGGTTCTGCATGTAAAGGCTTTTGAGGGCAGGCAGGCAGCCCGGCTCGCGCTGGCTCCCAAAAGACTTTACGTGCAGAGCTGCAACGTGAGTAGCTGCTGGGCTGGGACTGAGCCTTTCTGCCAGCCATCCTGCAAAAACTGTACTTGTAAAGCTGCACTGGGGTGGGGGGGGGGGGGGGTGTTTGCTTGGAGCCGGTAGTGTTAACTGATAAGCATCCACCTGTTGGTTACTCATTTAACTGGATACACTATTGCATCCTATGATCCACCCATCTTCACTGGCTCCATTCCTACCATCTCTGTCCCTCCTTTTCTGGGAAGCCGCCTACCCCCATGTGCTGCTGCCTCTGTATCATAGGGATCCTGCTTAACAGCTAGCTCCCTGCAAACACCAGCTCCCTCCTGTACACCCTCCCCCCCGTGTTGCTGCCTATTTGTGTGGGGGGGGGGGGGAAGGAGGGGTTTAATAGCTGGCTTCCCCCTGTGCACTGGCTCCCACAGAGCCGCCTCACCCCTCCATGTGTAACCGCTGAAAATGTCAGCATTTAGATATTTACCAAAAGAAATGCATTTTAACATCCCTACTAGTGATACTTCAGGTACTTAATGACTCAGAACTCAAACCAATAGCCTACGAATGGTCATGTGTGTCCTAGAAGCCCAAACTATGGTTGGTCCTGGAAGGATGTGTGACCATGCTGCCTGCTACTGGAATCCATCTTCAATCTAGTAATTTTCCATGGGGTTGAGGGTGCAGACCCAAAGATTCTGCCCTGGGGGGGAAGTCTATTTAAGCAATGGGAAGCCATCAGTGCTCTGTCTTCAGCATAGGCCAGGCAGTTTCAAAGCCAGCTAAGAAGCTACAAAGAACGCTGAAGAAACTAAAGACCCAAGCCAGAGTAAAGATCATAGTAGCTTACTCTGATCTGACTGCTTTCGCTTACCCCCACTTACTCCTCCTTTTGTACTTAATACAAACATGGCTGACTTGGGCATTCAAGCTCTGGGAGGGAAGGGGAGGGACACGGAGGGGTGCAAATCTGCTGATTCCCTGTGCTCCAGAAGTGCTGGAAGTTTGGGGAGGAGGGGTTAAGCACAAGGCTTCCAGCCTGCGAGAGGCATGTGGGGTACAGGGGAGGGCATGGGCCACCCTGTTATGGGCTGCAGCTTGCCTGCCACTGCTCTGGTAGCATCCCAGATACTGAAGTAAGGCTGCCTGGTCTGTAGTTCCCCAGCTCCTCCTTTCCCTCCTTTTGAAAGACGGGCCCTGCATTAACCTTCTCCGGCCCTCTGGGACCTCACCTGTCATCCGTGAGTTGGCAGATATTAGTGCCAGTGGCTCCCAGATTCCTGCAGCTTCCCAGGAAGAATTTCATCAGGCTCCACTGACGTGAATTCAGTCACATTCGTCAGAAGGTGTCTGACCTGTCCTTGACTTCCTCCGCTCGGCATTCTTTCCCCTTTACTGCCTCTTCTCCTCTCTTTGCTCGATGTCCAGTCACGGGTTTCCACATTTATAGTCGTGAGGTTATTTTGCAGAGAGTCTTCCGGAGGGGCAGAGGTTTTAAATATTGAGTCATTGGTTGGGCTTTTCCTGATATGAGTTTCTGGGAAGGATTTCCATGGGCATGGAAGCTGGTGCTGCAGGGTTTCCATAAATGGTGGCAGAGCGATCTTCAGATTGTCTCGTGTTCTTTAAAATGTCCGTGTTTCCCTGCGCCATAGGCAGACAGTGGTTATCCTTTTGGGGAGAGAAAATCTGACGTGCCGCACGGTGAGGGTATCGGGAATAGGGAATGCTTGATTCCTCTGACACAGTTGTGTCTAGTCAGTGTTGGCTTTCGGGAAGACCTGCTGGAGTATTCAACTAACAATCTTTCTCTTCCTCTCCTTCACAGTACAGTGCGGTGGACAGCAATCCGCTTTCTCTCTATGTTATGCACCCCTTCTGGAATACTATAGTGAAGGTGAGAATTCCTGCTGGTCATGTGGTTCTTTGCTGGAGGTGGCCATGTCCGTATTGTGTCATGACATGCTAAGACAAGAGTCCCTTTGAGCGGAAATAAGTTCTACCTTATTCATTCTGTGACTAATGCCAGTGTTTGTCCTTCAAGCACAGTAAATGGATGCAGCTGCATAAGTCTAAAAGGTGGTGCTGTAGAATCATATATGCTAACTGCCTCTCTCACTATCTAATGCCAGGAAGACGTAACCTCCTCTCTGATGTAGTTAAAACCAACGTGTCACACCTGTTGTGTGCACTAATGCGATTCTTTGTGTTTTTGCTGCTTTCCCATAGATTTTCCCTACCTGGCTGGCTCCAAATCTGATAACATTTTCTGGCTTCCTGTTGCTTGTCTTCAACTTCTTCCTCATGGCGTACTTTGACCCTGACTTTTACGCTTCTGGTAAGACTGTTTTTTTTTAGTGTAAATTTTAGAGCATGCGGGTAATAAAAGATCAGATACTCATGCCTGCCAATGCTATAATTTCACAATTTCATGTGCTGACTGATATGGCTTGCTTATCTACTGCTCCGTAGTGTTCTTTGGTTTTTAAATATCCACGTGGCGCAAAAAGTCAAAGACTGAAATTGCTTGGTGATAGTATACTAACGCAGCCAGAAATGTGACTCATTCCTTTCCAGTTGCTTTGAGAGGGGTAGAAGCCAACATTTGAAAAAAAGGGGGGGGAGTAAGCCCCCAAATTTAGGAGTCCATTGTATCTTTGAGTCAAGATGAACTCTTGACACACAACTAAGAATAAAAAACACCCCAAACAAACTCTGCTACTTGTTGCCTTGTGGAAGAGCAAATAGTGCATTTGTGTGCCAATAACTGAGGATGTAACCAGTCTTTCTGATAAAATACTGATTTTTGTGGTTACTGACCTGCTTGTCTTTGTCAAGTTCATTTATTGTTTTCAGTGCTGCACGTGCCCTGGTGTTATGTAACTGACTAATCGTGCTCCTTAAAAAGGTAAAATTTGCGATGGGTACCTGTTTGTTGTTGTTGGATTTAAAGCAGTATAAATTTGGATGGAGATACACCAAACACTACATGCTGCATGTGTGTACCTTTTGTCTCCCTGTTCAGATGGATGATGGTTCAGTCATCTCAGTCTTTTACAATCCTCCTTGTGATAAAGGGTGGGCGAGCAGAGTTTGTCTGGGCTAGTGAACTGCTATGGCAGTCGTGCAAGGCTGGTTTGACACTGAGCTGGTCGACCCTGAAAATATAGGGGGGTGGGGCGGGGAGTTTTGTGTCTCAGTAAAGTGACAAATCCACATACCAGGAGAGATGTAACCCCTGATGTAGAAGGGGCCAGGAGGATAGATGGAAGGATTCTTCCCTTGACCTAGCTGAGGATCCCTTCCGGTGGCAACGAACATCTGCACTGGAGCGCTCTTGTGGCACAGCTGGGCCGGCACACCTGGTGTTTCTTTGGGCTGCATTGGTTCCAGAAAGCAAATCCATTTTAGATTCTCTTGGAGTCTCTGTAGCACATCCCGGTATCTCTAAGGCAGAGCCTGTCTGTTAGGCATCCTTTATTGGAATGGCTCCTGCTAAAGAGCCGACTAAGTGCTTGTTGGCAGAGAAGGCACAGCAAAGGAATTAAAAGGTCTGTATACAAAAAACCAAGGAAGAAATACGTCCATTTATTATTTGCCGTAAGAAATGGGGCCTTTATTACTTGCCCAAGCACCTTCGTCTTATCAAAGAACTGAGTGTGACGGACCGGGCCGTGTCTGGGCACAGCTGAGGGCATCCGCTCAGGGCAAATTGCTCAAATCCGGGGCTCCTTACAGCCCCCAGACTGGTGACCTCTCCACACAGGCCACAAACCAGTCCCACAGAGCGCTTCAGCAACCTGCCTGAAGCCTCCCGAGCAAAACCCTCTGACACCCCAGCAATATCCGTGCCTCAGATGGCCCCGGGCCTATACACAGGTGGGGCGTCCTAGCACCCAATCCCACCTACCCCGAACAAGTTCTGTCCGGTTCCAAGAAACCAGCCACAGATCCCTGGTCAATTTACCCTCTGGATCTTACCCACAAATCACGCTGGGCCAATCCTTTAGAATCTATATCTAAAGGTTTATTATTACAATAAAGAAAAGCCTGAGAGTAAGGTTATTAAAATACAGTACGTTACATGCACCGAATCTCCCAGTCCTCGATGCAGGCTTAGCAGAGATGTTACAGCTGCTGGTTTAAAAGTTCTTGTTGCACATCCTATCATCAGGATGGGTTCACAGGTCTTCCGGGCTCTTCGATCCCTGCAATGCTGCCTCTGGGATGAAGTGCTGAGCTGAGAACAAAATGGCATCGACCACATGGCCTCTTTATACCTCCTTCCTGGCCTCTTCTGGTATGCAGCAGGTCACCTGGTCAGAGGCCAATCTCTGTGTTTCCTGCTGGCTGCTCTCAGGTGACAGCCCCTATTCTTTGGGTGTGTCCTTGGCCTATCAAGTGCCATTGTCCTACAGGGCCTGGCTAATCAGCCTGCCCATAGCAATGCTTAACCACATTCAGAGAAATATTCAGCTTCCACACAGATTACAGATTCAGACATTATACACTCACATAAATAGCGTACATAAGATCAGCAAACAATAAGCTCCCATTCAATACCCCACATGGCTCCCTTTTATACCAATTTCTGGGGCCAACACCCCCACCTAGGGGTGCAGCAGCGATCTGGCTGCTTCCCTCCAATTCGGTAATGTGACACTGAGCACTGGCTCTAAGCTTGTAAATGAAGTCATTCTTCTGCTCTACTCTGCGCTGATTAGGCCTCAATTGGAGTGTTGTCCAGTTCTGGGCACCACACTTCAAGAAAGATGTGGAGAAATTGGTGAAGGTCCAGATAAGAGCAGCAAGAATGATTTAAAGCTCTAGAGAACATGAGCTATGGGGGAAGATTACTGAGAAAATTGGGTTTGTTTAGTTTAGAAAAGAGAAAACTGAGAGGGGACAGGGTAGCAGTTTTTCAAGTACCTAAAAGAATGTTACAAGGAGGAGGGAGAAAAATGGTTCTTCTTGGCCTCTGAGGACAGGACAAGAAGCAATGGGCTTAAATTGCAGCAAGGGAGGTTTAGGTTGGACATTAGGAAAAACTTCCTGCCTGTCAGGTGGTTAAACACTGGAATAAATTGCCTGGGGGGTTGTGGAATCGCCATCCCTGGGGATATTTCAGAGCAGGTTGGACAGACACCTGTCAGGGATGCTCTAGATGGTGCTTGATCCTGCCGTGAGGGCAGGGGACTGGACTCGGTCTCTCGAGGTCCCTTCCAGTTGTATGATTCTATGAAGAGTCTTCCTAAATGCCGTGGTTCTGGGCACGTCTGTAATTTTAATAGTGCCTGACGGCACAGAGCACTGATCATTTTAGTTGCCCTATTGGAGGATTTGCGGTCTTCCTTGAAGTGTTGTCTTCTATCATGCAACAGTCTGAGTCTGTTACCTTGCGCCTGGATTAAGTACTGGTCAAGCCTCCGAAATCCGGGACACTCTGGTCCAGCAGGACCATGGATGTTGCTGGATCTGAGCGCCCTGGTGCCTGGGAGTGCGAGCCCTGTCCCCAGGGAGCCCTGGCTGGGTGGGGCAGCCAGCAAAGCAGGGGCAGCCGGAAAGTCCCTGGCAGGGCACAGCAGAAGCGGGACAGCTAACACGCCCCATCCCTGCGGATTCCTGGTCGGGCGGGCGAGAAGTGGGGCTGCTACAACTGGAGCGCTCTGTCTATGGGGAGCCCCCAGGGATCAGAGCCCAAGTCCAGACCCTGCACGCTGGAGCCCAGTGACAGCGGGCCTGGAACAGAGCCTGCCGCAGGGAGGGGGAGCGTCCTGGGAGGCCAGTTGCAGGGACCTCCCTGTATCTGGCAAATTCCCTCCTTGGGGATGGATCTGGTCCCCAGGGTGCCGGACTGGGGAAGTGTAAAAGGCTGCCTTTTGGATTTGGTGGCAGCATTTTGCACCCACATTGTACTAATAACGTAGATGACTAGATACGTGCAGAGTAAGAGAATTGGATACTGGATTAATACTGAACATTACTCTTCTGAGGCCTAATCAGGACGTTCCACCTGCGTGCCCAGGTACATGCCATTGTACAGTCCCCTCTCGTGGCTAATCTCATGTGAAGACAGACTGAGATCTTATTGCTGACAGCAAATATAGTGTCTCTCCGGATGTTGTGTTACATGTCAGTGAGCTGGGACCTTGATGAAAACAGCAATAGCTGCAATGGGCTGATTATCAAAACCCAGCTGGAGAGCTGAGCAGTGCAAGCAAAGCTGCAGTTAGCAGCAGCTGAGGGACTCTGCGCACTTGGTTCCTTGCAGCAGTTTGCGAATGTAAACACTCCTTTGCACAGCTGGGTAATGCTGCGCTGCGCTGGGAAATGCAGCGTTAAACATGAATAACTCGGAGCTTCAGGAGCAATCCCAGAGGGTCCCAAGTGGGAGAACTACCCTTTCATCTTGAAGACACCTACAGATTTTGATGGGGGTCGCATGAGAAATGAGCTACAACTGCTCAAGAGCGAGATCTTGGAGTCACTGTGGATAGTTTTCTGAGAACATCCACTCGGTGTGCAGCGGCCGTCAAAAAAGCAAATAGAATGTTAGGAATCCTTATGTCATTGGAGAAAAATAGAAAACACGTATGACTAATGTCTTTGTATTGCAGTTCTGATAGGCCATCGGGATGTGGGAGCCATCGTGTCCTGCACCCTCATCCACAGTCAGATGTGATTCAGCCTGTATCCCAAGCTAGGCAAGACTGACCTACCCCCGGCTCCTGGTCCCAGCCCCCCTCCCCCACCAGGCTCCTCTGCCGGCCTTTGTCCTGTTTCCAGGATAAAAGGGGGGATCACCTGGTTGCATGCCCTCCCAGGCTCAGATTGACACGAGGGAGGTGGTTGTACTGAAATTCCCATCACCATTTAGGTAGTAGATGGTGCCCAGGGAAACTGAGGCACACACACATGGGGTTACTGTAGGATACCCACACGCAATATAACAAAGCAGATAAAATCCCCACTGTGCACACCATAAAACAGATATCTGTTCTGCTGGTTTTTCTTATAATATGCAGTAATAGCAAGTTTAAACTGGAGAAAAATAATATCCAGTAGCCTGGTGGGGTAGGGGCACTGGGACCAGGAGCTGGGGGTAGGTCAGTCTTGCCTAGCTTGGGATGCAGTCTGAGTTAATATCCTGCTGAAGGAGACATTGAAATGTGGTATGTTATCAGATGCAGCAGTAAATTATATTTGGCTCCAGTCGAATGCAATTTCCAGGTAGTTAGCCAAATACTAATACTACTTGGCACTTGTATGTTACTCTGTAAATTCAGATATTAATCACACTGAAGGCAAATTAGCACACAGATGGTGTCCGAAGCTACCACAATTCACCTTCCTCCCCTCCCCCCCATAATGGGAGTAAGAGATGTGAAAAGAGTTCATACAAGTTATCTATAGATGACTATATTCCCCACATAACAGATGGGGAAACTGAGGCTCAGATGAAGTAACATAACCAAGGTTACCCAGTAAATCATTGCTAGAGCAGAGACTAGAACTTTGTCTGGCATCTGGTACTACGGCCAGTTCCTTGGCTCACTCGGCCCTTTTACGTGCCGATTAAACACTGCCTACACCAAAACAAAATGCTGCACGCTATTGTTTGCTTCAGGACGGAGCAGTTGTGAGGGGTCCCTAGCCTAGAAAAGTAGCAGCTGCTACAGATGAGGATGGAGGTGCTTGAGCGGAGTTACAGGAAGATTGGAAGCCAAACATTTCTGTCCTGAAAGGCTCTGAATTTACCATGCTGTCTGTTCCGGCTCCGGCCTGCGGCCACTGCCTCACGCACAGATCTGCTGTTTAAGCAGACAGAATGGGGAAGGTGGTGTTGGTACCCTACATCCCTCTCAGATTTCATCTCTCATGGCATTGGCTAGAACCCAGACCCCGCTGGTGGAAGGCCGGTTGCCCGCTGCAGCTGCCTGCCCAGCACAAGTGTAACGCTAACACCAGCCACAGCTGGTGTCTGGATTTAGCAGAATGTGCTCTGTATGGTAGAGTTACACAGAGTGTGCTGCTAACTCAGGGGGCGGGTTTGGCAGTGGTACTGCCAGAGGGAGAGCGTCTCTTGAGGCCTGAGTCCCCAGAAGGGAAAACTGTGGGCTTATTGCCGGCAATAATAAAACTGCTTCCACTAACCTATTTTTGGGAAATGGGCCATCGTGGCTGGGCACGCCGGTGGAAGAATTTGCGCTCTTTGTCCTGTAGAAAACTTCAGAAAATACCTGACGCGTGCAATGTCGGTATTTTCTGAATTCCCGGCTGGGCACTGGATGGAAGCCTGGCGGGGCAGCGACTGGGAGGTGGGGCCCTGATTGGCGCTGGGAGCCCTGTGGTTGCGTACAAAAGCCGGGCGGGGCAGGGGCGGGATACCCAGCCACTCCTCCCCCCCCCCCCCCCCCGGCCCGGCTTCTGCACACAACCAGAGGCCCCGCCTCCCAGCTTGGAGCCTCTGGTTGCTGCAGAAGCTGGGCTGGGGGGGGTGGCTCCCAGCCCTTCCCCTGCCCCCGCCAGGCTTCTACTAGCAACCTTGGGGAGTGCCTGCCGGGGGCACGGCCTGTTGGACGCCGGCTGTGGCCAGTGGCTGCACCCCTCCCCCGCTCTGTTTCCCAGCCCCCTTCCTTTGGCCCCTCCCCTCCCCTCCAGCGTCCCGGACCCTGATTCCCCCCCCCTCCCCCCCGCTTAATTCAGACAGGAAATAAGGCGTGTGAGAGTAATTACCCATTAGGACCGTCCCCCAAGGGCTGTGGCGAGTTCTCTCGCTTGCGTTTTTAGATCAAGATTGGGAATTTTTTCAAAAGTTGTTCTTTAGGAATGATTGTGGGCACGTTCTCCGGCCTAGACTAGATCTCACGGCTTTCTGACCTGGGACTCTGTGCCCCTCTGCTGACCTCACGCGGTCCCTTCCCAAAACAGACTTGCGCTTTGCAGACGTTTTGCTCAATCCCTGCGTCATCCGTAAATAAGTTGGGGGCTTCTATCTTTGCCCGTGCCTGTTTCCATGACAGCAAAGCGTACTTGCTCAGTGATAAGATCACGATTACGTGGCTCGTGAACTCCCTTGAACTCCCCCTCAGCTAACGTTTCTCCTGGCCTCATCGCTTCACTCCTGTCTGCAACCTGCCACACAATAAATGTTAAAAATGAACGCAATGGAAGCGCCCCCACGTGGAGACAGAATTTCACCTTACTGCTGTTTACTCTGGCACTCCTGCTATCTTTGTCCACCCTGTGAGTAAATGTGTGTGTGGGGGGGGTGGGATGAAGACTGCAGCAAAGCCATCTTAGCAGTGAAATCGAGGGCCTTGGGTGTACTGTAATTAGGTAATTGAATGCCCAGCCCAGGAAATGCAAATCCATCTAGTTATAATCTAGAATTCAGCCTGTGCTCTAAAGTCTTTGATTTAAAATAGCTCATCAGTAAAAATGTCAAGTGTGCCTCTGTTCCATTGAAAACGTTGCCTATTTGAAGGGCTGGGAGGGGGAGGGAGATGCCGTATTTGGGTCTGTGAAACTAGAGATTATGCTCAGACCTTTGACCGTTCAGCAAAGTGCAGTTTTGGGGGTCTGCTGGATACCAGGCAGAAGCATAAGATAATGCTGATCGAAGCGGAGCGGTTGAAGGCTGATTTGATGCATTTCTCTTTGGTAGTGCAAGCACGCTGGGGAGAATTGAAAGAAACCTCCTCTGACTAGGGAGAGGATTCAGCTTTGGAGCAGGCGTGGGCAGTAATTTTTGATGGGGGGGCTCCAAGGGCTGCACTTTCCTGTGGAGGGGGTGCTGGGCCCAGGAGGGTGCAGAAAGGCGCGTTGGGTAAGGGACGGGGTGCAGGAGGGGCTGTGGGGTCTGAGACGGAGGTTGGGTGCAGGAGAGGATTCTGGTCTGGGGGAGGGGCATAGAGCGGGGTACAGAGTCTGGGAGGGGGTTGTGAGCTGGAGCGGGGGGGTGCAGAGGATTTGGATGGTGACCGGGGTCAGGGATTGGGGTGCAGGAGAGGGTTCTGGCTTGGGGGGGGGAGTGGCAGGGGGTGCAGAGTTTTGATGGTGATCTGGGGGAGGGAGTTAGTCATAGTCATAGAATAATAGGACTGGAAGGGACCTCGAGAGGTCATCGAGTCCAGCCCCCCGCCCTCAAGGCAGGATCAAGCTCCATCTACACCATCCCTGACAGATGTCTATCTAACCTGTTCTTAAATATCTCCAGAGAGGGAGATTCCACCACCTCCCTTGGCAATTTATTCCAATATTTGACCACCCTGACAGTTAGGAATTTTTTCCTAATGTCCAATCTAAACCTCCCCTGCTGCACTTTAAGCCCATTACTCCTTGTCCTGTCCTCAGAAACCAAGAGGAACAAATTTTCGCCTTCCTCCTTGTGACACCCTTTTAGATATTTGAAAACCGCTATCATGTCCCCCCTTAATCTTCTTTTTTCCAAACTAAACAAGCCCAGTTCATGAAGCCTGGCTTCATAGGTCATGTTCTCTAAACCTTTAATCATTCTTGTCGCTCTTCTCTGTACCCTTTCCAATTTCTCCACATCTTTCTTGAAATGTGGCGCCCAGAACTGGACACAGTACTCCAGCTGAGGCCTAACTAGTGCAGAATAGAGCGGCAGAATGACTTCACGAGTTTTGCTTACAACACACCTGTTGATACAACCTAGAATCATATTTGCTTTTTTTGCAACAGCATCACACTGTTGACTCATATTCAACTTGTGGTCCACTATGACCCCTAGATCCCTTTCCGCCATGCTCCTTCCTAGACTGTCGCTTCCCATCTTGTATGTATGGAACTGATTGTTCCTTCCTAAGTGGAGCACTCTGCATTTCTCCTTATTAAACCTCATCCTGTTTACCTCTGACCATTTCTCTAACTTGCTAAGGTCATTTTGAATTATGTCCCTATCCTCCAAAGAAGTTGCAACCCCACCCAGTTTGGTATCATCTGCAAACTTAATAAGAGTACTCTCTATCCCAATATCTACATCATTGATGAAGATATTGAATAGTACGGGTCCCAAAACAGACCCTTGAGGAACTCCACTTGTTATCCCTTTCCAGCAGGATTTAGAACCGTTAACAACAACTCTCTGACTACGGTTATCCAGCCAATTATGCACCCACCTTATCGTGGCCCTATCTAAGTTATATTTGCCTAGTTTATCAATAAGAATATCATGCGAGACCGTATCAAATGCCTTACTAAAGTCTAGGTATATGACATCCACCGCTTCTCCCTTATCCACAAGGCTCGTTATCTTTTCAAAGAAAGCTATCAGATTAGTTTGGCATGACTTGTTCTTCACAAACCCATGCTGGCTATTCCCTATCACTTTATTACTTTCCAAGTGTTTGCATACGATTTCCTTAATTACCTGCTCCATTATCTTCCCTGGGACAGACGTTAAACTGACCGGTCTATAATTTCCTGGGTTGTTCTTATTCCCCTTTTTATAGATGGGCACAATATTTGCCCTTTTCCAGTCTTCTGGAATCTCCCCTGTCTGCCATGATTTTTCAAAGATCATAGCTAAAGGCTCAGATACCTCCTCTATCAGCTCCTTGAGTATCCTGGGATGCATTTCATCAGGACCTGGTGACTTGCTGACATCTAACTTTCCTAAGTGATTTTTAACTTGTTCTTTGTGTATCCTATCTTCTAAACTTACCCTCTCTCTGCTTGTATTCACTACGTTAGGCACACCTCCAGACTTCTCGGTGAAGACCGAAACAAAGAAGTCATTGAGCATCTCCGCCATTTCCAAGTTCCCTGTTACTGCTTCTCCCTCCTCACTAAGCAGTGGGCCTACCCTGTCCTTGGTCTTCCTCTTGCTTTTAATGTATTTATAAAAGGTCTTCTTGTTTCCCTTTATGCCTGTAGCTAGTTTGATCTCATTTTGTGCCTTTGCCTTTCTAATCTTGCCCCTGCATTCCCGTGTTGCTTGCCTATATTCATCCTTTGTTAGTTGTCCTAGTTTCCATTTTTTATATGACTCCTTTTTTATTTTGAGATCATGCAAGATCTCCTTGTTAAGCCAAGCTGGTCTTTTGCCATATTTTCTATCTTTCCTACACAGCGGAATTGTTTGCTTTTGGGCCCTTAACAACGTCCCTTTGAAATACTTCCAACTCTCCTCAGTTGTTTTTCCCTTCAGTCTTGCTTCCCATGGGACCTTACCTACAAGTTCTCTGAGCTTATCAAAATCTGCCTTCCTGAAATCCATAACCTCAATTGTGGTGGTCTCCCTTCTACCTTTCCTTAAGATCATGAACTCTATTATTTCGTGATCACTGTCCCCTATACTGTCTTCCACTTTCAAGTTCTCAACTAGTTCCTCCCTATTTGTTAAAACCAAATCCAGAACAGCTTCTCCTCTGGTAGCTTTTTCAACCTTCTGAAACAGAAAGTTGTCTCCAATGCAGTCCAGAAACTTATTGGATAGCCTGTGCCTCGCTGTGTTAGTTTCCCAACATATGTCTGGATAGTTGAAGTCCCCCATCACCACCAAATCTTGGGCTTTGGATAGTTTTGTTAATTGTTTAAAAAAGGCCTCATCCACCTCTTCCACCTGGCTAGGTGGCCTGTAGTAGACTCCTAGCATGATATCACCCTCGTTTTTTACCCCTTTTAGCTTAACCCAGAGACTCTCTACACAGCTATCTCCTACGTTCATCTCCACTTCAGTCCAAGTGTGTACATTTTTAATATACAAGGCAACCCCTCCTCCCTTTTTTCCCTGTCTGTCCTTCCTGAGCAAGCCGTACCCTTCCATACCAATATTCCAATCATGCGTCCCATCCCACCAGGTTTCTGTAATACCAATGATATCATAGTTGTATTTATTGGTTAGCAATTCCAGTTCTTCCTGCTTATTACCCATACTTCTCGCATTTGTATATAGGCATCTAAGATACTGATTTGATCTTGCCTCCCTGTTGTGCCCTGACCCTCCTTTCTCCTTGCCATTATAGGCCGTAGTCCCCCCCATTTCCAACCCATCTCCCAGTCCCGCACATTCAGCACTTACCTGTGGGCTTTGCTCACCTGCCCCCGACAAACCTAGTTTAAAGCCCTCCTCACAAGGTTAGCCAGTCTGTGTCCAAACAAGGCCTTCCCGCTCCTGGAAAGGTGAACTCCATCTCCGCCAAGCAGTCCTTCCTGGAAGAGCACCCCGTGATCAAGGAAGCCGAATCCCTCCTGGCGACACCATCGTCGCAGCCAGGCATTCACCTCCAGGATGCACCTCTCTCTGCCTGGGCCCCTACCTTTGACAGGAAGGATAGAAGAGAATACCACCTGCGCTCCAAACTCCCTCACCCGTACTCCCAAAGCCCTGTAGTCACACTTGATCCGCTCAGTGTCACACCTGGCAGTATCATTTGTGCCCACGTGGATGAGTAGCATGGGGTAGTAGTCAGAGGGCCGGATAATCCTCGACAATGCCTCCGTAACATCTCGGATACGGGCCCCTGGCAGACAGCATACCTCTCGAGATGAGCTGTCAGGGCGACAGATGGGTGCCTCTGTTCCCCTCAGAAGAGAGTCTCCAACCACCACTACTCTACGTTTCCTCCTCGCAGTGGTGGCAGGAGACTGCTCAACCTTGGTGGTGCAAGGCCTGGTCTCCTCCACTGTGGGGGGTGACTCCTTGTCTCCTGCTGAAAGTAAAGAGTAACGGTTATGTAACAACACAGTGGGAGGGTTAGGAGCAGGGGTGGAACACTGCCTGCTGCCGGAAGTAACCAGCTGCCAGTGCTCACCCTGCACCACTGCCTCCTCCATAAGTGGCTGGTCAACAGTCCCACATCCTAGGACAGTGGCCTCCGTGGACTCCACAGGAATACTGTCCAGGAATTCCTCATGGCTTCGAATGCTCCTCACCCTGGCCACCTCCTCCTGTAGCTCTCCCACCTGCTGCCTGAGAGATTCTACCAGCAGGCACCTTTCACAACGGTTGTCTCCCCCAGCCTGGAGATCACTCAGTGGGAATTGCAAGCCACAAATACAGCAAGACCACACCAGGACCTGGGTAGAGGCATCCATGCTCAGGTTCTCTGTCTGGATACAGGCACAGGTGGAGGAGACAGGAGAAGTACTGGCACAAGCGCTACGGGTCTTCATCACCATCAGTCACTCCCTCTGCCCAACTCCCTCTTCAACTCCCCTGTCTGCAGTCCCCTGTCTGCAGTCCCCTGTCCGCTTCGCTCCCCTGGTCGCACTGCTCTGGCTTTTTAAAGCCTGCTTGCCTAGGTCAGGCCTGCCCCCTTCTGAGTCACACAGGGGAAGGCTGAGCCTGAGGCTAATCAGAGGCAATCAAGGGAACAATGGCAGGCTCTCAGTCCCAACTGCCACAGAAGCTGAAACTGAAACTGCTAGCACTCCCTGGAATCAGACTCAATTCACACTTCAAACTGTAAAATTCAAACAGTCAGGCACACACACACACTCACACCACAGCTTGTACTCTCACCGGGTAGCCTCTTCGGCGGTGGGGTCGCTTTGCTCTCCCTCTTCAACTCCCCCTGTCTGCAGTCCCCTGTCCGCTTCGCAGTTGGGGTGCCAGAGGCAAGATCTGGCTGAGAGGCACTTACCTAAGTGTCTCCTGGCCAGCAGCCCTGCAGCACCCCCCAAGGCAGGCTGGGTTCCCTGCCTGTGGCAGCCCCAGATGGCTTAAAACCGCAGGCTGCTCCCTCCATGTGGTTCTCAGCTCCTAATGGCTGGTCCTTTCCGGCCAATAGGAGCTGAAAGATTGGCTGGAGTCGGTTCTTATTGGCTGCCCTGTGCTTAAATCCACGACTTCTGTGTGCGTGAGGGTCCTGGCAGGGGTCCACAGGCTGGATCCTGTGGCTTGGCAGGCCGGATGCGGCCTGTGAGAGGTTTCTTGCCCACCCCTGAGTTGTCGGCAGCCTTGTCCCAGTGAATTGCTAACACGGTTCTTGTTGAAAGCATCTCTGATGAATTGTGTGTCCTCAACGCTCCAATTTTCTTTCCAATCTCAACAGCACCCGATCACGTGCATGTTCCAAGTCAAGTGTGGGTCATAGTGGGTATCCTCAACTTTGCGGCATATACACTGGGTAAGACTTCAGATTCTTATGCTGCATCTTGGATTTCCAAGGTGCCTGTCGTCATGACGCTAATTAGTCAAGTGAATCGCTGTCATAGTTCTGTTTCCCAAACCCAACCTCTGCCCCCCAAGAAACAGTGTGACTGGGTCACTCCGCGGTTCCCCTCCCTTCCCTTGCTCTGATATTGAGAACAGCCTATGACTGGCTGAGAGAGGGTTCAGAAAAGGGCAACTAAAATGATGAGGGGTTTGGAATGGGTCCCATATGAGGAGAGGCTAAAGAGACTGGGACTTTTCAGTTTAGAAAAGAGGAGACTGAGGGGGGATATGATAGAGGTCTATAAAATCATGAGTGGTGTGGAGAGGGCGGATAAAGAAAAGTTATTTATTAGTTCCCTAAATAGAAGAACTAGAGGACACCAAATGACATTAATGGGTAGCAGGTTTAAAACTAATAAAAGGAAGTTCTTCACACAGCGCAGTCAACCTGTGGAACTCCTTGCCAGAGGAGGCTGTGAAGGCTAGGACTATAACACAGAAGCTAGATAATTTCATGGAGGTTAGGTCCATAAAAGGCTATTAGCCAGGGGATAAAATGGTGTCCTTGGCCTCTGTTTGTCAGAGGCTGGAGACGGATGGCAGGAGACACATTGCTTGATCGTTGTCTTCGGTCCACCCTCTCTGGGGCACCTGGTGCTGGCCACTGTCGGCAGACAGGCTACTGGGCTAGATGGACCTTTGGTCTGACCCAGTACGGCCGTTCTTATGTTCTTATGCCTCTAGAAACTGCCACTTGGGATTGTTTTATCTGTTTTATCCATTTCAAGGGAGGAGCATAGACGTAGATTTCTCCTCCTACCAGAACTGACTCTTCGGGGGCTACTCGTGAAATACTGAATGCAGATTGCTGCTAAATGTTTAAATACGTTCTAATATTTAAAGTAGACTCTTCCTAAGGGGTTTTTTGTGTGTGTTCAGTCTCGGTGCCTCCCAGGACAGTGGTGGGAACTGAAGCCAGCTGCTGGCTTCTCAGCTGTGCCTGCATTATCGGGCGGCTGCAGAGAAGTCACTTGCTTTGCATGCAGATTTTGAGCTTTGCCTAGAATCGTAGATCTGGAAGAGACCTCAGAAGGTCAAGTCCAGCCCCCCGCTCTAGGCAGAACCAACCCCAACTAAATCAACCCGGCCAGGGCTTTGTCAAGCCGAGACTTAAACACCTCATCTCTGTGCCCTTCCTTTCCAGATGGCGTGGATGGGAAGCAAGCTCGCCGAACAAACTCCAGCAGTCCGCTGGGGGAACTCTTTGACCATGGCCTGGACAGCTGGGCCTGCGTGTTCTTCGTCGTGACCGTTTACTCCACCTTTGGCCGGGGACCCACCGGGGTCAGCGTCTTCGTTCTCTATCTCCTCTTGTGGGTGGTTTTGTTTTCCTTCATCCTCTCCCATTGGGAGAAATATAACACAGGGATTCTCTTCCTGCCGTGGGGATATGACATCAGCCAGGTGGTAAGTAGCTCTCCCGCCGCTCGGTTTCAAAATGCTAATTTAGAAAATAGTGGCCAACTTTGCTTAGCTGCCGGAGCTCTTTGTGTAGGGGCCGGTGCTGCTCTGCCATCTTTCCCTGGGTGACATCTGTCCGTGTCGTCATGAATTGCCCATCTTCTGCCTAACCCTTATCCCCTTGAGATTTCTTCCGGGCAGAGAGCTTTCCGGCAGAGGGCACGATGCCAGCTTTTTTGCAGGGTGCAATCGTTGGAACTGTCTCATCAGTGCTACTTTAGGAAGGCCTGATTCAGCATAGCAGACTGCATGCATGATTAAAGTCAAGCAGGTGTTTAAGGAATCAAGGAGCAAGGGAGACATTATGAAACGGCTGCTGCAGACTTAGATTGCAGCAGATCTGGTCTCTCCTCAGCGGAGACGTGCTGTCTGTCCCAAGTATCTTGGTGTTGACATCTTTTGCATTAGCAGGCAATAAAATGTGGTTAAACTGGACACTAATCATGTTGGGCCTGAGTCTGTTGTGGCAGCAGCGTAGCCGTATTGACTTAGCCGTTTATACTTGTGCCGTTGCATCGGGTCCAATGGTTGTAAAAGCACCACTTGGCAACAAGTTCTGGCATCTCCACGTAATCATGTGCAACTAGCGAAATCAGGATTTCTACTGTCCTTTGCCCTGGGTCATCCTCACCTCTGCGCCTCCAGGTTTCTCCAAATCCAAGGTGCAGTTTCCTGATCGTGCATAGGACCGTCCTGAGCTCCCATGGGTTGGTTTGCTACAGGCGGCAGTTAACCGTCGCTTTGGCAGCTGTTGCCGTGCCCCGGGTTTGGGCCGGTTGCTCCAGTCGTAGGGTGGGGCTGTCCGCAGATGCGCATACAAACCACATCGACTGCAGAGAGCTCCCTGGGGGTTGGGAGGGTGAGCGGGACAGACCATCACAGGCCCCTCTCCTCCAGACTGGCCTTAAGCTCTCGCTGCCCAAGCAGGCCTTGCCTCACCCCAGGTCTCTCATGACTTCCCTTTCCAGACAGGCTTCCTGGGTCATGCTGCTGGAAACGTCGGGTGGGCTGTTTCCTCATGTGCCGTCAGCGTAGGAACCTGGGAACGGGGGCGTATGTGCGTGGCCCCAGCTGGGCTACGGGAGGCTGCACCGGGCTACTGTGGCTGCCTCTGACCCAGAGATGCTGGCTAGTGGAAAATCTGGTTGGAAACCAAGGCCCTGCCGCTCCTGCAGGGGTCTGGTGGGGATTGGTCGCCCCAGCAGAAGCGCGCTGTATCTGTCTCGCCTTTCCAGCCGTTCACCTCGCCTGTGCGCGCTCTCTCTGTGCTTTCTTTTCAGACCATTTCGTTTGTCTACATAGTGACAGCGATTGTGGGAGTTGAGGCCTGGTATGCACCTTTCCTGTTTAATTTCTTATATAGAGACCTATTCACTACAATGATTATTGGTAAGAAGCTCCATGTTGAAGCCTACTTTTAACCACCGTTGCTTTTCTGATAGCCAGTTGTTTCACTTTCAAAGTTGCCTTTGTTTGCATGTTTAGCAAAGAGAAACTTGTTGACGGGTCTGGGTAGAAAGCTTGCTGGACCGAGTCCTCATCTAGATTGTAAGCAGCAAAATGCACTGGATCTGATACTGATCCCACTGAGGGTTTGGTGAGAACTGGCCAAGTTGCCAAAGGCTGCATCTAACTTGTAGAGAAGGGAGAAGATTGCAGCAAATTCCTCCTTGAATTCAAACACAGCCCCAGAAGGTAGGTGGTCCCAGCATGCACAGCTCCACCCTCCTACTAAACCGCAAGGGTGCCTCTGAACTGCTACAGTCTGTCCACCCGTGAACTAGATAATAAATGTCTCTTCGATGCCTTAGCCTGCATGGCCTTACCCTCCTTGGGAATCCAGCTGTTGCAGTAGATTGGTCCCTAGTTCTCAACAGCAAGGATCTACGTTCTTGCTCCTCTCGACAGTTGTATGTCAGAGCTCCCCCTTCACTGCAGCCTGGGAGCTGAAAATGTGTCCACGTTGGCTGGCCAGGAAGAATTTGGTAGCTTTATTGCTCTTACTTTGAATGTCTTTGTGATTCGCCCTTTGGAAAGAAATGCGATTTGGTACCACTAGCCTTTAAAAGAAATGCCTTCCTGAGTAGGAATGTCGGTTAATTGTAACCTCGTGAATTCTTATAGATTACTCGACTTTTCTGTAGTCCCTGGGGGTGGGGCTGGCAGCCAGCGTGCTCTGGCCCCACTCCGAAGGAGCCCCCTGCTTCTCCATGCTGCTGCCTCTGTATCAGAGGCAGCAGCGTGGGCCAGGCAGGAGCTGGTTTGTAAAGGGAGCCAGTTTAAAAACCAGCTCCCCTCCCGGACCGGCTCCCTGTCCAGAGGTGGGTTTGAGCTCCCAGACCAGCATGAGCAGGAACTGAGCCGGGCTGCCTGCCCACCTGGCTCCTCATACACTTCAAATGCGGAGATGCTGGGGGGTTAGGTCCCGGACCTGGCGTGAGCCAGGACTGAGCCAGCCTGCTAAAAAATGGACTGGCAGGGGGGCGGGAGTCTGTAGCATTAATCTGTAAGCTTTTGTGTATCAGTTAATCGGTACTCGACTACACAATGAAATCCCTATTCCCGAGGCAGCTTTTCTGCTGCAAAGTGATGGTCGACGTTCAGTGTTAGCGTCTGTCCGCACTGCTTTTGAAATGTTGGGGATTCCTGGAACGTGGGGCCTTCCGGGAGAGCCATGAGACTTAGTCAAATGACTGACGCTTTTGTTAACGGAAGCGCTAATGTTCTAAATGATGCACGTGACATAGATGTAGCTTTGTTTGCTTCTCTCTATAATGACCTTACTGTGTGTGAAATCTGTCATCTTTGCATGGAAAAAGTGAAGCCCTTGATGATGATGCTTTCTCTGCTGCTCCCTTGGTGTCTTGTTGGGAGTTCTGTCAGAATGCAGATAAATACGTAGATTCACTAAAATAATTGGAGTTATTTCCATAAACGCATGGAGTGGAACTTCATTAACCAAGATAGGGCTCTTCTGAAGAGCTGAGTCAAATATACAAATCGTATGAATGGCCCTTGGAAATCTGAGCAGCTGTGGGCTGGCAGTAGGTTGAAGGAAGCTTGTAGCTACTGCCATGTAAATGCCTATATAAAAAGAAAGACTGTCACATCTGCTGCTTCTGAAGACATTCAGCGACTGATGAATTCTTATGCTGCGGTAACTTAGATGTTCTCTTCCAGGGTGTGCGCTCACAGTGACTGTGCCCATGAGCCTGTATAACTTCTACAGGTAAGTGTTCCTGAAACCACGGGCGCTAACTAATTCTGCAGGCACCGCCTGTGGTGGTCCAGTTCTGCTAGGAGTTAGCCATGCAGAATCGTGTGAAAGGAAGTTTGTGGAGAGCATCTTGTGTCGATGGGCTGGCAGCCCTAGGGCTGTTGCTACGTTTTAAAGGCAAAGGTGCCCATCGAATAGTCGATGCAAAATGCATTGATTATTCGATTACTCAGCTGGATAACTGTTCTCAGAGAGTAGTTATTAACGGTTCACAGTCCTGCTGGAAAGGCAGAACAAGTGGGGTTCCGCAGGGGTCTGTTCTGGGACCGGTTCTGTTCAATCTCTTCATCAATTATTTAGATATCAGCATAGAGAGGACGCTTATTACGTTTGCAGATGATACCAAGTTGGGAGGGGTTGCAAGTGCTTTGGAGGATAGAGTCATAATTCAAAATGAACTGGACAAACTGGAGAAATGGTCTGAGAAATAGGATGATGTTTAATAAGGACAAATGCAAAGTACAGTAAAATTCCGATGGTCTGGCACTCCTGATGGTCTGGCACCATCAGGAACCCGGAAGTGCTCCAGGCAGCCGGACCATTGGAGCTGCTCTGCCCCCCCCCCCCCCCCCCCCCCCCCGGTCGCTTCTCTGATTCAGCTGCTACTAAAACTGACCAGCGGCTGAATCGGGGAAGCAGGGGGCAGAGCAGCTGGGGTGCTGCCCTTTGGGGCTGCGGGACCAACCCAGCAGCACCCCAGCTGTCCCCGATTCAGCCGCTGCTGAAACTGACCAGCGGCTGACTCCAGGAAGCCTGAGGCAGAGCTGCTCTGCCCCCAGCTTCCTGGAATCAGCCCCTGATCAGTATCAGCAGCGGCTGACTTGGGTTCACCTGGAGTAGAGCAGCTGAGGTGCTGCCGGGTTGGTCTCACAGTGCCAAGGGGTGGCGCTACTGGACCAACCCAGCAGCGCCCCAGCTACTCTGTTGCAGGCATCTCTGATTCAGCCGCTGCTGAAACTGACCAGCAGCGGCTGAACCAGGGACGCCTAGGGCGGAGCTGGACTATCGGAAGGGGGGGGGCTATGAGGAGTCTGGGGTGGCATCCACCCCACCCCAGACCCCTCACCCCCTGGGTCCTAAAGGTGCCGGATTATCGGAAGTTTACTGTACTCCACTTAGGAAGGAACAATCAGTCTCACACATACAGAACAGGAGTACGGCAGAGAGGGATCTAGGGGTCATAGCGGACCACAAGCTAAATGAGTCAGCAGTGTGACACTGTTGCAAAAAAAGCAAACCTGATTCTGGGAGGCAATAACAGGAGTGTTGTGAGCCAAACCCAAGAAGTCATTCTTCCGCTCTACTCTGTGCTGATTAGGCCTCCATTGGAGTGTTGTGTCCAGTTCTGGGCCCCACACTTCAAGAAAGATGTGCAGAAATTGGAGGTCTAAAGAACATCAACAAAAGTGATGAAAAGTCTAGAGAACATGAGCTCTGAGGGAAGGCTGAAGGAATTGGGCTTGTTTCGTTTGGAAAAGAGAAGATTGAGAGGGGACAGGAGAGCAGTTTTCAGGTATCTAAAAGGGTATCTACAAGGAAGGAGAAGGGAGAAAAATTGTTCTCTTTGGCCTCTGAGGACAGGACAAGAAGCAATGGGCTGAAACTGCAGCAAGGGGGGTTTAGGTCGGACATTAGGAAAAATTTCCTACCTGTCAGGGTGGTGAAACACTGGAATAAGTTGCCAAGGGAGGTTGTGGAATCTCCATCACTGGAGATATTGAAGAGCAGGTTAGACACACACCTGTCCAGTGTTTCTCAACTTTTTTTTTTTTTTTTTTTTAATAAAGTACCCCTTTTAAAAAAATTAAAAGTACCCCCAGTACCTACAGTTTTCAGACTCACACATTTTTTTTATCTACCATTGCAACACATTTGTTTAAACAACTTAATCATAGCCGGGTGGACAATGAAACTTTTTGGGTGTGTAAAAGTACAAAAATAAGAAAGCACTGTAAAACTTAAAATAAAAATTCAGTTTTCTCCAAATTTCAGTTGTTGACAGATCCCTCCCCCCCCCCCCCCGACTTCTCTCCCTAAGGGTACTCATACCACTGGTTGAGAAACACTGGTCTAGACAGTGCTGGGTCCTGCCGTGAGGGCAGGGGACTGGATGACCTCTCAAGGTCCCTTCCAATTCTAGTGTTCTAGGATTCTAGGATTCTACTCAGGTAGCTGATACTTAACATCCTTCATGTGAGACGGGCCTTCTGCCCATGGTTTTTCACTGCTTCATCAAACAGCAAAACTCTTCCTCCTGGCTTCAGGAAGGGTCCCCGAGGCTAGCTGGGCACTCCCCTGGATTGGAGAGTTCCCGAAGGAAGGCTTGTGCCAGCCTTGCTCAGAAGCTGTGGCTTCTGATAGTTTGACTTAAGATTTTTGTTCCTTTTGCTTTTTCAGGGCCTATAAAAGTAACACCCTGAAGCACAGGTCGGTGTATGAAATCATGCTGCCGTTCTTCTCGCCAGCGTTGCTCTTCGTTCTGTGCATGATCTGGATCTTCATGTCACCGTCAGACATCCTGGAGGTCCACCCCAGGCTCTTCTACTTCATGGTGGGAACAGCCTTTGCTAACATTTCGGTAAGAGTGCTAGTTCTCTGCTAAAACACGCGGGACGGGGTGGCGGATTTCAGTCAGCCCCAGGGTGAAGGGCTGCAGCGTGTCATGCTATGCCCAGGCTGCTCCTGAGGGGGGAAGGCGTCACAGATGCAGTATGAACGAGCAGGAATTGTGGGCTGTGTCAAAGTAAACCCCTTGGCCGTCCTGCCACGACTGGAAGGACGGCCACTGAAGCAGGCGGGAGAGCCTCGGAGCCGAAACCGTGTCCTGTAAACCAGATCTGATGCTTTCCCCAGATCAGAGACAGCCCAGCATGTCGAGGAGAGGGTGACGATTCACTTGCCTGAGGTCCTGCTCTCTCAGGCGTAGCAAGGTTCTAGGTAAAATTTGGTTCGGCTGTGTGAGATCAAGTCTGCCTGCTTACAGGAGACGCCCCAAATGTCCTGGATACTGTTAAGCCGTGGCCTCGGTGCCTTGCATGCCAGACAGGCAGCCGAGGCGCTAGCATTCAGGAAGCCTGTGAAACGTTATTCCTGGGACTGTGCCCAGAAGCCGAGCACCGTCTCTCCCGCTCTGCAGCGTTCTTGCTAACTCTGCAGACACCATTAGGCAGACTGGACCAGAACTGGCCAAGCCAATGCAAGTCCATCCGTGGGGATTGTTTCCTCTCGATGTGGTGCCGTGTTCCGAGCGAGGGATTGGCTCCCGCGGGCCGGAAACCAAAGCACAGCTAACAGCCCTATCCCCCCTCCCCCACCAGTGCCAGCTGATCGTGTGTCAGATGAGTAGCACCCGGTGTCAGCCTCTCAACTGGATGCTGCTGCCGTTAGCCCTGGTGATCTTCGTGGTGGTCTCCGGAGCGGCGCCGCATTGGGAGGATCTTCTCCTGTACCTGCTGACGGCGCTCATCACGCTGGCGCACATCCACTACGGAGTAGGCGTGGTGAGTGCAGCCTGCCCCCGGGCACAGGGGTGCACTGCCGCGGGTCTGCCTAGAGGAGTCGCTCTGCCGGCCCCCGGCGGTGCTGTTTGCAGGGGCTGTCCCCCGTACCCCTGGAACGCTAGGTAGCATTCCTCTGCTCCCAACGCGTTTGCCAAGCAAGCGGAGGCATTGACATAAATGGGGGGGGGGTCTCAAAGTGGGAGTCGTGACCTCTCGGGATCACAAGGTGGTTACCTGCAGGTCAGGAGTGGTCAGCTCTGTGGGGCTGACATCCATGAGTCGTTCCCCCTCCCCCCATTAAATTACCCCCCCCCCTCCATTTTTAGTGTATGCAGGGGGGAGAAGGGTCACCAATACAGCCCCTGATATAAAACATGAAAGAGCTACATGTGGGGCACCTGAAGGCTTATTTGGGATACCAGGAACTGACGTTCCGGCTGCAGGAGACATTCTTCTCGTCGCTTACGTTAAAGATGGAGTCTAAGCCAAAGCCTGGCTCCACGTCTGATCACAGTTGGCAGCTTAATCACATGAATGCCACATTGGGGAAGCTTGGATTTAATGCTCCCGGGTTCTGATATCATGGTTCTAGCAATCATAAAAGCGCCAGGATCCCAGTAGCATGCAGTGTCCGGGCTGGGCCTGTCTCTAATTTTAAATAAATTATTCAGAGACCCAGCCGAGTGCTGTTTACTTGCTACCATTTCACTGTCCTTCCAACGTGTTCTCTGTCAGCTGCAGCTGCTAGCTGGCTGCACATTCAGAGAGTGGCCTTCTTTGCGAAGGTGGGCATCGCTTGGGAGGCGGCAGCCATAATGTCTTTGCTCTGCTGCAGTATTGCTTTGGGCTCGGGGTCCTGCTGTTGCTGCTCTGCTCGCTTGCTCGTCCCATGGCAGTTCGGTGTTTGCAGCCCCCAGCGTACGCTCCAGGTCTGCGCTGTGTGCGGGGTTATAAACTAAAGCACCCGAGCTGCCATCTTTAAGCTTCTGAGAGTTTCTTGGGTGGGGGGAATCCGGGCAAGGTAGCAGAGGAAGCAATCTGTCAGGTGAACCTTGTAGCGAACGGCAGGAGACGGGCACTGTGTGACGGCGTTGTTAGGACGCAGAAAATCGAGACTGCGGGAGTGCTGCTCAGTGGGGAAAGGCTACTTGGGTTGTCCTAGGTCAGCTGCACAGTCAGATTGGGAACCCGAGCCCTTACTGCTTCAGGCCAGCTCGAAAGCGTGTCTGGCTCGTCGCCCGATACGGGCGTGAAGCAGGGCTCAGTGCGTGACGCACGGAGGTCAGACTCGCGATCCCCTCTGAGAAGCTAGGGGAGAACCCCGGCCGTTCGGAGCCCCTTTGCAAGAGACACAGGCGGGTGACAGCAAATCTGCAGCCCCCCTCTCAAGCTGGGGGTGCAAGAGCCAGCGTTGGGGTGGGGGGTGGCTGCTTAGCCACCATGCTGTGTCTTGGTCTTTTCCCGGCAGCCCTGCGATTTGCTTTAAAAAGAACTCGGCAGCGGCAGCCAGCCTAATGACTTGACATCGCGCTTAATCATCTCATTGCTCAGCACTGAGCGCAACCTTTCAGGCGAGCAGGCTTCTGGCTGTGTGGAGGAAAGGAGCCCTTTCTGCCCGGGGAAGGTCACAGAGGGGGCTTCTGAGGGATAGTTAAGCGTGGGTCTCCAGGTCTCAGACCTGCTGTCTCCTGGCTCGGATCCCCTGGCACATTGTCCTGTTCTACTGTCTCGTGGGAGGGCTTGGCAGGGCACAGGCCCTGTTAGCCCAGAGCTAGAAGAGGGCGTGGGGTAGCTGCTGTAGCACTGTCCCGCCCTGGAAGACGAGTGGTTGGAAGCGAGTCTGCCTTGGCTTGTGCTTTACGCAGCTCGTCTACGGCTGACGCCCAACTGGGTGACTTGTGTGCTCGCTGCTTGCTTGGCTCCAGCGGGAGCTTTGGCTTCACAGCTCACAACAGGCCAGATGGAGTCCAGAACAGCCCGTGAGGAACAGCTGTGAACTTAACACAGATCAAAGGAAAGGCACTTGGCTTGCAGTGCACAGTTAGCCTGAAGTCCTCCCTGCCGGGAGATACCATTTAAGGCCAAGAGCTTAAGATTCAGAGAACAGCCGCCATCGAGATAAAAACGTACTGACAGTCCCGTGACCTTAGGTAGGGCGCACGTTGCTTTGCAAGGTGTAGAACCATAATAGGTCAGGGCTAAGACAGCTGCTCGTGGGGAAGGCTGGGGTGCAACTCCCTGGGGAGAAGCCTGCCCAGAACGGACGGGTTTCTTCCCCTTTCCTCTGGTTGCTGTGCAGCACGAGATGGGCGGTCAGGAGTTGCCAGACCAGCTAAACATTTCTACTCATCGGAGTCTCTTAGAGGGTCAAATGCTGGACCCACCAGTGCAAAACCCAGCAGTGTGGCTAAACAGTTGTCCCCTGATGTGCTAGTGTCTAGGTTTGGTGCAGCGAGGCTGATGGGCCCTGTGAACTGCAGGCTTTGGCCTGATGGGAGCCTTCTGGCATGATCGGTCTACCCTGTCAGTGGAGAGGGGGAGAGGTGCTTCAGTGAAGTACGCCGACGTAGGCAGAGTGTCCTGTGTGGCTGGCCTGGCCGTGCACAAAGCGTCATGGTGTTCCTGTGATACCGGGCTTCTGTGCCCGCGGGGGCTGATTCGGCCCTTTTAGCTGTACATATGGCTCCTTTTGGTCCATTGGTGCATAAAGGAACATCTGCACTTGAGTAAAACGCCCTTGTCAGTGACCAGGCTGGCGAGGCTGAAGTGTAGACTAAGGATGTAATAGTGTAGCCGATTAACCGAGATGCAAAAGCCGACAGGTTAGTGCTATAGACGATACGCATTTCCCCCCTACACACACAGTAAATTTTTTAGCAGGCTGGCCAGCAGCGGGGCTCAGTCCTGGCTCGCGCTGGGTCCAAGACCTACCCCCACTGCGGCTCTGCATGTAAAGTGTATTAGGAGCTCGGCGGGCAGGCCGCCTGGCTCTTTTCCATCTCGCACCAGGTCCCGGAGCTCAGACCCACCCTAGACAGGGGCTGCTGCCACCTTGCGCAGGGCGACAAGCAGCCAGGCTGTGAAGGGAGCTTTTCATGGAGGTTAGGTCCACAATTTCATGGAGGTTAGGTCCATGAAAGGCTATTAGCCAGGGGATAAAATGGTGTCCTTGGCCTCTGTTTGTCAGAGGCTGGAGAGGGATGGCAGGAGACAAATCGCTTGATCATTGTCTTCGGCCCACCCTCTCTGGGGGTGTGTCTAGACTACATGCCTCCTTCGACGGAGGCATGTAGATTAGCCAGATCGGCAGAGGGAAATGAAGCCGCGATTAAAATAATCGCGGCTTCATTTAAATTTAAATGGCTGCCCCGATCTGCCGATCAGCTGTTTGTCGGCAGATCGGGGCAGTCTGGATGCGACACGCCGACAAAGAAGCCTTTCTTCATCGGCACAGGTAAACCTGGTTTCACGAGGCTTACCTGTGCCGATGAAGAAAGGCTTCTTTGTCGGCGCGTCGCGTCCAGACTGCCCCGATCTGCCGACAAACAGCTGATCGGCAGATCGGGGCAGCCATTTAAATTTAAATGAAGCCGCGATTATTTTAATCGCGGCTTCATTTCCCTCTTCCGATCTGGCTAATCTACATGCCTCCGTCGAAGGAGGCATGTAGTCTAGACACACCCTGGGGCACCTGGTGCTGGCCACTGTCGGCAGACAGGATACTGGGCTTGAAGGACCTTTGGTCTGACCCAGTCGGCCGTTCTTATGTTCTTATGAGCTGGTTTTTTAAACGGGCTCCCCTCGCGGACCAGCTTCCGCCTGGCACCCAGTGCTGCTGCTTCTGATCCAGAGGCAGGGGGTTCCTCGGCAGTGGGGCTGGAGCACGTTGGCTGCCGTCCCTGGGGACTATAGAATAGTCGACTGACTGCTAAGAATTCCTGAGGTTACTCGACTGTTCAGTTAACCGAGACTTAACACCCCTAGTGCAGACATCCAGCAGTGCGGAAACCCCCTTCTTTCCTGGGTCCCAAAACACCGGGCTTCAGTGTGAGCCCAAATGTCCACCCCTCCGTTTTATAGCCCCGCAGCCTGGGCCCTGCAAGCTCCAGTCGACTGACTGGCCAGCCTCTGGGGGTTGCTGCGGGGTAGCTCCGGCAGGCGTTACGCATCCTTCCCATGCTAGCTGCACTGCGCTCCTGGGCCCGAGTCGGGGGGCGTGCTGAGTGGCTCCGTTGGAGGCTCAGGTGGAAGGCGTGTTGGCTGATGCCGGGCTGTCATTTGATTCTCTCCCCCAGGTAAGCCAGCTGAGCAAGCATTTCAACATCCGGCCTTTCTCGCTAAAGAAGCCCGGGACGGATTGACTAGAAGCGGAAGAAAAGAAAATCAGCCTGCAGTCTGCGCAAGTACTGTAAATAACTGCTGCAAATAGACTGTAAATACTTCCACCATCACCACAGACCTAAATCTCTTCTGGACAGATATGGGGGGACAGTGGGGTCTAGACCCCGAGTGCCACTGAGACCACGTACAGCTGACCAGACACTGGGAGTAGCCTTCCCAGTTATTCCTGTCTAACAGACCTGCCGAATGGCCTCCGGTCCTGACTGCAAGTCGAGCTGGCTTGGGTATTGCTCAGAATCTAAGCATGGCACGGACACCAAAAGTGATCGGCCCATCGAGTCGGTAGCAGTGGCCTCGCTACATCCGTAAGGGAGACGTCTGAGCAGCTGGGTCAGTGGGGAATGTGTTAGCTGTATATGAAGCCCCCTGATGCTGACCTAAGGAGCTGGCCACGCGCATGTTCCCCAGCAGGTGCAGGCACGTCCACACGTGCAAAATGTTGTTTAGCGGCTGCAAGTGATCGTCCACTAGGATGACTTGGGAATTGAGGGGTTCGGGTTGAGGCAGCTTTAGCACCCCCCCATTTTCCCAGCTGTGGGTAAGTGGGACCACATCTCGCCAGTATTATTCTTGTGAACCATACATTGGCCACCCGTGTTCTTTGCGCACGAGCCCATGAAGGGAACTGGAGCTCTGGGCAGCATTGGCTATTGTGGGTGGCGGTTGGCTTTATAACCGCCTGCAAGAGCTCCAGTAGCCCATAGCCAAGACCTCCCTTGGGATAAATCCGTACAGCCTCATCTAGTGTTAGTTGGCTTGCGGGGCCAGAGGGAGGCTTGCCTGCCACAGGGGGCTTGTCTCACTTCAGTCTGGCCGTGTGCACTACGATTTGTGCACACGTCCACGCGATGGGTGGGACGGACTCTATAGAGACACTCCCCGTTCCAGATAACTGAATTGTGGCAAGTCCCCCAGCTGGGAACACACCTGAATAGTTCTTACAACAGAAGACACGCACATTTGCTTGGGGACCTTTTATTTGGGGAAAAGTGGGTGACTTTTTTTTACGTTTAATTTAGGGCACACCTGTCCCGACGGTTAGGCCACACATCCCGTCCAACAACATCTTTGTTTACCATCCATTCAACCATTTGCGTTCAGTGATTTTTTTTAATTCATTTAATTGAGTGGTGATGAAGGCTGAGTGCTGATTTTCTTTTCTGTTCATTTTATTTAATGGAGACTTGTGCTTGAATGAAGAGTGCAACCTAAACCCAGGCTCTGGACAGGCTGCACCCGGAAGTGAGCAAGCACAGCGAATTAATGCACTGTGGGAACAAATTCACTCGTACCTTAGTAACAGCTTGGTCAGGGTGTGTTCCTTCTGTGGGTGAGAGATCTCTCTCACTTAGGAAAACGTTAACTGTAATTAGTATTTAATGTTTTTATTTTGTACATTCAAATCATTGACATGCGAGTTACACAAAACACAACAACCAGAAGCCAGTTCACAGCATTTATTGTAAATAAGTTAGTTTTTATTTGAATTCTCACTGTGGTGTGATGTGCAAGATCACAGCTGATGGATAGAGGAACCCAGCAAGGCACAGGAGAGAATTTAATTTCAAGCAGGAAGATACCATTATTGTGTCTGTCTTTGTGTTCCCATCATGGTTTTTTGTGGGGGTGATTGGACGAAACATTTTAATTATTTTGTTAATGTGTCGTGACTGTACATCAGGAACTGGAGGCAGGTGTTAATCTGGGAGAGGAAAAACCTTTTGCTTCCCTCGGAATTTATTCAATAAGTAGCTTACTCTTGACTATATATATTACTGACATTGTACAGAAAAACCGTAAGTGTACAGAGGAATTGGACTGTGCTTGAATTTTTGACTCTTGTACCTGTTGAATTAAATGTATAATTATGGGCCAATTAACTTGAAATGTATCACACAAGAAACCTTAGGATTTTGATGTTGAAAATGGGACCGTTTATTTGTGGAACGTTTTCCTGTTGCAGAATCTGCCTTTGGGGCAGCGGCACGTTGCTGAGGCGGGTGTTTTTCCATTTGCATGCTGAGAGCTCACGGAGAACTCGGGCCGGTTGCCCTTGACTAGTGACGTTAAGGAATGTCAGGGTCTCGAGCACGAAGCAGAATGGCCTATTCATTTTTCGCTTATGGCGTGTTCCATTTTCCTCTGCCCCATCCCGCCTCTACAGCACTGCTGTGTTCAGACTGGGTTGGTGGTAACACCATGAGACGCTAATCGCCAGCGATGATTTGGCTTTCCTAGCGCGCTTTCCCTCTGGCTGTGCAATACTTTGATCTATTACTTTTTGCAGTGTGTGGAAACATGCCCTGAGGGGGGGAACCCACGCTCTCCATTGGGTGGAGGCTGGTAGCTAGACTTGGACTTGCCACTTAAACATCTTCATGCATTTTACTGACTTGTCCTTAAGGCAGAATGTCTCAACCCCCAGAGCTACCTTTGACATACCCGGGCTTATCTTTGGGGTGTCGTGGAACTTGGTGCCTTCACTTACTGCACGTTGGAGCTGGCAAAACGTCCACCGTCACATGGTGCTAGAAACCAGTGTGAGCGTTGCCTGAGTTCGGGCCTGTCCGATTCTGCTCCCTGGCCCGGTCTGCCGCCTCACACAATAAACCCTTTTCAGTTGCGCTCTTTTTGTCTGTATTTAGTGACTGTCCTGGATTCTGGGGAATGAAATGTTGGCTCAGAAAAACCGAATCACAGCCACGCCGCTGAGAGTGTGGGTGTGGGGGAGCAAATCTCTTGGGTTGGTTTGTTTATTTCTAAACCTGGTGTGTGTTTTCTCTTAATTTGGTCCTTAAAATAAACTTGTTCTCTTGTGAGGGGTTGGATTATTTGTTGTGCCTGCCTCTGAAATGCTGGGGAAGGAGACGTGAAGGAAGGAAATGGTTTCTTCGCCCGGCCTTCTCCGTCACAGAGGGGTGCATTTCTTTCCAGGGCCTATGCTATCAGGAAGGAACAATAATCTGACTCATGAATATATTTGCCCATGCTGAGAATTCCCCTTCTGTCTATATTAGAGATGCTCTGTTCCCTTGCGTTTTTCTGCCCATGTGAAGGCTGCTTGTTTTGTGGCCTTACTTATTAAGTCTCCTGGTTTGCCCTGAGTGAGCGGCTGCTTTTACGATCCTTAAAAATGCTCCCAAAACGATGGCTCGGTGCTGTGAATTGTCCCTCAGTCTGGAGCGTTGGCAGGAAGAGACCCGCATTGGTGAATAACACCCGCACCTGGCCACGTGCCTGCGTCGGTGTACTCCAAACAACGTTCCGCGTCTTCCCTTGGCTTGTTGTTCGATCTGGCTGCCAGCGCTGGAGACCAGCCGTAGCACCGTGCAGATAAGCCAGGGGCTTGCTGAAGACACTTGGTGTCCTTGTGTTCCTGTCATTAGGGGGTGGGAGCTGAGACGTGACGGCGTGTGGCGCCTTCGCTTCAGAGCAGCGGTCCGTTCGGCACATGGCTTCGTGTCTACGGGGAGCCTCCCCCAGCGTGTGGAATGCAAACTTGCACTTCGTTCCTGGGCCTGCTGGCATGTCTTCCCCTCCCCTCTCCACCCCACGGTGTCTCCTGCCAGCTCCCAGGCTGCAGTCTCGTAACTGTGACCTCAGGCTCTGGAGACGTGTGTTTTAGCTTGGGCACGTGCCCTCGGGTTTAGCAGCTCTCCGAAGCCACTGGGATGTTACTGTTCGCTACAGTCCAACTTACTGTCCCTCGCAAGCATGGCCATTGCGATTGCTCCACCGGATCCCAAGCTTGGGAAAGACAAGCCCTGCCGAATGCACCTGTCCTCTCCATACCCGCTGGACTGTGGTTGGTGGTTGAGTCGTGATTTCTTCATGCTCGCTGCAAGACCTGGGGTATTGATGGGGACTCGGCCAGTACCGAATCACATGGTTTTTTTTTCAACTGGATGACTGACATTTTCAAGTAGCTTTGTTTTTTCTTGATCACGACAACAAAATTGTTTATCTTTGGTTTCTTCAGTTAGACTCCTGGATGTAATAGCGTAGTCGATTAATCAATAAGCAAAAGCTTATCGCTTACTGCCATAGATTGCATATTGCATCCACTCCCCTTCCCTACCAGTAAATTTTCTAGCAGGCTGGCCAGCAGCCCGGCTCAATTCTGGCTTGCGCCAGGTCCAGGACCTACCCCCGCTGTGGCTCTGCATTTCAAGTGTATTAGGAGCCAGGCAGCCCGGCTCAGTTCTGGCTCGTGCTGGGTCTAAGAGCTCAAACACCCCCCACACCACCTCCTGGACAGGGGCTGCTGTCACCCCCGCTGCTGCTGCAGGGCGACAGGCAGCCAGTCTGAGAAGGGAGCTGGTTTTTAAACGGGCTCCCCTTGCAGATCAGCTCCCGCTTGGCACCCTGCGTTGCTGCCTCTGATACAGACACAGCAGCGCAGAACGGCAGAGCGCTCCTCGGGAGTGGGGCTGACGCGCACTGACTACCGGCCCTGCCCCTGGGACTTATAGCATAGCGGGGTAACTGCTAAGAATTCCTGAGGTTACTCGACTATTCAATGAACCGAGACTTCACATCCCTCGTTTGTACGAAGGCTCCAAAGTCGAACTGGCCTCGAAAGACGAGATGCCTTCCCTTGGGGCCCCTGAACCCGATGAGAAAGTTTGGGCCAGTTGTTTCTTTCCAAAGTTCCGACTGTTGCTTTGTTGGAAGCTGTGGCCCAGCGCGGTGTCAAGCTCACAGGTCGTGCTCACGCTCAGCCCGTCCGTCCCCGGGCAGGACCCCCCCTCTAGCACGGCAGCCCTTCTCGGGGCCCCCTCCACTCCAGTGCCTGAGGCACAGCCCTTTCTCAGGGCGCCCATTCCAGTGTAGCGACCCTCTTTGGGGGGCCCACTCTCACCTGGGGGGAGTCCCCTCCCTCTGGACCCCTGGAGCCTCCACTCCCAGAGGGATTAGCGCCCCCCTGTTCTCTAGACCAGAGCGACACTCAGCACAAAACAGGAGGGTTTATTGAGCTTTGAACACTGCAAAGGCTCTCTCGGGCCTGGGCCCTCAGCCCCACATGTTTGAGTCTCCCCTGCAGCTAGCAAAGTCCTGCCTGTTCTGCTCCCCATCCCAAACAGCCCCCCGTCTCCCAGCAGAGCCTCCAACAGCCTCAGCAACAGCCCCTCCCCAGCCAGTGTCTCAGGTAATCGGGCCTCTGGGCCCCTCTTCTCCACCTCCTCTCCTCCAGCCAATGTTCTCCCCTTGCTGGGACCAGCTGGGCAGGTCGCAGGGGTCTCCCCTCTGCAGCCCCTTGTCTGTTGTCTGGCTGGAAGCGGCCGTGTCCTCTGAGCAGGGCTGGGGGCATCGGTCACTGGGGCTCCAGTTCTGGGCTGGTCTCTGAAACAACCTGTCTCCCCCTTGTCACATGAACCAGTAACATCCCGGGGCACTGAGTGCCCCCTCTGCATGCAGCCCCCAAAACTCCCCGGGGCCTCACACTAGGGATGTAAAATGAACCAGTCCGTGTGCCACTCAGCAGGAGGCTTACCAGTCTGTCAGTTAAAAGGCCCTTGCGGGTGAAGCAGTGGTGGCCAGCCACACCGGCCCAGAACAGTCCTGGCCCTGGACAGGTCAGTGGGCCGGGCAGCAGGACCCCACAGCTGCTGCGGGACCTCATGGCCACTAAAGGACCTGCGGTGGGACATCACAGGCAGGGCTGCACCCCATGGCTACAGAGGGCCGGGCAGCAGGCCCTATGTTACAGTTCACTGATTAGGCATTAGCAGTTAACTGGTTAATGTTTTAATGGCTCTTGGCCCAGCTGAGTTTTCCTGCATGCTGAGGGTTGGTCTGGACTAGGACTACTCAACTTTGGAAGCCCCGAGGGCCACAGTGATACTCAGCACACGCTGAGGGCTGCAACGGAAGTGTGGTTGCATGTACATGCAAATAGCTTCTTTCACACTGACGGGCATGAATACAAAGCACTTCCCACAATGCCCCGGCGCTCCTGGCACCTCCTCCCGGGGGGCTAGAAATGCCGACACCCTGTACCCGTCTGTTCCACCTGCCCGTCCGCTTGCGTCTTTCAATGCTCACCCCGCCTGGGAGAGGCCTCGCTGTTGTGGAGCAAGGAAAAGGAAAAAGGGGCTTTTTCTGGGTCAGCCCAGCTCCTCCAACCTGCACTCTGCGCTGGGCTCTTCGTGGCTCGTGTCATCCCCGGCTAGGGAGCCTGGGCAGGCCACAGCCTGCTCCCCGTTGCGCCTAACAGGCAAAGCAGAGCAGAATCCAACTCCAGCTGCGTGGGCTCTGCCGGGCGCAGGGCATGAAGTAGCAGGAAAGGCTCATGCTAGCAGCTGTGCGTGGCATTTCCCAGTGGAGGCCACGTTCAAAGGATCCCACCCGTGGGCCACGTGTTAAGCCCCACGTAAACCCAAACCGCACTGCGGGCCGCAGACAAACGGGCCACATGTTGAGTAGCTCTGGTCTACACTATGGCTTGAGCTGATGTAAGCTGGGTTGCTCAGTGGAGTGAAAGACACCCCCAACCAATGTATGTTGCATTGTCTTCTGTGCAGTCCACACCGATGCACTGTTGGCAGGGACACTCTGCCATTGGCATAGCTTCTGCCTCCCACGGAGGAGGCTTAATTATGCTGGCAGGAGAGTGCTCTCCCGCCGGCATGGAAGCATCCTCACCAGATGCCCCACAGCAGCGCTGCTGGGCCGAGGTCGCGTCTGGTGTAAACAAGCCCTTAAGACGCTCTGTGCTGCCGTCTGCTTTGCAAGGAACGTGAACAACCGTGGTTCTAGCGAATGGTGCATGTAACCCTAGCACGAGAGAGATCCAGCTGGGGTTGGCTGGCTTGTAAAGGACACCTCCTCCCAGCAGTGGGATGAGGGTAAGTCATGTGCCTGCTGAAAGTCTCTGGAGAATCTTTCTCCGCCACGTGGGGCGTTAGTTTTCGGGGCTGTGCCCCTTGCTGGGTGTCGGGGATGTGCTGGGGCAGCTGGGCTGCCTTAGAGCTTGTTTGCACTTTGCTGAAATGCAGATCGACAGCGAGCCGGGTAAGGGTTGTAGCCTCTGCTGGTACCTGGCTTGCCTCGTGGACCCAGTCTCCCCCACAGCATTGTGTGGGAGGCAGCAGCAGCAAGAGCTGCGGAGACAGGTTTGTGTAAGCCTGGCTTGGAACGTGTTGCCACAGAAGCTGGTTGAATCTTTCCTGCCAAACAAGGTTTTGATTCAGTCGGACAGTTCCTCTGATGCAGCTGGACTTCCCAGGCCACCTGTTCCTGACAGCCGCCACACACAGACTAATGGAACGGGGAGCTATCGCTTGGGTCTGCTAGGAACGCAGTACTGCACCCCAGAAGAACGCTGTTTTGCTACCTGACCCTCGGTTTGCCGCCCTCACAGTGTCTCTCCAAGTTCCCGGAATAACGGCCTTTTACTAGGCAGAGCTTGTGGGGACTAACCAGGGGCATGTGGGTGGAGTGATGGTCTCATTTCAGGATCTCAATCTGCCTCAGTCACTCCACCCTACCAGGACCCATTTGTTGTTGCTTAACAGCTGGTCAGACCGGTCCAACCTGCTGTGCTTTTTGGGCAGCAAGGGGGAGGCTTTAGCAGAGCACAGAGTCAGCTGAACTGAGTGGTGTGCTTAGGGGAGCGGGAGGGCCAAGCTTTGCCACGATGTTGTTGTGGGCTCCGTGTTTGTGTCAGGTTTTCCAGACCAAATCTGCTCTTTTTACGAGGAAAAAGGGGCTTTTTCTAGGTCAGCCCGGCTCATCCAACCTGCACTCTGAGCTGGGCTCTTCGTGGCTCGTGTCATCCCCGGCTAGGGAGCCTGGGCAGGCCACAGCCTGCTCCCCGTTGCGCCTGTCTAACAGGCAAAGCAGAGCAGACTCCAACTCCAGCTGCGTGGGCTCTGCCGGGCGCAGGGCATGAAACAGCAGAAAAGGCTCATGCTAGCAGCTGTGCGTGGGATTTTAGTACGGCTACATCTAGACTAAATGGGAAAAAGATACGCAACGTGCGGGTACCTTTTTCCGGATGTTTTCGAAAGAGGCGTTAACGAAATGTGGCATGTCTGCACGGCACCAAATTTCGGAAAAAAGTCCTCTTTCGATGTCTCCTCTTTCTCGTGAAACAAGGTTTACAGGGATGGTGAAAGTGTTCACTTTTCTGAAAAAAACCTTGGAAAAGCGGACACGTTCCTTGAACCTGGCATTGCTTTTCCGGGATACTTCCGGTATCCTGGCAAAGTGCTGCAGTCCAGACATAGCCTAAGTGACTTGGGTTGGGACTCGTCACTTGGGCGCAGGACTATTGAGTAAGAAGGGGGCGTGGGAATTGACTCTTAGCATACACCTGCCTGCTTCTGCTCCCTTTGTTCTTTGGTCGGAGGGCCGGGGGATGGACTCCCTACCAACACAAACAAAAGCTTCTGTGGCCACGTGGACCCCTCACCTTTCCTGAGCCTGGCCCTGTGTGAATGGGAGCTGGTAGCTTGGCTCTGAGACACTGCTTATCAGTGATGGGGGCTGAATCCCACCCCAGTGAGCCTGTCACCTGGCCAGGGCCAGCCGCAGCTAAGCAAGTGCTTGTACAGAGCTTTATTTCAAAAGAAATCCCGTATAAATCTGTCTCGTCAGGGCAGAGTGCTGCCAAACCGGCTTGTCTTATCGCGGGCCCTGGCTCTCTGTTGTTGGGAGTCCAGACTGCTGCCGTGGATTTGAATTCCGAAGTGGGTCTGGCCCATGAAAGCTCATCACCTAATAAACCATCTTGTTAGTCTGTAAAGTGCTGCAAAGTCCTGTCTCTTGTTTCAGCAAGGCCAGACTCACACGGCTGCATCTCTATTACTAATCAGTTTGAGGTTATTGCTGGTAAATATTTATTGTAAACCGAGATTTAAAAAATGAAACTTCAGTAAAGAATAAAATTTTCCAAACCTTTAAACGCTTTTCTCGTTGCCTGCTTTGGTGGGGGCTTGCCCCTCTACCTCTGAGGACCTGAGGGTTGTTCAGACTAGGTCCAATCAGGTCCTCAATTTTGTTGGAGCTGGCACCGCATCAAACAGCTGAGGGAGGAGGTTCCTGGATACACGTGGACTTGCAATGTTGCCCACACACATTTCTCTTACTGGCGCATACTCTGGGTGCACCCGCCTTTAGGGCTCTGGGGTAAACTTGCACAGAATGAGTGGGGTCTTCTACTGGGGAAAGAGCCTTACTCACTAATATCCTTATCCTCAGTCCATTAACGGTTACCAGGACAGTCTGAAGCAGACCATCTCGCCACTCCCAAGATGAGTAACCAACATTTCCTGCTGGCCAGTTGGGGTCAGGTCATCTGGGGGACTCCAGTCTTTTCATGGTGGTGACAGGCAGAAGCTCTGATCTTGGGCTGTCTCCTAGAGTTAGTTTCCAAGAGCATCCTTTTGGACCCCAGTTGTGACGGCGCGTTAGGGTTTTCCTGTCTCCTGCACCCCCGTAATGGCATGAACAGACTCCACCAGCCAGTAGAATAGAGGGAGTTTATTGCTCCTCCAGGATACAGCACAGATGTAATCTGGTTACAGGGACTGGGACTAGGAGGCCTCCGTGCCCCCCCCCCTTGAGATGGGGGCTGGCTGGGCCCTACAATCCCAGCCCCCTCCCTAGCTCTTTCTCCCCTGATTCCCAGACAAACTAACTCTCTTCCAGCCCTGCCCCCCAGCCAGGGGCGGCATTCCACCCCCCAGGGAGAGGAACAAAGGAAGGTAACTGGTCGAACAGGTTACCTTCCTTTCCCATCAGCTACTCGGCTGGGCAGTGGTACAAACAGCAGCCAGTGGAGGTCACTCACAACCCAAGCCTAGCAACCAGCAAGGTACCCACACTACATCACACCAGTTCATACAGTAACACTCGAGTCCCACTTAGCAAAATCGGAACCAATCCTTTTTCTACATGTTACCAATCAATCCTTACAGATTGTAACAATTCTTTAGCCAGTCCCTCCCCCACCACCTTGAGTTGATTTAAACGTAGCAAACTGAACTATGGAACAGGAAGAAACAATCAAAGAACCACGTCCTAAGTCTGGCCCCCGTGACCGTTCATTGACTGTTGCCCATGCACTGGGTTGCCAGATTCTGCTGGTTTTCAGCAGCGTAGATTTTTTTTTTTCCTGCCACTGTTACGAAAGTCTCACACGTGTAAAGCAGGGCACATGCTGTGAGAGGTGTGGATTACCCCCAACAGGGACAGAGAGAACCATACGCTTCCCCTGCAGCCAAGCAAAGTTCTTCAGTCGGCACATCTTAGGTGCGCAAGCGCAGTTAGCAAAACTCCCCTATCCCGGGAGCCCGGCTTGGTGATGACACTCTTGCACCCCACTCAGCTGGAGGCTTGCTCAGGGTTGCCCCTTGCTGACCCAGACAGAGACCCCTCCAGACAAGTGGTGGAGAAGTGGGGCCCATGAAGGCCTGACGATAACAAAATGAGTTAATGACCACAAGGGCTAAGTGGTTTGGTTTCTGGACAGGCAGAACGCTAGCAAACTTGTAAAAACATCTTAAAGGAACAGATCTTAGCCAGTGATGGTGGGTGTTGTTACAACAGGGTCCCATTAACAGCCTGATCCTACATTGTGTGCAGCTGTATTGGGAGCAGCAGCTATGAGCCTAGGGGGCGGAAAGTCACATCCTCACATTCCCTCTAAATTACAGCCATGCAAACGCTTTATAATCTGGCCACAGAAACAGGCCCTAGCCTTGCTGTTACGCAGTGGGGCTCAGTGTGGTCTGAGACCATCTTGCAGCTGGCCTATGGGCTCTGGGCTACTCCCCCTCACTGGGGGGGGGGGGGGGAACCTGCACTGGTGCTCCAGTCCTATGGGGGCCCCCTGTGAGATTGCAGCACTAGCTGGCTTCCTGCTCTGGGGGGAAGCTTGAGGGCTGGATCTCAGGCCCAGCCAAGGGGTTTGCAGGGCCCAAGGCAGGACACGGGGAGTGGGGCCCCAGGGATGGTGAATTCAGCAGTGCGGTGCCCCAAAGGCACAGGGACCCCAGCCATTTGCCTTGCACTAGGGCTGGGCCTGCTGGAGCTCGTGGGGCGCTGGGGCCCGCTCTGCACGCTGCTGCTTCCACCCCCCAGCAGGCAGCTGCGGTGCAGAAAGCGCCTGGCCTGGAGGCTTTCCCCGTGGCTGGAATCTCGGCCCAGGGGAGCAGCAGGAGGCCCCCCCTTGCAGGGACACTGCCCCTGGCGCAGCATCTGGCAGGAAGGGGGGGAAGCCGCCTGGCAGCGCGTGACCCTGGCTGCACACGCGGGGGGCGGGGCCGGCGCAAGGGGCGGGGCCGGGTGACGTGCCCGAGGGGCGGGGCCCGGGGCCGCGCGGCGCGTTGCCTGGCGACGGGGTCCGGGCCTGGCCGCGGGGATGAGCCGGGCGGCGCTGGCCGAGGGGGGCGGGGGGGAGCCGGGCGCGCTGGTCCCGTCCCTCAGCTCCGAGCGGCAGGAGGAGCGAATCGCCGCCCGGCGCCTCCGCATCGCCGCCCGCCTGGAGGCCAAGCGCCGGTGAGAGCGGGCCCCGCCCCCGGAACCGGGCCCCCCCGACCCGCCCCCCGGAACCGGAACCGGCACCGGCCTCCCCCCGACCCGCCCCCGGAACCGGCCCCCCCCGGCACCGGAACCGGAACCGGCCTCCCCCCGGCACCGGAACCGGGCCCCCCCGACCCGCCCCCGGAACCGGCCCCCCCCGGCACCGGAACCGGCCCCCCACGACCGGCCCCCCGGCACCGGAACCGCCCCCCCGACCCGGCCCCGCCCCCGGAACCGGCCCCCCCGACCCGCCCCTCGGAACCAGAACCAGAACTGGCCCCCCACCAGACCCCCGAACCAGAACCGACTCCCCCGCATCCGGAACCGGCCCCCGCGACCCGACCCGACCCCCCCCCGAACCAGAACCAAGTCCCACGCCCCGGCACCGGAACTGGCCCCCCTCCCGACTCGACTCCGCCCCCTCGAACTCGGAACCGACCCCCCGACCCCGGAAACGACCCCCCCGCCCCGCCCCCGCCCCCCTGAACCGGCCCAGGCCCCTCGACCCCGGAACCGACTCCCCCAACCCGCCCCCAGAATCGGAACCGGCCGCCCCGAACAAACCCCGACTGGCCCCCCTGAACTGGAACCTGCCCCAACCCAGCCCCCCCAACCAACGCCATCCCTCCTCAAACCGACCTCCCCAAACCGGAACTGAACCCCCCCAACTGGCACCAGTCACCCCCAAACCGTTCTTAAATCAAACTCCCCCGAACCGGCACCAGCCCCCTCAAACCGAACCCCCCAAACTGGAACTGACCCCCCCAAACCAAACCCCCCAAGCCGGAACTGCCCCGCCCCCTCCCCGTGCTTCAGGGTGCCATCTCCCACCCCATGCTCAGCCTCTATCAGGAGGGAGCAGCCTCTGTCCGTGGGGAGCTTGGACCCACCATCCAAGGCAGCAGCACAGGGCAGTAGGGAGCCGGTCTGCGAAGGCAGCTGGTTTGGTTTCTAAACTGGCTCCCCTCAGCCCAGCTCCCGCCTGGCCCCCCACGCTGCTGTCTCCGCACCGGGCAGATGGCAGCCGGTCTGCCCAGGGAGCTGAATTTTAAACTGGCCCCCCGGGCAGATCCAGAGGCAGCAGCGCAGAGTAGTGGGGGCTCCCCGGGAGTGGGGCCGGAGCCACTGGCTGCCAGCCCTGCCCCTGGGGTCTATAGATAGTCCAGTAACCACTAAGAATTCATGTGGATACTCGGAGATGAGCCGCCCTTGCAGAGCCCTGTGGGATCACAGCACTCGGTGGGCCGGCTCGTTAAGGTATGGAAGGTGGCCTGCTGCTAAAGAGTTTCTCTTCCCTCTGCACAGGGAGGCCCTCGGAGAAGATCCAGATGCGAATAAGGCTGAGGCAGAAGAGCTCAGCCGGAGCCACAAACAGATAGAAGAAAGCAGGCAGGTCAGGACCAATCAGTGCGGGCCACTGAGTCACATTTGGCTCTAGACTCCTTTTCAGGTGGCCTTTGGCATCCCAGTGGCGCTGTGTCTTTTGACAAAGCACAGTCACATGAGCTGTACTGTTGGGAACTCGTTTCTGAAAAACACGTCCCTGTGCCGGGGCCTCTGCGGCCCATATGCTCCTGAGAAATCCGCAGCACCCCCAGCTCCTTCTACATGTTCACCTTCAGGAGTTCCTGAAAACCGCCGCCTGTTTCCAGCTCTCCACTCACAGCCTGGCCAGCACACACGCCACACCGCGCCTCCCAGTACAACACCTGTTGTGCGAGGCCCGGTGAGGCAAAGGGCTCCATGCTGGGAGTCCTCTCAAAACGAGTCTTTTTTCTTCCATAGAAGCAGCAGATGGCCAGACTTTTATTTGGGTACCTAGATAGGGATGTAGGAGCCAAACTATCGGCCAGGTTTGAAGAATGCTAGCCAGGTAGCCCTGGAGCCCCTTGGCCTGGGGGCGTGCTCTGTCATTTTGCTGTGTTCACAGAGGCTGGCCAAGCTGCTCCACGATGGCACACAGCTTGTGACCAATATCCAGGTGGCTGCCGATGCCAGGGAGACCCACAGGAGGGCTGAGGAGGATGAACTGAAGCGACAGAGGTAAGAGATCCCAGGTCTCTGCTGTGCCACTTGTAGGAAGGCTGCTCCCGGGCCAGATCCTGCAATGACCAGCTCAGGCCAGGGCTGTCCACACGCTGATCAGCCTGGGCCCTTTGGCAACTCGCTGGGAGGCGAGAACTGCGCTTAACATACTTAAGAGCAAACTGCAGCCACCCTTCTCTGTAACAGGCAGGGCGGGTGTGGAGAGGTGGCAGGTCCCAGCATGCCGTGCGGCCTGCCTGATTGGCTCTGGAATGAGCACTGCGTGCTGGCCTGTGTAGTTTCCTCAGCCCGCACTCTGGGATGGAAGGGGATGGCGATTGCTTGTGAGAACTCGGTGACCTGCAGGCTGTCTTAGCCACCACCCTCACTGGCCTCTCCTCTGGGACTGTACTGATGAAGCCTGATTGTTCAGCCTCCTCTCCCTGCTATGGGACTTGCCAGTTGTCACGAGCAAACAATTCCAGCGTTGCTGAATGGACCCAGTCATTTTCATGGCACTCCACAGGAGCCTGTGGGGACCGGAGAGCAAAGGGACTGCTATGAAAAGTGAGCCTTTGGGAGGGGACCGCGTGCAATGGTTTTGTCCTGGGCTAGTTCCTAGATGACCTGCGACCATCTCTGGGCTGGAAGCGGTGCTGGAAGTCTCATTAGGAAAGAGAAAACTTCCCCAAGGTCCCTGGCAAGGGCCCATCCAGCCCAGGTGGAGTGTCACTGCCTGGGCTGGGTGGGAGGGAAGTGTGTATTGTACCGGCTACAGATCCAGCATCTTCTGCTAATGCTGACGCCACTGCTGCTGGAGTTCTTTAGCGGTGGTAACGATGCGGCTGCTGCAACGTTGGTCTCCTGACAGACCCAGCTCGCCAGAGGAGTATTTCCCTCTGACCAATTTCTGCGAGTGCGATGTGCTCCCTTTCAATCCGGTGCATTCCCAGGGCTCTGAGATAGACCGGGCACTTCTTTTCCTGCAGCCATGTTCGCAGGGCCTTGTACAGTAAAACTCCAATAGTCCGGCATCCAGTTGTACAGCACTCTCGATAGTCTGGCATCAAAATGGCAAGAGCCTAGAGAGTGTTTAAGTGAATAATTTACAGACTGTGTTAGTGCTGAGTGTATCATTTTTGTGTTTAAGGAAATAAAGCGCTGTATTAAGTGTTTTAAGTTACTATATTAATAGTTTAAGTGATTAATAGTGTAAGTCAGTGGTCCCCAACCTTTCATGGCTGCTGGGGGCGGGGCTGTGACAGTGCGTTGGGGTACCCCGGCTCCTGCACCCCCGAAATGGCACAAACAGACTCCACCAGCCAGGAGAATGGAGGTAGTTTAATGCTTCTCCAGGACACAGCACAGCACAGATGTAATCTGGTTACAGGAACTGGGGCTAAGAGGCCTCAGTGCCCCCCTTGAGATGGGGGAATCCCAGCCCCCCTCCCCAGCTCCTTCTCCCCTGCTTTCCAGACAGGAAACTAACTCTCTCTCTTCCAGCCCTGCCCCTAGCCAGGGGCAGCATCCACTTTCCTTTGTTCCTCTCCCTGGGGTGTGGCTGGTCAAACAGGTTGAGAGCCCCTCTTTGCATAATGACTCATGGCCTGTCCTTCTGGGCTGGTACCCAGGGAAGCCAGTGGGGGTTAGCAAGTTCCCCCCCACTACGTCACAGGGGCCACGCATGCACCCGGGACCAGCACCGCACATGTGCCGCGCGCCGGGGATAGGGGCCACCCACGCGCCCTGGGCTGGCACCACACATGTGCCGTGCACCCGAGGCAGGGGCCGCCCACGCATCCTGCGCCCAAGGCTGGCACCAGCCCAGATGTTTCGGCTGGCACACATAAATGCCCCGGTGGGCGCCATGGCACCGCGTTGGGGACCACTGGCGTAACTGATTAGCCAGTGCTGCACACTACTGTACATAGTATCCCCAGCTCATACTACATCCTCATAGTCCGTCTTATCCGATAATCCGGCACCACCTAGGTCCCAAAGGTTCCGGATTATCGGCAGTCTACTGTACATACTGGCTGCAGAGCCCTGGTGCTTAGTGCACGGAGCCTTCCCTAGCTGGGGACGGAGCCTATCCTTAGGGCTGCAGTAAAGCTTGTTGCCTTGCTCAGCTCTTGTCTACCCTTTGGTTTGAAAGCGAGTTAGCCCTTAACGCTGGCTGCCCAGAAAGCTTGTACCATAACGTCAGCGTGGATGGCTCTAAGAGCAGCTGCCACATCCTCCATCTGGCTTGTGCTGGCTGCTCCCTGCAGGCTCGAGAAACTGGAGAACGAATCCAAGACTAACCAGGACAAGTTTGAAGAGATCACCTCGAAATGGGGCTCGGCCCGGGAGAAGACCATCCCGCAGGACCTGTGGGAAGTGCTCAACCAGCAGCAGCAGCAGTGCGCGCTGCTCATCGAGGAGAAGAACAAGCTCATCAGCGAACTGCAGCAGGTAGGTTGCCTGAGCGGGAAGCTGGGGGTGTGGGGACACAGTTGTGGGCACAAGGGGTCTGGTTGGGGTATGGTAGTGGTAGGGGGCCCTGTCCAAGCATAAGGCACCCACAACTGACCATCTCTTCTCTGTGGCCAGGGTAGTGCGCTACCCTACAATAACAAACCTGCAGATATGGACTCCGCACGCGCTCACGTCTGGCAGCGCGGACTCGGATGAGCAGCCCCACGCTAGCAGCACAGCAAGCGGCCAGCCCCTTTCTTGGGAAGGAAACGGGCTTCCCGCCCAGAGATTTATCTGAATAGCCTTGTCCCAGAAAATGCCCCATCCCATGCTAGTGTCTGCCAGTGACGGGGCACAGTCACGAGTCAAGGTTCCTGTTGCTTCCTCGCAAAGCCCTACAAGACTGAGGGTGGGCGGGATGTTGGGGGCACTGAGAGCGGTGCCCCGTCTCTCCACAGGCTGGGCAAGGCGCAGGCTTTTGGCCAGGGCATTCTAGAAATGCCTGCAGCTCCCTATGGTATCACCCGGGCAGCGGAGGGCAGAGGTCAGCCAATCGTGTTTGGTCTTGCAGAAGCAAAACCTGGGGGGGCCGCGGGCGGAGGGGCCGGCCTGGGGGGGCCGCGGGCGGAGGGGCCAGCCTGGGGGGGCCGCGGGCGGAGGGGCCAGTCTGGGGGGCCCGCGAGCGGAAGGGCCGGCCTGGGGGTCCCGCGGGCGGAGGGGCCGGGGCTGAGCTGGCTACTTGGGAGCATCAGGTACCTTTCGCTGTGTGAAAAATGAGCTGTGAACTGCTGGTGGAGTAGACACGTAAGTCCTCTGGGTCTGCCCCCTCGACTGAACACCAGAGTGACCCCTCCCCATGCGGAGCTCTCTGTGCCCCTGCAGCTGGCTGGCGCTCGCCCGAGCAGTGGGTTTATGCGGCAGGCAATCCGCTACCGCAGTGGTGGGTGGCAGGGGATAGCTGGGCTGCGAAGCGCTGTAGTGGCTCGTGTGTCTGTTACCGCTCTTGCCTGCACACACATTCGGGCTGGAACAGCCGCCAAGCACCCTAGTGCATCTCCTGTCAGTGCAGGGTTGTTCCTACAGTTCACTTCCTAGGCTCTCAGGGCTGTCTAGGCCTGTCCCGAGTCCAGGCAGTAGCCCAAGCATTGGGGCTTCCTTCATCTCAACTGGCATACATGGTAGATCTTCCCGTCCTCTCTTCTCTCTCCTAACCACTCTTCCATGCCTCACTCCTCGCCCAAGTCCCTTTCCCTGCCGCCTGTAGGGTCAGATGTTGGCTGCTTGCGGCACTGCACAAGCCAGAGAACCCTTAGTCAGTCCCGTCTCCACTCCTCTCCGGCAGGAGCTGAAAAGCAAAGATGACCAGTACGTGAAGGATCTCAAGAAGCAGGCGGACGACATCAGCCTGCTGCTGGACAGAATGGAGGAGCAGATCAAAAACCTAATGAAAACCTACCGCCGGGAACTCACGCAGATCGAGGTAGCAAGCAGCTTCCAAGCAGGCCGGGAGCAAGCAGTGAATGGTTGCCCTGGCAAATCCGCCAAGAGTGCTCCGTAATGGACGGGCTCTCTGGCGCGCCACGCTGGGTTGCGGGCTGCAGGCAGGTGTTTCTGGGGCAGAGCTCCTCCTTTGCCAGATGGAAATAACAAGGGGGATGAGCTGCCGGGGGCCCAGCGAATGCGATCCTGGGGTCTTTTCCTCTCGCAGTTCCCACGGTCAGGAGAGCCTGAAAGTTGCTTGTGTGTGGGGCTGTTCGTTCCCGGGTGTGTGCGGTCAGAAGGGACCATTCAGTAGCACAGAGGCCAGAGAGTTTCACCCCCTGGCCCACGAGTTTAGGGTGTACGAGTCACTGAATCCCAGTGTGGCCTTGAGCACAGAGAGAGCATGCTGCACCTGAGTCTGGGGGGCACCTGGCAGTGACCGGGACCTAGCTTCCATCCCAGAAGCCGCTTCTGGTTGCTCGCAGCGCTCGGCCTGACAAACAAGGTTCCTCCAGCACGGCAGAGCTGGCAGCAGGCAGGGCTGGGCCTTGGGCTGTGCAGGGCAACCCGCTCACAGCGCTGTCTCCTTCTCAGAAAGCCTTCGAGCTGGAGCGGCGCGAGCTGCTGAGCAGCAATAAGAAGAAGTGGGAGCAAGCCATGCAGGCCCACAACGCGCAGGAGGTGAGGGCCCGGAGGGGCGTTGTGATCAGCCCAGGAAGGTTCCTGCGCCTGCCGCTGCTCCGCGCCACCAAGCGGCAGCACGTCTCAGTCCCTGCGCCTGCGCTTGACGTTGGAGAGTCTGGGATTCCCAGGGGCCGGGGTGGGCAGAGCAGCTCAGTGCCTGGCAGGGGAATGAGATGCTTCACACACACAGAACGGGGAGTGTCTAGGGAGGAGCCCTGCAGAAAGGGATCTGGGGGTCAGAGTGAGCCACAGGCTAAAATAAGTCAACAATGTGATGCTGTTACAAAAAAAGCAAATGTGATTCTGGGCAGCATGAACAGGCGTGTGGTGAGCCAGACACGAGAAGTCGTTCTTCCGCTCTGCTCTGTGCTGGTTAGGCGTCAGTTGGAGTCTTGTGTCCAGTTCTGGGATGGAGTTCCAGTTCTTCAGATGTGGAGAAATTGGAAAAAGTCCAGAGAAGAGCAACAACGAGGAATGGTCTAGAGAACATGAGCTCTGAGGGGAGGCTGAAGGAATTGGGCTTGTTTCGTTTGGAAAGGAGAAGACTGAGAGGGGACAGGAGAGCAGCTTTCAAATACATAGGGGCTGTATCTAGACTGGCATGATTTTGTGCAAATACTTTTAACGGAAGAGTTTTTCCGTTAATAGTATTTGTGAAAGAGAGCGTCTATACTGGCATGTGCCTTTGCGCAAAAGATTTGCTTTTGTGCAAAAGCATCCGTGCCAGTGTGGACGTTCTCTTGCACAAGAAAGCTCCGATGGCCATTTTAGCTATTGGGCTTTCTTGCGCAAGAAATTGATGTTACCTGTCTACACTGGGTTCTTGTGTGCAAGGACACTTGTGCAAGAAGACTTATCCCTGAGCGGGAGCGTCAGAGTATTTGCACAAGAACCACTGATTTTGTACATTAGAATGTCACTGTTCTTGCACAAATACTCGCGGCCAGTGTAGACAGGCGGCAAGATTTTGCGCAAAATCTTGCCAACGTAGACACAGCCAGAATGTAACAAGGAGGAGGGAGAAAAATTGTTCCCCTTGGCCTCTGAGGACAGGACAAGGAGCAATGGGCTGAAACTGCAGCAAGGGAGGTTTAGGTTGGACTTTAGGAAAAACTTCTTGCCTGTCCGGGTGGTGAAACACTGGAATAAATTGCCCAGGGGGGTTGTGGAATCTCCATCCCTGGAGAGATTTCAGAGCAGTTGGACAGACACCGGTCAGGGATGGTCTAGCCCAGCGGTTCCCAGCCTTTTCCAGATGGGGACCCATTTTGACAATGCAGGAAGACTTGGTGACCCAGGACAATTCAACAACAAGGGGAGGTGAGAGGGCAGAGCCACCTGGGGAGACGCTTGGCGACCCTTTTGAAATGGAATGGCGACCTGTATTTGGGTCCCGACCCACAGGTTGGAACCCCTGTTCTAGACGGTGCTGGGTCCTGCCGTGAGGGCAGGGGGCTGGACTCGAGGGCCCTTGCAGTGCGAGGGGCCTGTGATCCTGACCGTTCTCAGATCTGTGCAGGGCTGTTGTGAAGAGGACGGGGATCGGGGATTCTCCGTGGCCACTGACAGAAAGGGAAGGAGCCTAGGACTAGATGGCCTCTCCGGTTCCCTGCCAGGCCTGTGGTGCTGTTCTGCCATCTCGGCATGCAGGGCTGGGAGGGTGCTCAAGAGGCCATCGGGCGCAGCCCCCGCAGGTAGGCAGGGTGAAATACGGCTCGGTGCTTCGGAGCAGCGCTGGCCTAGGGCTCCCAGCATTCCCACGGCCTTCCCAGGGCCGGCTGCTTTGCTCTGCTACAGGGCCAGCAGCGTTGGCAGAGCCGCCTTCGAGTCCGCGCAAGGGGGCTGGATACCGTGGTGATGGGCACACATGGGGCATCCTAAACGTGGTCGGTCTTTTCCCACTCAGTTTTTGCGTGGGCCACCTCCCCAGCTGGTGCAGATCTGCTGAGCTCCTCGTGTCCTCCGTGGAGCTGCGCAGAGTCACCCCAGCTGAGCGCCAGAGCCAGACTCAGACTCCTTGCCGCATGGCGGCTTTGTGGCAGCTTGGATGTGAATGGAGAGCCCCGGCCGAGGGGGAACAGCCGGCCGCACCGCAGGGGCCTGGAAGGGAAGGGGTGGCCGGGGCACCCGGCGAGCCGGTGGGCAGGCAGGCAGGGACCAGAGCTGGTGTCTGGCTCTGTCCCACAGTCGCACCCACACCCGCGACAGGCCCCATCTGCACTGTGCAAGGGAAGGCAGAGGGTCCCGGGGGCAGAGTCTGCTTGGTGCTGGGCACAGGGTGGGTCACTCGAGCCTGGCTTAGGGATATATCACCTGGGGCAGGATTGAGAACTTCAGGCCCGGGGACCAGATACAGCCCCCAGCTTGCCTGGATCCCACCCCCTCCTGCACTGGGGAGCCTGCACGGGTGCTCCAGTCCCCCTGCTGCCCCGCCACGGGGCTGGAGCACACACAATCGACTAGCCTGGTCCCCCAGGCTCTGGGGTGGGAGGAGACTGGGGGGAGCATCTTTCTCCTTCTCAGCCGGGCGCCACACCAGTGAGGGGGTTTTGTGTGCAGCCCCCGCCTGGTTTTCTGTGGGCCAATGGCCCCCCGACCCCAAAAGGGTTCCCCAGCCCTGGCCTAGGGGTACCTTGTCCCCACTGGGCCGCTGCGATCCCTGCCCATCTTTGCTTCAGAACGGCCAAGGCAGCTGGGCCTGTGAGGGCCGAGCCGAGCAGGGGGGTTCTCTGTGGCCACCTGACCCACCCCTGGTCTCCTGCCCGCAGCTGGAGAACCTGGTGACGCGCATGAAGAAGGTGGAGGAGTACGAGAAGCAGCTGGATCAGCTGCGGGTGCAGGATTCCGAGGAGTACACCGCCATCAAAATCCAGCTGGAGACCGACGTGCAGGTTGGAGGGGAGGGACACAGGCCCCGGCCGAGTGCATAGGGCCCGTAAGGAGAACGTGGCGACGCCGGGCCAAGCGCCCTGCCTACCTAGCAGCAGCCAGCACAGCTTGTACTCTGAGGGGGAGACACTCAAATGCTCAGCCTGGGCTAGCGGTACCCCCGCCCGGCTGGCCTGCTCCCTCCTGCCTGCTCAGCCCGCCCCCCCCGATCTCTCATCACTTCCAGCTGGCGCAATGAGCCACAAGCAGCAGCGAGCTGGCGGTGCCGCCACGCCACGAGGCACACGCTGCCTGCCTGCTGCAAGGGTGGAACCCTCCGAGTGGGCTCCGGAGGGCGTTCGTCCAGAGCGAGCCGGGATCGCGGTGTCCCGTGGAGCTGCCGGTACTGGCTGCTCAGCCACGAGAGGAGCTAGCTGAGCCCCGGTCTGCCCGGCACAACAGTTCGCTTCCTATAACTGCCCTTCCTGTTGCAGATCTTGTCACCGAGAAGCAAAACAGCCCTCCCTGGGCCGACTCAGGCTGTCACAGAGGAGTTGATTAACCAAGAGGCATGAGCCTACAGCTTAATGCTGCAGAATACATGCATTCCCCCTCCCCCCCAGGGCCGGACTGAGGCATGGGCAAACCGGGCAGCTGCCCAGGGCACCAACCGATGGGGGGCGCCTGATGGCAGCTGTAAGGGGTACGCGGCGTCCCTTACAGCTGCCATCAGGCGCCGCGCCCCCGGCTCCCGCAGCGCCGGCTCTGTGGTGCCGGCCAGCAGCACCCTTCCCCCTATGGCCACGAGGCCCTGCATGGCCCAGCGTGCGCGCCAGCAGTGCTACCAGGCCAGGCTGGGCAGCGCATACGCCATGCACCCTGAGGGGGCGGTCCTGTGCCCTGGGGGCGGTCCTGTGCCCTGGGGGCGGTCCCACACACCCTGAGGGGGCGGTCCTGTGCCCTGGGGGCAGTCCCACACACCCTGAGGGGGCGGTTCTGCTTCCCGGGGGCGGTCCCACACACCCTGAGGGGGCGGTTCTGCTTCCCGGGGGCGGTCCCACACACCCTGAGGGGGCGGTCCTGTGCCCTGGGGGCGGTCCCACGCACCCTGAGGGGGCGGTTCTGCTCCCCGGGGGCGGTCCCACACACCCTGAGGGGGCGGTTCTGCTTCCCGGGGGCGGTCCCACACACCCTGAGGGGGCGGTTCTGCTCCCCGGGGGCGGTCCCACACACCCTGAGGGGGCGGTTCTGCTCCCCGGGGGCGGTCCCACACACCCTGAGGGGGCGGTTCTGCTCCCCGGGGGCGGTCCCACACACCCTGAGGGGGCGGTTCTGCGCCCCAGGGATGGTCCCACACACCCTGAGGGGGCGGTTCTGCTCCCCGGGGGCGGTCCCACACACCCTGAGGGGGTGGTTCTGCTCCCTGGGGGCGGTCCCACACACCCTGAGGGGGCGGTTCTGCGCCCCAGGGATGGTCCCACACACCCTGAGGGGGCGGTTCTGCTCCCCGGGGGCGGTCCCACACACCCTGAGGGGGCGGTTCTGCTCCCCGGGGGCGGTCCCACACACCCTGAGGGGGCGGTTCTGCTTCCCGGGGGCGGTCCCACACACCCTGAGGGGGTGGTTCTGCTCCCCGGGGGCGGTCCCACACACCCTGAGGGGGCGGTTCTGCTCCCCGGGGGCGGTCCCACACACCCTGAGGGGGCGGTTCTGCGCCCCAGGGACGGTCCCACACACCCTGAGGGGGCAGTCCTGCACCCCGGGGGCAGTCCCGCACATGTGTCGTGTGCCATGGGGCAGTGCCACGCTCCCGGGCCCGGGGTGCCAAAAGGGCTCGGGCCGGCCCTGCTCCCCCCAGTACATTTTTTAGCAGCCTGGCCAGCAGCCCAGCTCAGTTCTGGTTTGCGCCAGGTCCGGGACCTACCCCCGCTGCAGCTCTGCATTTCAAGTGTATTAAGAGTCGGGTGGGCAGGCAGCCTGGCTCACTTCCAGCTCGTACAGGGTCCGGAAGCTCAGACCCTCCCTGGACAGGGGGTGCTGCCACCGTGCACTGCTGCCTCTGTATCAGAGGCAGCAGCACAGGGTGACAGGCAGCTGGTCTGCAAGGGAAGCTGGTTTCTAAACTGCCTCCCCTTGCGGACCAGCTCCCGTCTGGCACCCCACGCTGGCACCCCAGGGACTTTAGAACAATCGACTAACTGAGAAGAAGTCCGGAGGTTACTCGAGTATTGGATTAACCAAGATTTAACGTCCCTAGTGCCGACTCACGCGCTTGAACGGCAGCGTGCCCCACAGGAGGGAGGCAGAGCGATCCTGACCCCCGCGCTGTGCGGCGTTAGCTCGGACAGTCGCTGCTGCCTCTCGCCGTGTGCTGGGGGACCCCTGCACACACGTGCCTAGTCCCTAGCTGGGGGCTGCGGGCAGGGAGTTCTGCACTTGTGACTGCTTGCCGGCTGAGGAACAGGGCGGGGGGCTGGTGAGGGGCGAGGCTGGGGTCCCTGGCTGGGAAGCTGTTGCCCTGAGTCGGGGTGGCAGGCTCCATTAGGACTCTAGCCGTGAATGTCTTTAGCCCTTGCTAGCAGGGGGGGCTTTGTACGCGGCTCCTCTTTCTTCCATAGAAGGAGTTTCACTGAGAGCGAGAGCCTGGGCAGTCCCCTTCTAGTCAGCCCCTTTCCAGAGCCCCGAGGCCAGGCAGGAGGGGCTCTGTCCTTGCAAACCTGCCCGGGTCCAATCCAGGCCGGCTCTGTGTTTGGCTTGGACTCGCAGATCCTGGAGCAGCAGCTGCAGCAGATGAAAGCCATTTACCAGCTGAACCAGGAGAAGCTGGAATACAACTTCCAGGTGCTCAAGAAACGGGACGAGGAAAACACCATCATCAAATCCCAGCAGAAACGGAAGCTCAACCGGTAAAAGTTGGGCCCGTTTGTGTGGGGCAGGACCAGGGCCCCCAGCCGTTCTCAGCCTGCTCTGGGCCGCAGTCCATGTTCTCACTGCCGCACACAACCCCCCCTTCCCCCCAAAGACTGCATGCAATCGGGCTTTGCGCAGGGGCTCCGTGAAGAGTCCCCACCCGCCCCCAGGTGCTGCTGGGCCACGGGAGGGGAGGGGCCCAGTGGGGCAGCTGGAAGCACGTTCCTTGGCCGCACTGGGACGCGCCAGCCCTCGTACGTCCGGCCCTGCCTGCTGGTCAGTAGCACCCTGCTCTGCTCCCCAGGCTGCACGACGTGCTCAATAACCTGCGGCTGAAACTGGCCAAGCAGATAAAGCAGTTCCAGGAGGACAACCAGACCCTGACGGCCGACTACAAGCGCATAGTGGAGCAGTACAAGGATCTGCAGAGGACAATGAGGTACGGGAGGTCCCAGCTGCGGGCCCCACGGTGGCGCCCACAGGGCAGTCTCGGACGCCTGCGGGCGAGCGCCGGGAGGGTATCCGGCCCGCACTGGGACCCTGCCGGCCCGCAGTGGGAAAGCTGCCCAGCTCACAGGCAAGGGCCTGTCCCCTCTCGGCAGACACTTTGCCGTCATCGATGCCCAGAAGTTCCTGGAGATCTGGCTGATGAACGAGCAGGAAGCCAAAGGGCTGATGTGGAAGGCGCTGGATGCCGACCGCGTCATTCACACCCAGCAGCTGGGGCTCCCCTGGGTGGAGCCGGACTACTGGTTCCTGGACAATGTGGGCCCCGTCGTGTACCGCAAGACCATGAAATCTGCCAGCAAGCTGGCCCAGGAGGTGATGGCACTAACAGGTGGGGCACGATCCCTTCCCTCAGGGTCTCCACCCTTCCAGGTTGTTGCTGTCACCTCCCTCCACCTCCTCCGCCTGGGGCCAAGAGGGGGGCAGCAGCTTTCCTTGCTAGGTGGGGGTAAAACCCTGAGGTGTGGCGGGAAGCAGAGGGACCTGTCCTCGTTATCCCCTGCGGCCCAGTCCAGTTCGGAGAGCCCCGGCCAGGCCTGGCTGCTCCATTCCTCTTGCCCCTACCCCCACGGGCTCCCCATTGACTTGGCTTTGAGACCACAGAGGCTGGCAGAGTATTGCAGAGGACAGGCAGGGCCAACAGGGTGTGGAGGGTGGGCAGAGCTAATGATCCTGCGGTTAGTGGGCAGGCGGGGAGGAGAGCGTGAGTCAGTGGGGACAAGTGTGGGGTTGGTCACTGGGCTAATGGTATTGGAGGACAGGGGGCACTAGCAGGATAGGGGCAAGGGTAGGCGGTGTTAACATGCTACTGGAGGGGTGGGCGAGGGTAGGCAGGGCTAACGGCATTGGATAGCCCCGCCCACCCTTGCCCCTAACGACATTGGATGGGGCGAGGGTAGGCGGGGCTAACAGGCTACTGGGGGGGTGGGCGAGGGTAGGCGGGGCTAACAGGCTACTGGAGGGATGGGTGAGGGTAGGCAGGGCTAACAGGCTACTGGAGAGGTGGGCGAGGGTAGGCGGGGCTAACAGGCTACTGGGGGGGCGGGCGAGGGTGGGCGGGGCTAACAGGCTACTGGAGGGGCGGGCGAGGGTGGGCGGGGCTAACAGGCTACTGGAGGGGCAGGCGAGGGTAGGCGGGGCTAACAGGCTACTGGAGGGGCGGGCGAGGGTGGACGGGGCTAACAGGCTACAGGCGGGGCGGGCAAGGGTGGGCGGGGCTAACAGGCTACTGGAGGGGCGGGCGAGGGTAGGCGGGGCTAACAGGCTACTGGAGGGGTGGGCAGGGCTAACAGGCTACTGGAGGGGTGGGCGAGGGTGGGCGGGGCTAACAGGCTACTGGAGGGGCGGGCGAGGGTAGGCGGGGCTAACAGGCTACTGGAGGGGTGGGCGAGGGTAGCCGGGGCTAACAGGCTACTGGAGGGGCGGGCGAGGGTACGCGGGGCTAACAGGCTACTGGAGGGGTGGGCGGGGCTAACAGGCTACTGGAGGGGTGGGCGAGGGTGGGCGGGGCTAATAGGCTACTGGAGGGGTGGGCGAGGGTGGGCGGGGCTAACAGGCTTCTGGAGGGGCGGGCGAGGGTGGGCGGGGCTAACAGGCTACTGGAGGGGTGGGAGAGGGTAGCCGGGGCTAACAGGCTACTGGAGGGGCGGGCGAGGGTAGCCGGGGCTAACAGGCTACTGGAGGGGCGGGCGAGGGTAGGCGGGGCTAACAGGCTACTGGAGGGGTGGGCGAGGGTAGGCGGGGCTAACTGGCTACTGGAGAGGTGGGCGAGGGTAGGCGGGGCTAACAGGCTACTGGAGGGGCGGGCGAGGGTGGGCGGGGCTAACAGGCCACTGGAGGGGTGGGCGGGGCTAACAGGCTACTGGAGGGGCGGGCGAGGGTAGGCGGGGCTAACAGGCTACTGGAGGGGCGGGCGAGGGTAGGCGGGGCTAACAGGCTACTGGAGGGGCGGGCGAGGGTAGGCGGGGCTAACAGACTACTGGAGGGGCGGGCGAGGGTAGGCGGGGCTAACAGGCTACTGGAGAGGTGGGCGAGGGTAGGCGGGGCTAACAGGCTACTGGAGGGGCGGGCGAGGGTAGGCGGGGCTAACAGGTTACTGGAGGGTAGGCGAGGGTGGGCGGGGCTAACAGGCTACTGGAGGGGTGGGCGAGGGTGGGCGGGGCTAACAGGCTACTGGAGGGGCGGGCGAGGGTAGGCGGGGCTAACAGGCTACTTGAGGGTAGGCGAGGGTGGGCGGGGCTAACAGGCTACTGGAGAGGTGGGCGAGGGTGGGCGGGGCTAACAGGCTACTGGAGGGGCGGGCGAGGGTAGGCGGGGCTAACAGGTTACTGGAGGGTAGGCGAGGGTGGGCGGGGCTAACAGGCTACTGGAGGGGTGGGCGAGGGTGGGCGGGGCTAACAGGCTACTGGAGGGGCGGGCGAGGGTAGGCGGGGCTAACAGGCTACTTGAGGGTAGGCGAGGGTGGGCGGGGCTAACAGGTTACTGGAGGGTAGGCGAGGGTGGGCGGGGCTAACAGGTTACTGGAGGGTAGGCGAGGGTGGGCGGGGCTAACAGCTACTGGAGAGGTGGGCGAGGGTGGGCGGGGCTAACAGGCTACTGGAGGGGAGCATGCGGCAGTGATTGAAAGGGCCCGGGGCAGTAGCAGCAGCCGTGGCCGAGAGCCCTGGGCCCCTCGGAGTCACCAGGCCCGGGCGGTGCCCCCCGTAGCCCCCTCTCAGCGGGCCTGACCCTCCCATCCTGTCTGAGTGTCAGTAAATGCGCCTCCCTTGCCAGCTGGAGGGAGGCCCTGCCCTGCGCTGGCCGAGCGGATCTCTGCCGGGAGAGCGGACCCTGCCTCTGCTCAGCGGGCGGCGTGGGCCTGCAGCCCCCCCTTGCGCAGGGGACTCCCGCCCTGACCTAGGGGGCCTGTGCTCGGGTGCTGGGGCCAGGAGCTCCCGTCTCTTTCGAAAGCTCCACTAGGCCGTGTCCCCGCCAGCCCTGCGCCTTTTCTGCAAATCCCCTTCGAAATGGAGCCGCCTCGGCTCCCGGCCGCCCCGCCCCAGCCTGCTCCTCGCGGCCGTGCTGCGGGAGCCGCTTGCTGCGGTTTGCATTGCCGCCGGTGTGGATCGTCCCCGTCACGGCCCCCTCCCGAGAGTCTCCGACAGCAAATACCTGGGTGCGTCCCTAGGCCAGGTGAGGAGCAGGGCAGGGGATGGGCCTTGTGAGCTCCCCCTTGTGCTTCAGAGAGCGGCCGGCCGGAGCAGGAGGAGGAGGGTCGGAAAGAGGCAGCGGAGGCGGGCGAGGAGGCGAAGCCGCCCCGGCACGTCTCAGCGAAGACCGTCAAACTGATCCTGGAGCTGCTGTGCGACGAGTCGGTGAGTCGGGCCGGCCGCAGGGGCTCCGGGCTGAGAGGGGTCCGGCCCTCGGCCGGTCGGCCCCTTCTCCGCACAGCTCCTCCGCCGGGGGCTGTCGGCCTTTCCTGCCTCCCCGCTCTGGAGCCCGGGCTTCCGTCGCCCGTCCCTGTGGGCTGGGCACCCCGTGCCGGGCAAGTCCGAACTCTTCGGCCGGGCGGCACGTGCGGAGCGGCAGGCGTGTGGTGCTGCTGTGCTGGGGGGGCGGGATCAGGTCTGATCTGCCAGCCGGCTGGGAGTGTGTGTGCGGTGTCTCGCCCCCTGCCTGCCGCCCCTCGGCAGTATGGGCTGGGTGTCGGGCCCCGCTGCATTCGCAGCACCTCCTCGAGCTCCAAGCGGCTTCCTAGGAGAGGCCTATAGGGGGGCAGACTGCTGGGGTGCAATGGCCCCGCAGAGACGGCACGGCCGCTCCTTCCATGGCTCCGGGCTGCAGGGCCGAGCCCCTGACACCTTCCATCTCCAGCCGTGCTGGCCGGGGTCCCCGCTGTCACCCAGCATGTGTGGCCAGGTTGGACTTGCCGGCATCTTTCTCCGAGTGCCTCTCTCCCGCTGTCGCACCCAGCGCCTTCTGCTGGCTGAGCAACGCCTTTCACTCGAGCAGTCTGGGCCAGATCCGGCCCCCTAACACTGGTCCGGCCCGCGGACGGCATCTGGCCGCCTTCTGTTGCTGTCCTGCCTGTGCCACCCAATTGCCAGGTGGCAGGCAGGGGCGGCCGGTGCGTACAGGCCGACAGGCCATCGCCTATGGCGCCGTCACGCCATGGAGGGCTGTGGAGACAGGGGCGCCGATCGCGCATTCCGCCTGGGGCGCCCCTGGCCGTAGGATCCGATTGCAATGGCTCCTGGCTCAGGGTCGCGGCGGGGGCTGGAGCCGCAAGCCCTGTACATAGACACAGCAACCCCGGGGGGTGCCAGGCAGTGCGGCAGCAGCGGAGTCACAAGCCTTTCACTGTGCCTTGAATTCAAAGCCTCTGGGCCGGACAACTCTGTCCCCAGCCCCGCCCCTTCAGCCACAGGCCCCGCCCCTTCAGCCACAGGCCCTGCCCCTTCTGGGGTGGACCTGCCCCTTGGCCATGTACTGAAATTCATTGTGGCCCCCCTGCGGAAATTATTGCCCACCCCTGCCCTGGCATCTGAGGTCCACGTGCCCGGGGGGACAGCGGATTGCAGGGGTAACCAGGCCAGGGCCCCACACACCGGCTGCACCGGAGAAATGGCCCCCATCACCTGGTCCCCGTTCCGTGGTTAGCCCAGAGTTGGGATTGGAGTCGGGCCCCGGCTGTCGGGGAGCACGCGGCCCCACTGAAATGGCGTGGGACTGGTCCTGCCTTGGGCAGGGGGCCGGGCTCGATGCCTCCTGAGGCCCCTGCCCGCCCTGGGGGTCTGTGATTCTAAGAGCTGTGCCGGGGCGGGTTCCGCCTGCCATCCTGCTCGTCTCGTGCTTCCCTTCCCAGGGCTTCCTGATCGAGAGCAAGATGCTGGGACTCCTGCAGCCGCTGGAGAGGCAGGAGCGCTCCCTCATGAAGCTGGACGCCATCTTTGCGGTCAGTTGACGTCCGGCCCAGAGCAGCGGGCGAGGGCGAGGGCGAGGGCAGGGACCCGCCTGCCATGCCGGGGAAGGGATGCAGTGAGCTGCTGCCGGGTGCCTGCGCGGAGAGGATGGGGCTGGTCCCTGCCCAAGGGGACTCGCGCAGCGTGACGGTGTGCTCTCTCTTCGGGCGTAGCTGGGGAGTGGGCAGGCGAAAGGCAGAAGGAAAGAGACAGGCTGTGGCTCAAGCCACCAATCCCCCATTCCCAAAGACCTCCTGGGCCTTCCGGCTCCCCCCGTCCCAGCCCTCCAGCCCCCTGTCATCCGCAGACGGCTCCCCCCTGCTGCGCCCACTCAGGGCTGGCCCCTCTGCCCTGCTTTGGGGGGAGGGCTGGGTTTGGAGCTGGGCCCTGCCCTCTTTCCCCAGCGCAAGCGTGTGCTGTGCAGAGCTCCTAGCGGGGCACCTCCCGCCGGACAGAACCTGGCGCTCTGCCCCCCTGCTGAGCACCCTGCGGTGGGGGGGGCCTGGAGCTCCGCCCAGGCCCAGGGGCTGCCGCGACCAGCTGCTGCTCTGCCTTGCCCCAGGCCCTGGGCATCGACAATGAAGAGGACGTGTACGCGCTGGTGGATTTCTTCCTGACGTTCAAAGCCCAGCAGCTCGCCTCTGGCCAGGTAGGAGCAGCGCGGGCTTCTCCCAGGGCGGCACGGGCCGGCGGCGGGACTTGGGGTCGCTCTGCCTGCTCCAGAGGCAACCATGGCACGGAAAGGAGCCGTGTCTGAGCTGCGTCCCCCCGGCAGAGTGGGGCCCACGTGCTTTGTGCCCGTAACAGCAGGCGTCCGTCACAGGCCCCGCGCTAGGGCTACAGAGGGCGGACAGCCTCCCGCCTGGGCACGCTGGCTCCGCGGGCTGCGGGGTGTTACCGGCTGAGCCGTCATGCGGCTGGACTCACCCCCAGATGGGCATGTCGGGGGGGGGGGCGTTACCGGCTGAGCCGTCATGCGGCTGGACACACCCCCGGGCGGGCACGTCGGGGGGGGGGCGGGGCGTTACCGGCTGAGGCGTCATGTGGCTGGACTCACCCCCGGGTGCACACGTCGGGAGGGGGGGGGGCGTTACCGGCTGAGCCGTCATGCGGCTGGACTCACCCCCGGGTGCACACGTCGGGGGGGGGGGCGTTACTAGGCGAGCTGTCGTGCGGCTGGACTCACCCCCGGGTGCACACGTCGGGAGGGGGGCGGGGCGTTACCGGCTGAGCTGTCATGCGGCTGGACTCACCCCCGGGTGCACACGTCGGGGGGGGGGGGGCGTTACTAGGCGAGCTGTCGTGCGGCTGGACTCACCCCCGGGTGCACACGTCGGGAGGGGGGGCGGGGCGTTACCGGCTGAGCTGTCATGCGGCTGGACTCACCCCCGGGTGCACACGTCGGGGGGGGGGGGGCGGGGCGTTACCGGCTGAGCTGTCGTGCGGCTGGACTCACCCCCGGGTGCACACGTCGGGGGGGGGGCGTTACCGGCTGGACTCACCCCCGGGTGGGCACATCGGGGGGGGGCCGTTACCAGGCGAGCCGTCGTGCGGCCGGGCTCACCCCCGGTCCGGCTGCCCCGCAGAGCGAGGAGGGGGCTGCGGAAGAGGGGGCCGAGGGCCTGGCCGGGGCTGCACTGAAGGGCGAGGGGGGGCCCACTGCCCAGCCGGAGGAGGGCCAGGCCCAGCGGAGCTCGGCGCCATCCCCGTCCTCTGTGCTCTTCCACCCCGACGACGTGCTCAAGGCCCTCACGGCCTTCGTCCGGGACGTCCAGAGGCCCAGGTGAGGGGCCCCCGGCGGCGCGGGAGCTGGGCTGCAGCCCCAAGCCAGGCGCTGCCCGCGGGGAGTGGGAGGCGGATGCTGGCGCTGCCCCACCCATGGCCCCCCCCAACCCGGGCTGGTTCTTGCGCCCCCGGGCGCTGCCCCCCCATGGCCCCCCCCCAGCCCGGGCTGGTTCTTGCGCCCCCGGGTGCTGCCCCCCCCATGGCCCCTCCTCTCGGACCCGGGCCGGTTCTCGCTCCCCCGGGCACTGCCCCCCCCCATGGCCTCCCCCCAGCCCGGGCCGGTTCTCGCTCCCCCGGGCGCTGCCCCCCCCCCATGGCCCCTCCTCTCGGACCCGGGCCGGTTCTCGCTCCCCCGGGCGCTGCCCCCCCCCATGGCCCCCCCCCAGCCCGGGCTGGTTCTCGCTCCCCCGGGCGCTGCCCCCCCCATGGCCCCTCCTCTCAGACCCGGGCCGGTTCTCGCTCCCCCGGGCGCTGCCCCCCCCCATGGCCCCTCCTCTCGGACCCGGGCCGGTTCTCGCTCCCCCGGGCGCTGCCCCCCCCATGGCCCCTCCTCTCGGACCCGGGCCGGTTCTCGCTCCCCCGGGCGCTGCCCCCCCCATGGCCCCTCCTCTCGGACCCGGGCCGGTTCTCGCTCCCCCGGGCGCTGCCCCCCCCATGGCCCCTCCTCTCGGACCCGGGCTGGTTCTCGCTCCCCCGGGCGCTGCCCCCCCCATGGCCCCTCCTCTCGGACCCGGGCCGGTTCTCGCTCCCCCGGGCGCTGCCCCCCCCATGGCCCCTCCTCTCGGACCCGGGCCGGTTCTCGCTCCCCCGGGCGCTGCCCCACCCATGCCCCCCCCCAACCCGGGCCGGTTCTCGCTCCCCCGGGCGCTGCCCCCCCCATGGCCCCTCCTCTCGGACCCGGGCCGGTTCTCGCTCCCCCGGGCGCTGCCCCACCCATGCCCCCCCCCCAACCCGGGCCGGTTCTCGCTCCCCCGGGCGCTGCCCCACCCATGGCCCCTCCTCTCGGACCCTGGCTGGTTCTCGCTCCCCGGGCCGGGCCGTGAGCCCCGGGCGCCTCTCTCCGATTCAGGGAGAAGCGGCCGCAGGCGAAGAAGGTGCTGGAGGAGCGGGACAACTCCAAGGACTCGGAGTACTGGGAAGCCCTGGCTCACGTCATCCCTGAGCCAAAGCTGCAGGTTTGGGAGGCGCTGGAGGCGGCGCTGGAGAAATACCAGTAGGTCCCCCTGCCCACCACCGGAGACACGCGCTGCCCGCCCCACAGCTCACCGGGACGCCCCTCGGGGCTGCTTGGCCCCCTGCCCAGGCACACGTGGGGGGCTCGTCTGCCCTGCTGCTGGGCCGTGCCCCAGCTCAGCCTGCGGGCCGCAGACACGGGCCTGCCGGTGGGATCGTCCACATCAGTCTTGTGCCCCTGCCTCTCGTGGTGGTGATCGAGTGGACAGACCCTCCCCCGGCCCTGCTCCCGGCCCCCCTGCGGTGAGCTCCCCGGGGTGCTGTGGGGCGGGGCGCTGCCCTGGGGGGCTAACCGACTCTGCTCCCGGCCCCCCTGCGGTGAGCTCCCCGGGGCGCTGTGGGGCGGGGCGCTGCCCTGGGGGGCTAACCGACTCTGCTCCCGGCCCCCCTGCGGTGAGCTCCCCGGGGCGCTGTGGGGCGGGGCGCTGCCCTGGGGGGCTAACCGACTCTGCTCCCGGCCCCCCTGCGGCGAGCTCCCCGGGGCGCTGTGGGGCGGGGCGCTGCCCTGGGGGGCTAACCGACTCCGCTCCCCTTGCAGCTCCGTTCTGAGCCAGCGGGCGAAGCTGCTCGCCGAGGTGGGTGGGCTCCAGCACCAGAACGCGGAGCTGCACGTGCTGCTGCACCAGTACCTCACCTCCAAGGTGAGCGGGGGCCGGGCCGGGCCCACTCGGGCTCAGGCTGCCCCACGGCCCCCTGGCAATGAGCAGAGGCCTGGGGTGCTGCTGGCAGAGGAGAGGCGGGAGGTGGAGCAGGCTGCTCCTTGGGGCTGCAGCAGGGGCCTGCATGTGCCACCTCTGCCAGCAGCCAAGGGGGCCGTGGAGGTGCCAGGGCATGGGCACAGGGCCAGAAGGGGCCGTGGGGGGGCTCTGTGGAGAGGAGGGCAGGAGGGGGAGACGTGTGGTCTGAGCTGGGTAAAGAGGGTGGGGGGCGCAGCACGTCCCCTGCCGCGCCGGGACCCGAGCATTCAGGCGTGGCACGCGGCCCTCGCAGCCCGGGCCCATGGAAAGGGGAGCCCCCAAACGGGGCCGGAAGGCTGGTGGGGCCATGGGCACCAGGCCTCGTGGCTCCTCTGTCTCTCGTGTCAGTGGGGAGGGGTGCTGGCTGGGCTCACCCCCACGCCGCCTCGCCCTCATTGTGGCCTCGGCTCGCCCGGCGCAGGTGAACGAGCAGCTGCTGATCCCGCCCACCCACGTGATGGACCTGACGCCGCGGTGACGGTCGGGGAGTGGCCGGTGCTGGACGTCCCTGCCCACCAGCATCCGGAGCTGGAACCGGGACCGTCCTGGAATAAAGCCCCTTGCAGACAGCTGCCTGCAGGCCTGAGTGCTGGGCTGCTGCCCCGGGCCGATGCTGGGGGCCAGGCCCCGGCTGGCAGGGAGGCCCCCTCACTGTGCCTGCGACCTTGATGCCGCGTGACCAAGGTCCTCCGACTGCTCTAATTGGAGCCCTCTGCCCCAGGGCCTTCCTCACTGGCAGACTCCTTCGGGCTCCCCAAAGCCCAGACCCGCCCCCTGCTCCCAGCCCGTCACCCCCCTGCTCAGCCTCTCTGGCGCAGCCCCGGGCTCCCCGACAGCCCGCCCGGAAGGGGCTGTGTCGTTACTGGATCGTAAGGGGATCAGACGGGTCACTGCTGCACCGGGGGGGAGGGTGTTTGCCCCACAGTCTGTACAAAGGGGCCGTGTGAGGTGGCACCTGATAGCTTGTGCTAGTCACCTGCTTCTGCATGTGCTAGTCATGGCCGTGTGATATCCGTGTGTGGCGTTAGAAATCTGTGCCCTGGGCCGATGCTGGAAGGGGGTCTGGCTGAGGCAGAGCAACGGGCAAAGAACGGCCAGCCCGTGCCTGGCTCATTAGCAAGGCCCCAGGGCCACGGCTCTCCGAGAGCCCAGCACACACCCGAGGAATGCATCTGGCACTCTGCATACCGCAAACCACCCTGTGGCTGATGCCGGCCGCCACGGGACATGGGGATAGGTCACTGGGCCGTGGCACCTACTCTGGCCAGGAAGATGCCAGGGGAGGGATATAAAAGCCACGTGGCAATCTCCATCTTGTCTTCGGTGTTGCTCCTGATCCCAGATGCAGCCGCGCAAGGGACAGGGAGCCGGGAAGAACCGCGGGCCCATCCTGACATAGGATGTGCACCAGAGACTTTTAAGATAGCAGTTGTAACATCTCTGCTGAGAGCCTGCGTCGAGAACTGGGAGATTCGATGCATGTAATGTATTCTCCTTAACAACCTTACTGCCTGCTTTTCTTTCTTTTCTTAATAAACCCTTCCATGTTAGATGCTAAAGGCCTGGCCCAGCGTGCTCTTGTGGGTAAGATCCAGAGCGTAAATTGACCGGGCATCTGTGGCTGGTTCTTTGGGACCAGACAGACCCATTTGGGGTGGGTGAGATTGGATTCTATAACCCCTCCCCTGTGTGCAGGCCCGGAGCTGATTGGGGCACAGGGAGAGCTGGGGTGCCTGAGGGGTTTGGCTCAGTGTGACTAGTGTGTGGCCTGTTTGGGAAGATCTCCGATCAGGGGCTGTAAGGGCCCCCGAGTTTGAGCAGTTCACCCTGAGCGCACGCCCTCAGCGGTGCCCAGACCCGGCCCGGTCCGTCACAGTGGCGTAGTCGCCAGGATCCACGAATCTTGGTGAATTGAGCTTTGGATCAGGGCCCCGCGCTGTTCTACATTTGATTTTTGGGTGTTGAGAGTTTGGTTGATTAAAGAGCCGCTGCAGTGAGTCAGCGACGATGTGAGAGTCTGGACCAAAGGCTCTAAAACGGTGGTCCCCAAGTTTTTGGGGCTGCCAGGTGCCCGGGGGCAGGGCCGTGCATATTCCCCATGCCTGGGGCAGGGGTGTGGCGGTGCATTGGGGTTCCCCTGCCTCCTGCACCCCGTAGTGGCAACGAACAGACTCCCCCAGCCAGTAGAACAGAGGGAGTTTATTGCCTCTCCAGGATACAGCACAGCACAGATGGAATCCGGTCACAGGGCAGGCCTAGGATGCCTCAGCCCCTCTTGCGATGGGGGAGACTGGGCCCCTAAATCCCAGCCCGTTGCTTAGGCTGCCTCCTCCATGATCCCAGACAGAAACTAAAAAGTCCCTTCCAGCCCTGCCCCCCAGCCAGGGGCTGGCCTCCCCTCCCCTCCTTCCTTTGTTTCTCTCCCTGGGAGGCAACAGGTCGGACAGGTTGGGAGCCCCTTGCCTAGTGACTCATCCCCTGCCCTGCTGGGCCGTGCTGCAGCCAGCCGCCAGCGGAGGTCACCCACAGCCCACCGCCCAGCATAGCAAGCAGCAAGGTCCCAACACTACATCACACGGGGCTGCGCATGGGCGGGCGCCTGGGGCCCGGGGTGCAAGACTAGCTCGGGCCGGCCCTGGTCGCTAGGCGGGCTCACACAAATGCCCCGCGGGCACCGCGCTGGGGACCCCGCTCTAAAAGCTCTGTGCTTGGAGAGAGGCATTGAATGGGGAGAGAGAGCTTCGCAGCCAGAACTGAGGTCTCCGGCAGTGAGCAGAGCAGGCGCCACGGCCCAGTGACCTAGCCCTGTGTCCCATGGCGGCCGGCATCAGCCCCGGGCTGGTTTGCAGAGTGCCAGACGCATTCCCCGGGTGTGTGCTGGGCTCTCGGAGAGCCGTGGCCCTGGGGCCTTGCTAATGAGCCAGGCACGGGCTGGCCGTTCTTTGCCCGTTGCTCTGCCTCAGCCAGACCCCCTTCCAGCATCGGCCCAGGGCACAGATTTCTAACGCCACACACGGATATCACACGGCCAGGACTAGCACATGCAGAACCAGGTGACTAGCACAAGCTATCAGGTGCCACCTCACACGGCCCCTTTGTACAGACTGTGGGGCAAACACCCTCCCCCCCGGTGCAGCAGTGACCCGTCTGATCCCCTTACGATCCAGTAACATGACGTGAGCCAACAGGGAGCCGTGGGGGCGCCATCCAGCGGACCCCAGCGGTCACCGGGGAGCAGATAACACCCTCCCTGTACCCCCACGGCCTGGAGAGGCGCCCCTGGAGCCGGGTGTGGCCTGGGCATGTGCTGTGCAGCACCAGGCCCAGCCCTGCGGGAAGGGCCCACACGTGCGTTTCAGGGCTGGGGCGAGCGTGCCCCTGAGTGCAGAGCCCAGGGTTCCCCCCGCACGCTCGCCCTCCGTTACAGCCCCCGGCCGGGCAGTGCACACAGGGCTGGTGAGAGTGTCCTCATAATGGCTGGGGAAACTGAGGCACTGCACGCTTGTGACATGGCCACGTTCACAGGGCCAGGAGCTCCAGCGCCCAGGCTTGGCGGGGCTAAGTCGCCCAGCCGGTACAGCAAAGGCACGCTGCCGGCTGGCCGAGGTGGAACCCGCCGCTCCTGCCGGCACTCGGCGCACTGAGTGGCTAACCCGCGCCCCAGAGAGCAGCACCAGCCCCACGGGCCTCCCGGTGGTTTCCCCTCGTTTATTGACAGATAAAACACAAACATCATACAAAGAAACGCAGGCGGCTCCTCCTGCCCCCCAGGCCTGGGGCTGGCCACTCGGATCAGACCAGGACAGGAAACCAGTGGCCACCAGGCCCACCCCACCCGGGCAGGGGGCAGAGCGTGGGGGGAGGCAAAGACAAACGGGCAGGGCTTGGTGCCAGCAGGGCCCCTCCCAGGGCCCCCTGTGGCAACAGGCCCGCTGCACTAGCTAGAAAAAAGGCCTCCCACGGGCTCTGCCCCCCCAGGCCTGGCGCTCGGCCGGACATACGGGTGGGAAACGGGGCAGGCAGCCCGGGAGCGCTGGTCTCTCCCTCGGCCTGGGGCAGGCCCAGTGTCTCGGCCGGGGCTACGAACTGGGGGGAGCTAAGCCAGGGGCCCAGCGAGCGCCGGAAGCCCCCGGCCCCCCCCCCGCCGCCGGCCTCGGCAGAGAAATGCCCCAGGGAGCCACAAAGAAGCAAACGCAAACAGGGAGCCGCCGGGCGGAGCCCCTCACGCACCCAGCAGCTTCTTGACCATGTAGCCGGGCATGCTGTAGAGGAAGAGCCCCACCATGGCCAGCAGCAGCAGCGCCACCACGATCTTAATGATGAGCCACTTGTAGCGGGTGCAGATCAGGTACTTGATGGACTTGAGCGGGTTGAGGAACCAGATGAAGGACGTGTCGGGGCGGCTGCAGCGGGGAGACGCACGGCCTGGGTCAGCAGCGCGGGGGCAGGGCTCCCCAGCCCACCCCGAGGGCCTTGGGCGGGGCCGGCTCCCCCCTCCCGGCTACGCCCCAGGCTCCAGACCCCCCACCCCTCCGTGCCGCCAGCCTCGCGGCGCCTCCTTGCCCGCCGGTGCCCCGCCTTAGCCCTGGGCGGCTTCCCAGCCCTTCCCTGGCCCCGGTGCCTGGGCAGGTGGGGGCAGTACCAGGAACAAAGGGCCCTGCCCTCAGGCCCCCAGGAGCTTCTTGACCAGGTAGCCGGGCATGGAGTAGAAGAAGAGGCCGAGCAGGAGGAGCAGGAGGAGGAGGAGGAGGAGTTTCAGGAGGAGCCAGCGGTACGTGTGCCAGATGAAGTAGCGCATGGACTTCAGGGGGTTCAGGAACCAGATGAAGCTGGTGTCGGGGCGGCTGGGGGGGCGGTGCCGGGGGGTGGAGAAAGGTGGGAAACAAAGGTTGACAGAGACAGAGACAGACACAACTGGACGTGCCGGGGGCACCAGCCCGCGCCTTGGGGTGTCCCCACCGGAGCCCCAGCCCACGGCCTGCCCTATAGCCTCAGCTCCTCCCCCCGCCGCCCCCCGGCTCCCCCGCGCCGCTCACTTGGGTTTCTCCAGCGGGTCGGGCTCGTTGCGGGCCAGGCCTGCGGGGGATTTCTCCGCCTCCTCCGCCGTCAGCAGGTGCAGCTCTGCCTCCACCTTGCCCTGGGGAAGCAGGGAGCGTGGGACGGGGCCGGGGCCTAGGGCCGGAAGGGGCCAGACCCTCCCTGCACTGGGGCGGGCACAGGGCCCGGCAGCGCGGCGCAGACACAGGAGCAGCTCCCTGCGGCGCCCAGCTCCGCGAGGCCACGGCCGGGAACGCAGCGCCAGGGGGCTACCCCGCCCCGGGGATGGGAACGCTCCTGGCCCCGGTCGCAGAGCAGCCACCGCCCCGCGGAACCCAACCCCGCACGGGAACGACGCCGTTCGCCCGTCGCTCCGGCTCTGGGACCCCTCGCCCGACCCACAGCCCCGCCGGCCCAGCCCTGGGACCCCTCGCCCGACCCACAGCCCCTCCCAGCCCTGGGACCCCTCGCCCGACCCACAGCCCCTCCCGGCCCTGGGACCCCTCGCCTGACCCACAGCCCCTCCCGGCCCTGGGACCCAGCCGGCTCCACCAGTGTCCCCACACCGGACCCACAGCCCTGCCGGCCCGGCCCTGGGACCCAGCCGGCTCCACCAGTGTCCCCACACCCGACCCACAGCCCCGCTGGCCTGGCCCTGGGACCCAGCCGGCTCCGCCAGGGCCCCCACGCCCGACCCACAGCCCCTCCTGGCCCTGGGACCCGTCGCCCGACTCACAGCCCCTCCCGGCCCTGGGACCCCTCGCCCGACCCACAGCCCCTCCCGGCCCTGGGACCCCTCGCCCGACCCACAGCCCTTCCCGGCCCTGGGACCCCTCGCCCGACCCACAGCCCCTCCCAGCCCTGGGACCCCTCGCCCGACCCACAGCCCCTCCCAGCCCTGGGACCCCTCGCCCGACCCACAGCCCCTCCCGGCCCTGGGACCCCTCGCCCGACCCACAGCCCTTCCCGGCCCTGGGACCCCTCGCCCGACCCACAGCCCCGCCGGCCCAGCCCTGGGACCCCTCGCCCGACCCACAGCCCCTCCCAGCCCTGGGACCCCTCGCCCGACCCACAGCCCCTCCCGGCCCTGGGACCCGTCGCCCGACCCACAGCCCCTCCCGGCCCTGGGACCCCTCGCCCGACCCACAGCCCCTCCCGGCCCTGGGACCCCTCGCCCGACCCACAGCCCTTCCCGGCCCTGGGACCCCTCGCCCGACCCACAGCCCCGCCGGCCCAGCCCTGGGACCCCTCGCCCGACCCACAGCCCCTCCCAGCCCTGGGACCCCTCGCCCGACCCACAGCCCCTCCCGGCCCTGGGACCCCTCGCCCGACCCACAGCCCCTCCCGGCCCTGGGACCCCTCGCCCGACCCACAGCCCCTCCCGGCCCTGGGACCCCTCGCCCGACCCACAGCCCCTCCCGGCCCTGGGACCCCTCGCCTGACCCACAGCCCCTCCCGGCCCTGGGACCCAGCCGGCTCCACCAGTGTCCCCACACCGGACCCACAGCCCTGCCGGCCCGGCCCTGGGACCCAGCCGGCTCCACCAGTGTCCCCACACCCGACCCACAGCCCCGCTGGCCTGGCCCTGGGACCCAGCCGGCTCCGCCAGGGCCCCCACGCCCGACCCACAGCCCCGCTGGCCTGGCCCTGGGACCCAGCCGGCTCCGCCAGGGCCCCCACGCCCGACCCACAGCCCCTCCTGGCCCTGGGACCCCCACACCCAGCTCTGTCGGCACCTTGCTGCCTCCCCCCCCCCCCAGTGATGACTATTTGGAGTCTCTGTAGGGCCCGCGCTGGGCTGCTGCATTCCAGAGACACCCCAGCCCCCCTCACCGTGAGCTCCAGCTCGTCGTTCTCGTTCCTGGCCACGAAGGGCCACCAGCCCTTCACCCTCTTCTGCTTGAAGATGGAGACGAGGGGCAGGTCGGTCTCGCTGGTCACCATGTCCATGCTGCACTGCTTGGCCGTCTTGGCGCCCCGCGGGAAGCGGTTCAGGTCCAGCTCGATGGCCCCTGGCGGGGAAGAACCGCAGCCCTCCCAGCGCGCTGGCTCTGCCGCCGGGCGCACCGAGCCGGGCCAGCGCCCTGAACGCGCCGGGGACCCCCGCCCGGCCGGCCCTCCGCACAGCCACCCCGCACGGGGGACCCCCACCTGGCCGGCCCTCCGCCCAGCCACCCCGCACGGGGGACCCCCGCCCGGCCGGCCCTCCGCCCAGCCAGCCCACACGGGGGACCCCCGCCCGGCCGGCCCTCCGCCCAGCCAGCCCACACGGGGGACCCCCGCCCGGCCGGCCCTCCGCCCAGCCACCCCGCACGGGGGACCCCCGCCCGGCCGGCCCTCCGCCCAGCCACCCCACACGGGGGACCCCCGCCCGGCCGGCCCTCCGCCCAGCCACCCCGCACGGGGGACCCCCGCCCGGCCGGCCCTCCGCCCAGCCACCCCACACGGGGGACCCCCGCCCGGCCGGCCCTCCGCCCAGCCACCCCGCACGGGGGACCCCCGCCCGGCCGGCCCTCCGCCCAGCCAGCCCACACGGGGGACCCCCGCCCGGCCGGCCCTCCGCCCAGCCACCCCGCACGGGGGACCCCCGCCCGGCCGGCCCTCCGCCCGGCCACCCCGCACGGGGGACCCCCGCCCGGCCGGCCCTCCGCCCAGCCACCCCGCACGGGGGACCCCCGCCCAGCCGGCCCTCCGCCCAGCCACCCCGCACGGGGGACCCCCACCTGGCCGGCCCTCCGCCCAGCCACCCCGCACGGGGGACCCCCGCCCGGCCAGCCCTCCGCCCAGCCACCCCGCACGGGGGACCCCCGCCCGGCCGGCCCTCCGCCCAGCCACCCCGCACGGGGGACCCCCGCCCGGCCGGCCCTCCGCCCAGCCACCCCGCACGGGGGACCCCCGCCCGGCCGGCCCTCCGCCCAGCCACCCCGCACGGGGGACCCCCGCCCGGCCGGCCCTCCGCCCAGCCAGCCCACACGGGGGACCCCCGCCCGGCCGGCCCTCCGCCCAGCCACCCCGCACGGGGGACCCCCGCCCGGCCGGCCCTCCGCCCAGCCAGCCCACACGGGGGACCCCCGCCCGGCCGGCCCTCCGCCCAGCCACCCCGCACGGGGGACCCCCGCCCAGCCGGCCCTCCGCCCGGCCACCCCGCACGGGGGACCCCCGCCCGGCCGGCCCTCCGCCCAGCCACCCCGCACGGGGGACCCCCGCCCGGCCGGCCCTCCGCCCAGCCACCCCGCACGGGGGACCCCCGCCCGGCCGGCCCTCCGCCCAGCCACCCCGCACGGGGGACCCCCGCCCGGCCGGCCCTCCGCCCGGCCACCCCGCACGGGGGACCCCCACCTGGCCGGCCCTCCACCCAGCCACCCCGCACGGGGGACCCCCGCCCGGCCGGCCCTCCGCCCAGCCACCCCGCACGGGGGACCCCCGCCCGGCCGGCCCTCCGCCCAGCCAGCCCACACGGGGGACCCCCGCCCGGCCGGCCCTCCGCCCAGCCACCCCGCACGGGGGACCCCCGCCCGGCCGGCCCTCCGCCCAGCCACCCCGCACGGGGGACCCCCGCCCGGCCGGCCCTCCGCCCAGCCAGCCCACACGGGGGACCCCCGCCCGGCCGGCCCTCCGCCCAGCCACCCCGCACGGGGGACCCCCGCCCGGCCGGCCCTCCGCCCAGCCAGCCCACACGGGGGACCCCCGCCCGGCCGGCCCTCCGCCCAGCCACCCCGCACGGGGGACCCCCGCCCGGCCGGCCCTCCGCCCAGCCACCCCGCACGGGGGACCCCCGCCCGGCCGGCCCTCCGCCCAGCCACCCCGCACGGGGGACCCCCGCCCGGCCGGCCCTCCGCCCGGCCACCCCGCACGGGGGACCCCCGCCCAGCCGGCCCTCCGCCCAGCCACCCCGCACGGGGGACCCCCGCCCGGCCGGCCCTCCACCCAGCCACCCCACACGGGGGACCCCCGCCCAGCCGGCCCTCCGCCCGGCCACCCCGCACGGGGGACCCCCGCCCAGCCGGCCCTCCGCCCAGCCACCCCGCACGGGGGACCCCCGCCCGGCCGGCCCTCCGCCCAGCCAGCCCCGCACGGGGGACCCCCGCCTGGCCGGCCCTCCGCCCGGCCACTCCGCATGGGGGACCCCCGCCCGGCCGGCCCTCCGCCCAGCCACCCCGCACGGGGGACCCCCGCCCGGCCGGCCCTCCGCCCAGCCAGCCCCGCACGGGGGACCCCCGCCTGGCCGGCCCTCCACCCAGCCAGCCCCGCACGGGGGACCCCCACCTGGCCGGCCCTCCGCCCAGCCACCCCGCACGGGGGACCCCCGCCCGGCCGGCCCTCCGCCCAGCCAGCCCCGCACGGGGGACCCCCGCCTGGCCGGCCCTCCGCCCAGCCAGCCCCGCACGGGGGACCCCCACCTGGCCGGCCCTCCGCCCGGCCACCCCGCACGGGGGACCCCCACCTGGCCGGCCCTCCGCCCAGCCACCCCGCACGGGGGACCCCCGCCCGGCCGGCCCTCCGCCCAGCCACCCCGCACGGGGGACCCCCGCCTGGCCGGCCCTCCGCCCAGCCACCCCGCACGGGGGACCCCCGCCTGGCCGGCCCTCCACCCAGCCAGCCCCGCACGGGGGACCCCCGCCTGGCCGGCCCTCCGCCCAGCCACCCCGCACGGGGGACCCCCGCCTGGCCGGCCCTCCGCCCAGCCACCCCGCACGGGGGACCCCCGCCTGGCCGGCCCTCCGCCCAGCCAGCCCCGCACGGGGGACCCCCGCCTGGCCGGCCCTCCACCCAGCCAGCCCCGCACGGGGGACCCCCGCCCGGCCGGCCCTCCGCCCGGCCACCCCGCACGGGGGACCCCCACCTGGCCGGCCCTCCGCCCAGCCACCCCGCACGGGGGACCCCCGCCCGGCCGGCCCTCCGCCCAGCCACCCCGCACGGGGGACCCCCGCCCGGCCGGCCCTCCGCCCAGCCAGCCCACACGGGGGACCCCCGCCCAGCCGGCCCTCTGCCCAGCCACCCCGCACGGGGGACCCCCGCCCAGCCGGCCCTCCGCCCAGCCACCCCGCACGGGGGACCCCCGCCCGGCCGGCCCTCCGCCCAGCCAGCCCCGCACGGGGGACCCCCGCCTGGCCGGCCCTCCACCCAGCCAGCCCCGCACGGGGGACCCCCGCCCGGCCGGCCCTCCGCCCGGCCACCCCGCACGGGGGACCCCCGCCCAGCCGGCCCTCCGCCCAGCCACCCCGCACGGGGGACCCCCGCCCGGCCGGCCCTCCGCCCAGCCAGCCCGCACGGGGGACCCCCGCCTGGCCGGCCCTCCACCCAGCCAGCCCCGCACGGGGGACCCCCGCCTGGCCGGCCCTCCGCCCGGCCACCCCGCACGGGGGACCCCCACCTGGCCGGCCCTCCGCCCAGCCACCCCGCACGGGGGACCCCCGCCCGGCCGTCCCTCTGCCCAGCCACCCCGCACGGGGGACCCCCACCTGGCCGGCCCTCCGCCCAGCCACCCCGCACGGGGGACCCCCGCCTGGCCGGCCCTCCGCCCAGCCACCCCGCACGGGGGACCCCCGCCCGGCCGTCCCTCTGCCCAGCCACCCCGCACGGGGGACCCCCACCTGGCCGGCCCTCCGCCCAGCCACCCCGCACGGGGGACCCCCACCTGGCCGGCCCTCCGCCCAGCCACCCCGCACGGGGGACCCCCGCCTGGCCGGCCCTCCGCCCAGCCACCCCGCACGGGGGACCCCCGCCCGGCCGGCCCTCCGCCCAGCCACCCCGCACGGGGGACCCCCACCTGGCCGGCCCTCCGCCCAGCCAGCCCACACGGGAGACCCCCGCCCGGCCGGCCCTCCACCCAGCCACCCCGCACGGGGGACCCCCGCCCGGCCGGCCCTCCACCCAGCCAGCCCACACGGGAGACCCCCGCCCGGCCGGCCCTCCACCCAGCCAGCCCACAAGGGAGACCCCCGCCCGGCCGGCCCTCCGCCCGGCCACCCCGCACGGGGGACCCCCACCTGGCCGGCCCTCCGCCCAGCCACCCCGCACGGGGGACCCCCACCCGGCCGGCCCTCCGCCCAGCCACCCCACACGGGGGACCCCCGCCCGGCCGTCCCTCTGCCCAGCCACCCCGCACGGGGGACCCCCGCCCGGCCGGCCCTCCGCCCGGCCACCCCGCACGGGGGACCCCCACCCGGCCGGCCCTCCGCCCAGCCACCCCGCACGGGGGACCCCCACCCGGCCGGCCCTCCGCCCAGCCACCCCGCACGGGGGACCCCCACCCGGCCGGCCCTCCGCCCAGCCACCCCGCACGGGGGACCCCCGCCCAGCCGTCCCTCTGCCCAGCCACCCCGCACGGGGGACCCCCGCCCGGCCATCCCTCTGCCCAGCCACCCCGCACGGGGGACCCCCACCTGGCCGGCCCTCCGCCCAGCCACCCCGCACGGGGGACCCCCGCCCGGCCATCCCTCTGCCCAGCCAGCCCGCACGGGGGACCCCCGCCCGGCCATCCCTCTGCCCAGCCAGCCCGCACGGGGGACCCCCACCTGGCCGGCCCTCCGCCCAGCCACCCCGCACGCCCCGCTCTTAGCTCCTGGGGTCCCCCCTCCGGGGGCTTCCTCTCCATCCCGACCCCCAGGGTCTCCACTGGGGCTGCCCTCCCGCCCTCTGCGCCCAGCCTCGCCTCCCACAGCTGGTCCCCTCCCTGCCCCGCCGCCGCCTCGGGCCGGGCCCCTACCCACCGAGGAAGTCGTCGGCCGAGAAGTGGTCGGCGTCCCAGACCTGCAGGGTGAGGCGGGCCGGGATCTTGTACTCGGTCTCGTCCCAGGAGAACATGGATTCCTTCTTGGAGATGACGATTTTCTCCTCGGCCAGCAGGTAGTCGAAGGGGAAGACGTAGCGCCAGTTGAAGTTGCCCTCGCCGGTGAGCGAGTGGTAGTGCACGTCCGTGTCCTGCTTGTCCTCTTGCTGGCCTTTCAGCCACCTGCAGGGACCAGACCGTCGGGCAGGGGGCCGGGGCCGGGCTGCCCCCCCCCGGGACACGGCTCCAGCCTGCGGCCCCGAGACCCGCCCCAAACGGGAGCCACGGCCACGTGCACCGGGGGGGCGGGGAACAGCACTCGACAGCCACATGCACAAGGGCTGGCGCAAAGGCCCGGCAGGCGTGTGGGGGTTGGGCACGGGGGGAGCCTGGGGCCTAGCACAAGTGCCTCTTGCACAAGTGCCTCTCGCACGAGCGCCTGTCGCACGAGCTCAGCGCCGCCTGGCCTGCAGCTCCAGCTGGAGCAGGGCATATGGGCCCCGTCTTCAGGTGGGCTTGGTGCCAGCCACCGCCTGGGACAGACCCTCAGAGCGGCCAGGCTGGGTCAGACCAACGGTCCATCCGGCCCAGGGTCCCGTCTGCCCCGGTGGGAACAGAGCAGGGACCCATCACGGATCCTCCCAGCGCGACAGACAGAGCCCAGGGACCCTCCCTGCCCCGCCTGGCTAACGGCCACTGATGGCCCCACGGCCGTGAATGTACCCAGCTCTGTGCTGAGCCCAGTTCAAGCCCCGGCCTTCACCTCCCCCGGCAGGGCCCTGCGCAGGAGGTGTGTGGTTACACGTGCCCAGGGCGGGGGATCCCGGGTGCTCCAAGGGGACGTGGGGAGGGCGCGTGGCCGCTGGCAGGTGGGGGGGCCGTGGGGCTGTGTCCCTGCAGGCGGGGCGGGGGGGCAGCCTGGGAGACGGACGTGTGCGTGCGTGTGACCCTGGTGCCCTTCGTTCCCCGGCCCAGCGGCCAGGGGGCCTGCGCCGCCCCCTGCCCTGCCACCGTCGGCTCCTGGGCCCTGCCCCTCGTGGGGACGTGCGGCTGCCACCCCCGCAGGGCACCTCAGGCTTCGTTGGCGACCCGGCCCTTGGGGGCCGCAGCCGCGAGCAGGGCAGGTTTGCAGCTCCCTGGAGCCCACGACCGGACAGGACCACAGTGACCATCCCCTCTTGCCGCCTGCCCACCCCGTCAGCCTCGGGGCCCTCCCCCGGCCCCCCAGCACCAGCCTTCCCGCAGGGAGCGGGATGCAGGAGCAGTGGCCCCGGAGCCCCTGGCACAGACCGAACGGCCTCCCTGCGCCGACTCGCAGCCCCGGCCACGCGCCCCTGGAGCCCCTCGGCACGTCTGGCCGCAGCCGCTCCCCGGGAGTATCCCCCACGGCTCGCTCAGGGGCCCGCGCCGCCCTTGCTGGCCTGCCCCCTTCAGCATCTCTGGCACACCTGGTCCCAATCGTGGCTCCCCACACACCTCTCCCCATTTTTCCTGTGGGCTGGGTTCCCTGTGAGCCGGGCGGTTGTGCGGCCGCTCAGGAGAGCGTCCAATGCTGCCCAGGGGCCTAGCAGAGCGCCCGCCGCTGGGTGTGTGTCTACGGGTGGTGCACGTCCGCACAGGCCTCAGCGCACGGAACATTATTCCACACAAGAATGGAGGCAACAAGGGGGGGGTTCCTCATTCAGAGCCGTGAAAGGGAGTAACCTGCTTTGCTGGCTTGACGCTCACAGCCGCGGGGCCCTGCCTCCCTGGGCGTCCCTTTCGCCGCTTCCATACTTGTGTGGAATAATATGTGCACGGAGGCCTGTGCGGACGTGCACCACCCCTTGGGGACACCCAGCCCAGCTGCCCGTCTCCACCCCAGTGAACCAGTCCCGGGTGCCTACCCCAGCCCAGTGTCACGTTACTGGATTTTGAGGGGCGCAGCCATATCACTGCTGCACCCATAGGGGGGTGTTGGCCCCAAAAGTTGGAACAAAGGGGGCCATGTGAGGGGTCAAACAAAAGCTACTTTCTTCTGTAGATCTGTATAATGTCTGGGTGTGGAGCTAGGACTCTGTACGGAGACTGGAAGAGTCTCTGTATGTGCTTGAGGAATGTCTGCCCATGGACAGGCTAATGAGCGAAGCGCCAGGGACCAGTGGACTCTGGAGGCCAAAGACCCACCAGTTGGGAGGGTGGGGCCGGAGCAGAACTAACCCGTAGCCCAGGGGCCACCCGGCCCGTCGGCAGAGACAAGTGAGGGGAGCACTCGGTCCCCGCTCACTGGCCAACGGCTGGCGCCGGACCCGGGATTACTCAGGCCGCGGGGCGGCTCCTGGCCCTGGAAGGGGCACGAACGAGGCGTTGGCACCCGAGAGCCGGGCACCGGACGTGCCCCGCCCCGCCCCTGGCAGCCGGATGCCGCCCCGGCTGCTGGGACCGGTCACCGCAGGGAGCTCGTCGGGCTCCGGCATGGTGTGAACGCAGGCTCGGGGCCAGGCGCGGCAGAGCCAGCCCCGGGGAGCCCTGAGCGCGGCAGGGCGGGGCTGGGAGGCAGGGGCGCGGGACAGGGCGAGGGGCGCGGGGAGGGGCGCGGGACAGGGCGAGGGGCGTGGGGAGGGGCGAGGGGCGCGGGGAGGGGCGAGGGGCGCGGGACAGGGCGAGGGGCGCGGGGAGGGGCGCGGGACAGGGCGAGGGGCAGGCAGCAAGGCGCGGGCGGTACCCCCGGACATAGATGTCGGACTTCTTCTCGCCGGGCATGACGGCATCGTCCTCCAGAAGCACCTCGTCCGTGTTCCACACAACGACCCGCAGCTCATAGCTGGGGGGCCACAAGGACCACACTGGGCGTGGCACAGAGGGGCACGGACACAGCCCACCGTGCGCCGCACGGGGGGGGGCACGAATACACCAGGCAGGGCACGGGGGGGGCACGGACACAGCCCACCGTGCGCCGCACGGGGGGGCACAGATACACCAGGCAGGGCACGGGGGGGCATGGACACAGCCCACCGTGCGCCGCACGGGGGGGCACAGATACACCAGGCATGGCACGGGGGGGGGCACGAATACACCAGGCAGGGCACGGGGGGGGGGGCACGGACACAGCCCACCGTGCACCGCACGGGGGGGGGCACGAATACACCAGGCATGGCACGGGGGGGGCGCATGGACACAGCACACCAGACACGGCATGGGGAGGGGGCATGAATACACCGGGCACGGCACGGGGGGGGATATGGACACACCGTGCCGGGCGTGGCCAGGGGGATGTGGACAGACCACACCGGGCAGGGAGCAGACACGGCCAAAGGGGGATCACACGGAAGCAAAACGAAGAAGCAGAAGCCTGTTATTCACCCCCCGCGCCCGCCTGCCGTACCTACCCCCGGACAAATATGTCACTGGATTTCTCCCCAGTGAAGAAATCATCGTCCTCCAGGGTTACCTCATCTGTGTTCCACACTATCACTCTAAGCTCGTATCTGGCAGGGAGAAGGGAGACGGGCGGTGAGCGGGGCCGCTGGGGCTGGCTCCCTGGGACAAGCTGCCGGCTCAGGGCCTGGCCCACGTCCTGGCGGAGCTGGGCTCAGCTAGTCGGACGTCCTGCCACGCGCCGGCCGGGGCCCTGGGCAGGCAGCCTGCTCCTTGCGGCCAGCTGGCTCCCGGCTCTGCGGCTGGGACCCCAAAATACACCTCCCCCTGACCCAGCTGACGTCCCCGGGGCTGCCTGGGCGGGGAGGGGGCAGTGGGAACAGACGCCCCCCCTGTGCTAAACCCAGCTCCCCAGACGCCGGCAGCGCCCTGCCCCCGGCCCGACGACAGACCCAACTCGCTCCAGCTGGGCTGCGAGAACCGGGGGCCCATCTCCCCCCGGCCTGGCTGTGGCTCCACCCTCTGGGATCCCCCCCACCGCCCCCGTCTGCAGGCTCCATGGGGCGGGGCCCTTCCGAGGCCCCTTGCAGACTTACAAGCAACGTGCTACTAACGAACGCGGCTCACGGGTCGCCCCTTGCAATGGGGCCCCAGGCCAGCTGATGCCGCCTGCAGCGCCCCCCAGGTGGGGACCCCGTCGCTCAGGGCCGGGGCCTGTGGGGCTGCTGACACGGGGCCGGGCTCCACCTGCAGCCCCCGCCTCGCGCCCGGGCGCATCCCGAGCAGCACAGGCCTAGGCCCCCGGCCCCTCCACTGCTCTCCAAGCCCCTCTGTCCCCCTCCCGCAGCCTTGTCCCGCATGGGCCTGCTCCCCCGCAGACCTGCCCTGGGAAAACCCCTCCTCGAGTTCCCGGGGCTCCGGACCAGGCCCGGCTGGGTCCCGGGGCGGCCTCGCTGGAGGGCGTCACAGCCCGACCCCCCCCCCGGCCTGGGGCCCGGAGCAGGGGTGGCAGCCGGGCTGCGGGCGGGCGTGGGAGGAGGCGGTGGGGGCCCTGGGTGCTCTCCCCTTCGCGGCAGTCTGGGGGGTGAGTGGCGGGGGCGTTACCTCTTCGGCTTCCTGGGAGAGATGTCGGTGGCGGGCCCCGGGGCCGGCATGTCCATGGGGAACATGTCCACCCACATCTCCAGCCGGCCCTGCAGGGTGGGGGAGACCCGGTCAGCTCCCCCTTTCCTGGATCCCTCCCTCCCGCGTGGCAGCCCCGGCCGGGGGGGTGGCAGGGAACTTGGGGGCTCGGCTGCACCCCATCTCCCCACCCCCACAGGGGGTCTCCTGCCTGTAGGAGCAGGCCCCAGGATGGGGGTGTGGGGAAGAGAAGGGGGAGGCGCTGGGAAGGGGCCTCCAGCCGTGGGGTGTCGGGATGCAGGGGGCTCGGGCCGGTATGCAAAGCGGGGGGCTATTCAGCCAATGCTGGGAGCCGGCGAGAACGGCTCGGACTGCTCCCCGGGGTGCAGCGGGAAGGGGCCGTCCTGGGGGCCCAGGGCCGGGCTGGCGCAGGGGTGGGAGGCAGGGCAGGGCCGGCCGGTGCCGCGGGACCGGGGGCGATACCTGCTCGATGCCGGGCTTGTCGGGGTTCAGCAGCGGGCGCGTCTCCACGTGCTCGGGCACCAGCTTGCAGCCCGCCCGGGGGATCTCCTCCCAGTGCCGCAGCACCGCCAGGGCCAGGTGCTCCTCCGTGGCCTTCTTCTGGCCTGCGGGCGCGGAGGGAGCGCTGACCCCACGGGCGGCCACGGCCAGGGAACGCCCGGCCCCCGGCAGGCCCCGGCCCGAGCCAAGGGGGCTCCGCTGACGCTGGGGGCTTTGGGTCAGGCCGCCGCACCCTGCTTCTGCCCACCCCAGGGCCCTGCCAGGCCCACGGCCTCTGGCTCCCCTTGCACCCAGGGCTCCATCGGCGGCCGGAGCCAGCGCTCAGCGCAGAGCCGGGCGCAGCCACGGGGCAGCCCCAGAGAAACCCCAGGCACAGAACCAGCTCAGCCCCTGCGGCGCCGTCCCACGTCAGCGGGGAATGGGGGGGGTGCAGCCCTCAGCCCGGCCAGGGCCCCCGCGCCCTCGGCCCCGTTACCGTTTTCGTCCTCGATCTCCGTGGGGCCGGTGAAGACCCGGTTGGCGACTTTCACCCGCCCGGGGGGGCCGTAGTGGGGCCCGTCCACCTTGCCCTCCTTGCACAGCCTGGAGAGGATCTGCGAGGGCTTCGCCGGGTCCCGCCACATGTTGTAGCCGTGGCTGTGACACAGGGCCGGGGTGAGGGGGGCTGCCGGGGGCCGGGGTGAGGGGGGGCGGCCGGGGTGAGGGGGGGCGGCCGGGGTGAGGGGGGCTGCCGGGGGCCGGGGTGAGGGGGGGCGGCCGGGGTGAGGGGGGCTGCCGGGGGCCGGGGTGAGGGGGGGCGGCCGGGGTGAGGGGGGCTGCCGGGGGCCGGGGTGAGGGGGGGCGGCCGGGGTGAGGGGGGGCTGCCGGGGGCTGGGGTGAGGGGGGCGGCCGGAGTGAGGGGGGGCTGCCGGGGGCTGGGGTGAGGGGGGGCTGCCGGGGGACAGGCCTGCTCCGCCAGGCTGCAGGAAGGGGCATCGCCCGGCGGGAGCCGGCATCACGTGGGAATCCAGGGCAGATGCCGGCCCGACCCCGGGCTCCCCCCACACCAATCTGCCGGCGCCCCCTCGCTCCCGCCCCACAGCCCCTCCCGTCCCGACCCCGGGCTCCCCCCACACCAATCTGCCGGCACCCCCTCGCTCCCGCCCCACAGCCCCTCCCGTCCCGACCCCGGGCTCCCCCCACACCAATCTGCCGGCACCCCCTCGCTCCCGCCCCACAGCCCCTCCTGGCCCCGGGCTCCCCCCACGCCGACCTGTCGGCACCCCCTCACTCCTGCCCCACAGCCCCTCCCGTCCCGACCCCGGGCTCCCCCCACACCAATCTGCCGGCACCCCCTCGCTCCCGCCCCACAGCCCCTCCCGTCCCGACCCCGGGCTCCCCCCACACCAATCTGCCGGCACCCCCTCGCTCCCGCCCCACAGCCCCTCCTGGCCCCGGGCTCCCCCCACACCGACCTGTCGGCACCCCCTCACTCCTGCCCCACAGCCCCTCCCGTCCCGACCCCGGGCTCCCCCCACACCAATCTGCCGGCACCCCCTCGCTCCCGCCCCACAGCCCCTCCCGTCCCGACCCCGGGCTCCCCCCACACCAATCTGCCGGCACCCCCTCGCTCCCGCCCCACAGCCCCTCCCGTCCCGACCCCGGGCTCCCCCCACACCAATCTGCCGGCACCCCCTCGCTCCCGCCCCACAGCCCCTCCCGTCCCGACCCCGTGCTCCCCCCACGCCGACCTGCCGGCACCCCCTCGCTCCCGCCCCACAGCCCCTCCCGTCCCGACCCCAGGCTCCCCCCACACCAATCTGCCGGCACCCCCTCGCTCCCGCCCCACAGCCCCTCCCGTCCCGACCCCGGGCTCCCCCCACACCAATCTGCCGGCACCCCCTCGCTCCCGCCCCACAGCCCCTCCTGTCCCGACCCCGGGCTCCCCCCACACCAATCTGCCGGCACCCCCTCGCTCCCGCCCCACAGCCCCTCCCGGCCCGGCCCCGGGCTCCCCACACAGCTCTGCGGATGGCCCTCAGTCCTAGCCTTACACGCCCCCTCTTTGAGCTCCTACGCACACTGCGAATGGCCCCGAGTCCTGCCCAGCAGCCCTGCTAGTCCCCATGGGGTGCCCCATGTCGGAGCAGGCAGGGCCAGTGGGGAGGCAGGCTACGGCAGATGTTTCCACATGCCCAGCTGGGCGGGTGGCTAGGCCTGATCATTCCCACACTGTTGGGGCACTGTGGGTGGCAGGGCCGGGCGGGGGGGGGGGGCTGGACCCGAGGCGGGGGGCAGGGCCGGGCGGGGGGGCTGGACCCGGGCCCTGCGTCCGTACATGGAGTAGGCCTGGGAGATGCCGCAGGTGGCCCGGTGCTTGCTGTAGTAACGGTTCTCCAGGTCTATCTTGGTCTCCCCGATGAGGTCGTCCGAGCCCACCAGGTCCCAGTCGTACACGGCCACCGTCAGCATGGACTCCATGGGGAAGGTGGCCTCGATGTCGAAGGACCTGGCCGAGGGCGGGGAGAACAGAAGCGCGTTTGGCCTCGGGCGGGCGCCGGCTCCCCGCGTGGGCGGTGGCCTGGGAACGTGGCCGCCCTGGCTCTGCGCCTCCGGGCCCCATCACAGTCACGCCCGGCGCTTGGACCATGCTCCTGGTGCTTTGCTCTGCTCCAAGGCTCCGCCCCCACCTCATGGCCCCGCCCACACTCCACCCTCACAGGCTCCGCCCCTGCAAAAGCTCCACCCAAAGCCCCGCCCACACCCCACCCCTAGGCTCCACCCCCACTCCACCCAAGGCTCCGCCCCCATCCCCACTCCATCCCAAGACCCAAACTCCGACCCACCCCAAGGCTCTGCTTCTACCCTGACCATGTTCTACCCTGAGGCCCCGCCCCCATTCCCTCCCTCAGGCCCCGCCCCTGCTCGGCCCCTTCCCCCCAAGGCCCCGCCTGCCACTCCGGTGGGGAGGGGGCTGGGGCGAGCAGGGGGTGGGGCAGGGACAGGCTGAGCTGGGGGGGCGGAGCCACAGTCCAGGCACGGGTGCCCCATCCGAGTGGCAGGCCTGGCAGCGTGGCCAGCCTGGGACGGGTCGAGGTGGGGACACCGAGCCGGCCCGTGTCCCGCTCTTCTGTCTGGGTGACCGGCACCTTTGCAGGGGGCAGTGCTGGGTCCCCCACACGACCGGACCCGACCCCCTCCCGCGCCCTGCCCTCTCTGCCTGGCCCCGCCTGCCCTGACCCGCGCTGGGCCTGTGCCCTACCCCCGCCCCTCTGTGGCCGCCAGGGGCCCCGTGGCGCCCTCCCCCCCGCCACGGCAGGGCCTTACTTCCCGAAGATGGGGTTCAGCTGCTTGGAGATGTAATTCTCCTTGTCCTTGATGTCCGTCTTGCCCAGCCTGATGGCGATATAGGGATCGGCTTTCCCGTTGATGTCGGCCGGGTGCAGGTCGGTGGCCTGGGAGGAAGACACGAGACCCACCATGGCTCATGGAGCCCGGCTCCTACTACCTTTAAATTGCAGAGCCGCAGAGGGGTTAGCGAGCCCCCTCCCTCCCATGTCGACTTATCAACATTCAATGGAAATTCCATCAGTTACTCAATTTGTGGATTATTTGCAATTTAACATCCCGAGTATCTGGCACTTTAGTATCTAAAGCTGATATATCATTTCTTTTTTCCCAAATAGAGAACAGAAATATTTATTGAACACTTCCGGCTTTTCTCCATTACTAATGATAATTCTACCAGTGTTAGGATTGCTTTTGTTCCTAATATATTTTAAAAATTCCTTCTTATTGTCCTTAACTCTATTACTTAAGGCTTCTCCTTATGTCCTTTTGCTTCCCTTATCAGTTGTCTACAATTACAATTTATATTCCTCATCAACGTCCCATTTTTTCCCCATTTGCTATTGCTGCCTTCACTTACCCTCTAAACCAGGGATTTTTTTTAACCAGTATGTCCTTCTTTTTTGCCTATGGAATTGTGGCTTTTTGGGTATCTAGTAATTTAACGTTCTAAATAATTCCCAGTTATCATTCACAGTTTTTCTGATTAAATTCTTCTTCCCAGCGCTTTTGGCTCATGTTCATTTAGCATTGTCGTGAAACTGGCCCTTTCAACGCATCCAGCATATAGACCACCGACTTGGACTTTATTCTGTTTGCCCGTTAAGACTGTGATCAAGTCATTAACGCTACCGTTAATGCTCAGGGGGCGGTTCGGCTCCTCTTTCTCCGCCAGGATGAGGCTGACTGTTGAGTTCCCCCTACTTGGTGGAACACGTTCCGAGTTAGGAAGCTGTCATCTAGAATAGCAAGACGTTCGTTCCTCCTGCCCGTGTCCCTGAGACGGAATTGCCCCTCCCCGCTGCCCGCGGAGCACACGGGGTCACTCACCCGCACGACGTACACTCGGACCAGCACGTTGATGGGGTCGTTGCTGGGGATCCCCTGGAACATGCCGAAGTTGGGGTCGTACCCGGCCTCCTTGGTGATGTCCTCGGGAAGCGGCACTTTGTAAACACACATGGAGCCCTGGGGCAAGGGAAAACGATACCTATTGGGGGCCTGGCGACCACGGGCCCCCACGGGCCACCTCCCGCTCTCCAGGGCTGCAGCAGGCTCACCTTGAACCGGCCCACGACCCGCTCCTCCTCCGTCGCCGTGTCCTCGTTGTCCCCGATCTTGCCCCGGAAGAGGCTGAACGTGTGCAGCCAGTCCTCGAAGCTGTCGAACTCCGCCTCCAGCTCCTTGTTGTAGACCTAGGCGGGCGGAGGGCCTCGGCGTGAGGCGACGGCGGTGCCCGGGCCCACAGCAGCAATGCGGGCTGGGTGCCCGGAGCGCCGCGGGCGGCCGAGGGGGGTTGGGCACCTCGTGCTGGTCACTCCCCGCCAACAGCAGCAGCGTGTGGGACCCTGAGCCGCCCGCCCTCCCCCCCGAGCTTCCCAGGGGGCTGCAAGGCCGGACGCGGCCTCACAAAGCCAGCAAGAGCGGTGGCGTGTCACGGAGGCTCTGCCTCCCCAGACCTTTGCTGCTGCTCCCGGCTACAGTGCCAGGGCTGGGCCGCGGCGGGGCTCACGGCTCCTCCGGGCAGCTGGGACTCGAGGCTCTTCCCATCCAGGGCAGCTCAGGGGAAGGGGGGGCTCGGGCCGGCTGGGCCCCTCCAGCCGTGTGTGGAGGGTGCTCGTCTGTGCCCGGCGGGGGACCGTGGGGGCAGAGGCTTGGGCCGCAGGGGCTTGGCTGCCCGACTGCGTGGCTCCTGTGCCACCCAAGCAACGTCGTTTGCACCCGCTCCCTTGGGAGCCGGTCTGAGGCCCGGGCCACGCCCTGCGTGGAAACTCCCCTTGGTTTCCCATGACCCGCTCCTGTCACAAGAGATACCCCCGGGGCAACGGCCACTGGGCCTCCTCTCCCCGTATCTGAGCCCCTTCCAGGCCTAAGAACTTAAGAGCTGCCGTAGCGGGTCAGACACGCCGTGGTCCGTCTAGCCCCGTGGCCTGGCCCTGGCTGTGGCCTGTACCAAAGCTCCCTGGGGTGTGTGCAGAACAGCTGTTACAGAGTGATCCGCCTCCGTCTTGTACTCCCAGAGGCTTAGGGGTGGGGCTGCATTGATGGATCGATCCTCCGTGGATGTGTCTAGTTCTTCCTTGCACCCGGTTATCCTTTGGCCCTCCACAAAATCCCCTGGCGGTGAGTTCCACCGGTTAACAGCGCATCACATGGGAAAAGAGCTCTATCAAACAGGCTGCCTGTTAATTCCATTCGGTGACACTGGGTTTTTGTATTGTGGGAATGGACAAATAGCGCTTCACTAGTCTCCTTTCCCGTGTCACTTGCTGTTTTATAGCCTCACTCCTGCGCCCCCTTGGTCGATTTCTAAGTGGAGCAGCCCTGAGCTTTGCAGTCTCTCCTGGTCAGGGGGACGTTCCATCCCCTTGAGCATCTTCACCGCCCTTCTCTGGGCCTGTCCCAGTCCCTTTCCATCCTTTTTGAGGTGGGGGGACCAGAACCGCACGCAGCATCCACGGCGTAGGCTCGGAGTGCTTTTCTATTGAGTCTGTCTTATTTTCCGAACAGTTCCCAGCCTTCCCTGGGCCTTTGTGAGTGGATGTTCTCACGGTGTTATCGATGCTGACTGCAAGTTCAGCTGTGGTCGCTCGCCTCACCTCAAAAAAGATACCCCAGCATCGGAGAAAGTTCAGAAAAGGACAACCAAAATGAAGAGGGGTTGGGAACGGGTCCCACATGAGGAGAGATTAAAAAGCCGGGGATTTTTTACAGTTTAGAAAAGAGGAGACGAAGGGGGGAGGGGGGAGGAGAGAGGTCTATAAAATCATGCCTGCTGTGGAAAAAGTAAATAAGGGAAAGTTGTTGACTTGTTCCCATAACATAAGATCTCAGGGTCACCCAGTGAAATGAATAGGAAGGAAGTTTAAAACAAACCAAAGGGAGTTTTTCCTCGTGCAGCCCACAGTCAACCTGTGGAACTCCTCGCCAGAGGATGTTGTGAAGACCTGGATTTCAACAGGGTTCAAATCAGAGCTAAAGAAATCCATGGAGGTCAGGTCCATTGATGGCTATTAGCCAGGATGGGTAGGCATGGTGTCAGAGGCTCAGAATGGGTGACGGGAGGGATCTTTTGATGATCCCGTCCTGTTCCCTCTGGGGCACCTGGCAGAGGCCGCTGTGGGAAGACAGGACACTGGGCTGGATGGACCGTTGCGACGTTCCAGCTCCCTGTCTCGGGTGGTAACCCTAATTCAGAGCCCCCATTGTACGCAGAGTTGGGCTTAGGGTCCCAGTGGCTGAGCCCGTACAGCGCCGGGGACCGGCGCTCACCCACTCACCTTCAGCTCGTCAATTTTCTGTTTGCTCTTCTTCTCCGGAGCCTCCGGCGGCGGCGGCTGCTTCTTCTTCTTGTCCTCTTTGGGCGCCTTGACCTTGTCCTTGGCCTTTGCCTGACTCTTGGAGCCTTTCACAGGAGAGTCATCAAGTTTGATTTCTGAGTCCGAGGGGAGAGGCGGGCGGGAGGGAGGCAGGGGTGGGGTGAACACAGGACACTCAGCCATGGTGTGCATGAAAGCTGACAGCCAACGGCTACTCCTACGCTCTGCGGCTCACGGCGGCCACCCCTCGCCCAGCCGGGCAGGTGGTACAACCTCGCCCGGGGCCGGGCTTGTCCGTTCGCCGACAGACCCGGGCTGAAACGTCTCCCCGCACCCAGAATGCTTTGCACCAAGCCCAGCAAAGGTTGCGCAGCGTCGGACGCTTAGCTCTTCAGCCCCGAAGCCCAGAAGCACTGCCACTAGGTGGCAGCAGTAGTAGGTTATTGCCTTCTGCGCACTGCAGCCAGGACACACAGGCTATGTCTACACTGGCGGGTTCTTGCGCCAGAAATATGCAAATGAGGCTAAGCGTGGAATATCGCCGAGCCTCATTTGCATACCTAATGAGCCACCATTTTTGCGGAAGAGGCTCTTGCGCTGGAAGACGCGTCTACACGGCCCCTTCTTGCGCAAGAAACCCCCTCTTGCACGATGCCGCGACGCCGATTATTTTCAGGAAGAACGGCGTTGCACAAGAGGGCTTTTCTTGCACAAGGGGCCGTGTAGACGCTCCGTCTGGCGCAAGAGCCTCTTCCGCAAAAATGGCGGCTCATTAGATATGCAAATGAGGCTCCGCGATATTCCACGCTTAGCCTCATTTGCATATTTCTGGCGCAAGAACCCGCCCATGTAGACAGAGCCGCAGTGTACAAGCCAACGCAGGTGTGCTCGGATGGCAACGGTGAAGGCTGCTTCCCAAGCGCCAAGCCCCCCGCCCCATCTCCCATCCCAAAGACCCGGGGGGGGGGGTCTCCGTCTTGCCAGCTTTCATGGCCTCTTTGCCGTGCGGATGACACAGGGAGAGCAGGTCAGCGCGGCGTGGGGGGGGGGGCGAGCATGCGGATGGGAACGGCTGGCAAAGAGAGGGGAGGGGGGCTGGAGACACCGTGCTAAGAGCAGCCAAACGGGAGGCGGGGGGGCCACTGATGTGCAGTCAGCAATGCCCGGGGAGGGGGGAGCATGGGGCTGGGTTCTGTTCCCGGCATCTGCCCGTGGGATCTTGGCAAAGTCACTGCTGGGCCCCGTGCCTCAGTTTCCCCACTTGTGAAAATGGGATGGTGTCACCTGCTCCCCCACCCAGGGCCTTCAGGGGGGTGAAGAGTCTGCTAGAGATGCGCTTGGTGTCTCAGAGCTGCCCGGGAGAGCAGGTACTGCTCTATGCTAGTCCCGGAGCGCCGCTCTCCTGTAAATTACCCACTGCTCCCCTGAACTCCAGGATGTCCCGCCAGCGTAGCGGGGAGAAGGGTGTGGCCCATGGGGAGACAGTGCACACAAGAAACAGGCCTCCCTATTTCCGGTATGCCGGGATGGACCAAGAGACTAAGTGAGTCACCCATGGCCATGCAGCAAGCCAGTGACACAGACTCGACTCTAACTACTAGCCCGCACTGTCTCCCTGCCCCATCACCCCTATGAATCCGGGCTGGGTCTGGCACACGCCTGCTCTGTGGTCCAGCATCGCAAGACGCCACGTGGCGGGTTGGATCTCACTTGAAATGGGGGGGGGGGGGAGATCTATTTAGCGCGGCGTGACCAGCGGCGCCAGAGGCAGTCGCAACGTTCCAAACGCTGCGAGAGCTCCCAGCTCCGGCCCCGGGTCTATCGATCCTCACGTGGCTTTGGTATCTCGCCCGCGCACATTTACCCTCTGCGATCTCCAGCTCCTCCTTCTCCTCCGCTTCGGCTGCAGCCGCTTCCTGCTGCCGGAGTTGCTGGAGGGAGAGGAAACGGGCAGTGAGAAGCAGAGGATAAGTCCAGGAAGGGCGCGTTGTACTACTATAGCGTCCTGTCAGCCTGGAGCCGGTTAGAACCCACAGAAACGCAGCCCCACTGAAATGCAGCCACCTCTGGGGTGGAGCACAGCGACTGCCTTAGAGCACCTGGTCACTGTTGAGGACAGGAAGTGAAGGAACATCCAGCTGACATTTCATGAGGAGTTTTGCGCAGGCAAAATACAAGCAAGGACGTAGCTAGGGGAATGAAACTGACGTTTCATTTTGCTGCCCATTCTGAAAAAGAATGAAACCCCATTTTTTAGTGAACTGAATTGTTTGAAAATATTCTGGATAGAACAAAACAGTTTCATTTGCAAGCTTTTTGCTTTTTAAGATTTTTTTTTTAAATAAAACCAAAGTAAATTTCACACTGAGAAGTCCTTTTGAATAAAAAAAATCTCAGAACAGGCCAGAACAAAATATTTTGATTTTTAACATGGGGTGGGTGGGATTTTTCTTTTGAAAAATACACGTATTTGCAAAAAGTGGGGAAGGGAAGGTTGATAAAAACAGTTTTGGATGAAAACTTTCACCCAGCTCTAAGTCCTTGGGGCAGACACTCTGGGGATGTCTACACAGCAGCGTTATTCCGAAATAACACAGGCTACGTCTAGACTGCAGCCACCAAACTATGCCGTGTCTACGGAACGCATCTGCTTTTTCGGAAAAATTTCCAAAAAAGGGGAAGGGTTCTTTTGCCTTCCCTGTCAACCTCATTTCACGCGGAAGAAGGGATGTGCTGAAAGAAGGCTTTTCCAGTTTGCAATTGGCATTTCTTTTTCTGACTTTTCTTTGTAGTGTTGACGGAGCCATAGTGCGTGCCTACACTGCATGCCGTTATTTCGAAATCATGGTGAGCTGGCAGCCTTCTTATCCTGACTCCTGTGACCCTCATTTCATGAGAGAAGTCAGAGGGAAAGTGCTCTTCCTTCAACTTCCCACTGGGGAGACAGCGCCGAAAGCCGAGTTCGGCTATTTCGACGTCAGCGACACAACTGACGAAGCTGAAGTTGCGTTGCTGAATTCGACTTTGCCCTGCCGTGTAGACGTGCCCTCTGGGTTCGTACAGCACCCAACACAGACTCCTCAAAACCTCTAAGGATGGAGGTTCGGCCTCCTTACACAAGACATCTCAGCAATACATAAGATCATAAGAACGGCCGTACTGGGTCAGACCAAAGATCCTTCTAGCCCAGTGTCCTGTCTGCCGACAGTGGCCAGCACCAGGTGCCCCAGAGAGGGTGGACCGAAGACAATGATCAAGTGATTTGTCTCCTGCCATCTCTCTCCAGCCTCTGACAAACAGAGGCCAGGGACACCATTTTATCCCCTGGCTAATAGCCTTTTATGGACCTAACCTCCATGAAATTATCTAGCCTCTCTTTAAACTCTATTATAGTCCTATCCTTCACAGCCTCCTCTGGCAAGGAGTTCCACAGGTTGACTGCGCTGTGTGAAGAAGAACTTTCTTTTATTCGTTTTAAACCTGCTCCCCATTCATTTCCTTTGGTGTCCTCTAGTTCTTCTATTTAGGGAACTAATAAATTACAAACGACAGCTAACGTCCGCCGGTGCAGTAAGCCAAAGCAAAGCTCCCATAGAACTAACCACGAGCCGCCAGGAGTTCAGTTTGAGATCTGCTCCCAAACCAGGCACAAACTCTCACGCCCAGGAGGCAGGAGGGGACCTGAGAACGGGACCGGGAGGATGCAAGGAAGCCTTCAGCCCGCTTTGAAGCTCATGGGACTGTGGGCCCCGCCAGACCCCTGTGTAAATCGGAGCTGTCTCGAGGCTGCTCTACGTTATGCTCGGGCGGCTGGAGGAGCAGCTACTCTGAAGGCCGCTGGACACCACCCTAGGAGGCGGGCTCCGAGCGGGCAGGAATCAGAGACGGAGAGACGAATGGCAAGACACCCTGCGAGGAGCGGCTGCAGACACGCCCAGCCTGTGTGCCGAGGGGCCGGATGCACCGGGGCCGTGGCGCAGCCCAGCTCCCGGAGCCTGCTGGGGGACGTGGCCCTGGCCCGGTGAGCGCGGCGATGGAGCCACTCAGCTCAGCCTGGCGGTGTGAATTCTAGACCCCCGGTTCCCTCCCTCCCTGCCCTGCTCTCATGAGCCCTGACTTTTATTTGTCCTTGGGGGTGTTTCCCCGATGCCCCGCCCCACCACTCCACCACCTCTGGAAGCTCCGCCCTTGCCCCGCCCCACTCTGTTCCCACTCTTCCTGCCCCGCCCTGTCCCTATCGCCCCGCCCAGCCCGCTGCTCGCTGCTCTCCATCCACCCCCAGCTACCGAACAGCTGTGACTGATAGGAGCTAACCCCCCCCGCCCAGCGTTTTCCTCCAGCCCGGGGGCAGCCAGGGAGTCGGTACCTGCGCCCGCCCCTACCTCCTTCATCGTCTCAATGGAGGCAAAGTACTTGGACCACCAATCCAGCATGCTCTCGTCGGGCTCGTCCTCCTCTATCTCCTCTCCCCCGCCCTTCTTCTTCTTCTTCTTCTTCTCCTTCTCCTCTTCCGACTGCCCGAGCGGGAGCAGCACCCCACAGGGAGAGAGAGAGGGGGCAGGGCTGAAGGAGCGCTGCCGCCAAGATGGGGAAACAGACCCCCCCCGCCCCAGCCTGTGTGCTGTTAGCTCAGGCATGGGGAAACTGAGGCACGGAACCGGACCCTTGGGGACCATAGGGCCAGCCCAGCCTGAGGACATGTTCGCTGCAGCTCTGAGCCCAGCTGTGAAGATGGGAGACCAAAGGTGCAAAGTTCAAACCCGCTGGCAAAGCCCTAGAATCCTAGAACGGGAAGGGCCCTCGAGAGTCCAGTCCCTGCCCTCACGCCAGGACCAAGCTCCGTCTAGACCATCCCTGACAGGTGTCTGTCCAACCTGCTCTGAAATATCTCAGGGATGGAGATTCCACAACCTCCCTGGGCAATTTATTCCAGTGTTCCACCACCCGGACAGGCAGGAAGTTTTTCCTAAAGTCCGACCTAAACCTCCCTTGCTGCAGTTTAAGCCCATTGCTCCTTGTCCTGTCCTCAGAGGCCAAGATGAACAAGTTTTCTCCCTCCTCCTTGTGACACCCTGTTAGATACTTGAAAAATCACTCTCATGTCCCCTCTCAGTCATCTCCTTTCCAAATTAAACAAGCCCAATTCCTCCAGCCTCCCCTCAGAGCTCATGTTCTCTGGACCTTTCCTCAGTCTCGTTGCTCTTCTCTGGCCCTTCTCTAATTTCTCCCCATCTTTCCTGAAATGTGGGACCCAGAACTGGACACAATCCTCCAGCTGAGGCCTAACCAGCGCAGAGCAGAGCGGAAGAACGACTCCTCGTGTCTGGCTCACCACACGCCTGTTCATGCCTCCTAGAATCAGGTTTGCTTTTTTTGCAACAGTGTCGCACTGTTGACTCATATTTAGCTTGTGGTCCACTCTGACCCCTAGATCCCTTTCTGCAGGGCTCCTCCCTAGACAGTCACTTCCCGTTCTGTGTGTGTGAGACTCGGATTGGTCCTTCCTCAGTGGAGCACTTTGCGTTTGTCCTTGTTGAACGTCATCCCATTGACCTCAGCCCATTTCTCCAGTTTGTCCAGGTCACTTTGATTTTTAACCCTCTCCGAGTCTGAGGAGTTTGGGCTCCTGGCTGCTCCTGCCAGCCCCCTGTTCCCGGGCAGCCGGCCCAGGGCCAAACGCCCACTCCAGGACCAGCCCGGGTCTATCAGGGTCTCTCCTCTGGGATCCACTCAAGGAGTTGCTCTTTGGGAACTAGAGGGCGGGTTTGATGGCTGGACTTGGCTGTGATCACCCCCACAGGGGCTCCCGTGAGTGGGGGTCGTGCAGGGGCTGGGCACGCCTGTCACCAGCCTGTTGGCCCCCCGGTTCCAGCATTCACGGGTGCTGCTCCCCGCTGCTGTGCACGGGAGGTGGGGCGCCCGGGGACTAGACGGGAAGGCCTCCTGGGAATGCAACAGGCCGTGGATCAGGCCCGTGCTGCGTGCGTACCACCTGGCTCAGCTTCCCCCGGTGCCCCACAGCAGCACCCGGCAAAGGGCGCTGCCCGGCATGGCTTGTCCAAAGGGGCAGGGGCAGGCCCACCCACCTGGCACTTACCACGTCAACCTTCACCACTGCGTCCGAGTTCTGCCGCACGGGGGGAACAAAGAGTTAGTGCAAAGCTGGGCACGAGGGTCACCTCTGTGCTTTGTGCACTCACATGCACACACTCACACAGAGCTGCAGGCGCGGACACCTGGAGGGAAACTCCGCAAGCCAGCCTGCAGGGAGATGCCAGCTACGTATCACGGGGCTAGAGAGCCGGGCGCTGGGCCCAGGGAAAGGCAGGGATCCACGGAGCAGGGGCAGGCACCTCGCTCTTCCCGGGCCGGTGTATTATTGCAGGGTTCTCAAACATGCTGGGCAGGGCACCGGGCTTTGTTTCTGTGCTGGATGGTACATGCCGGTTTGTTATTACAGGGACATTAGCATGCTGGGCACGGAACCCTGGACTGGAGATGTGTTGATTTCTGCCAGCTGCTCTGTTATTGTAGGGTTGCTGGTGGGTTCCTGGCCTGTACGTATGCTGCGCTGGGTGAGCTGCTCTGTTATTGTAGGGTTGCTGGGTGGGTACCTGGCCTGTATGTGCGCTGCACTGGGTGAGCTGCTCTGTTATTGTAGGGTTGCTGGTGGGTTCCTGGCCTGTACGTATGCTGCGCTGGGTGAGCTGCTCTGTTATTGTAGGGTTGCTGGGTGGGTACCTGGCCTGTACGTATGCTGCGCTGGGTGAGCTGGTCTGTTATTGTAGGGTTGCTGGTGGGTACCTGGCCTGTCCCTGCGCTGTGCTGTGTGAGCTGGTCTGTTATTGTAGGGTTGCTGGCGGGTACCTGGCCTGTCCCTGCGCTGTGCTGTGTGAGCTGGTCTGTTATTGTAGGGTTGCTGGTGGGTACCTGGCCTGTCCCTGCGCTGTGCTGTGTGAGCTGGTCTGTTATTGTAGGGTTGCTGGCGGGTACCTGGCCTGTCCCTGCGCTGTGCTGTGTGAGCTGGTCTGTTATTGTAGGGTTGCTGGCGGGTACCTGGCCTGTCCCTGCGCTGTGCTGTGTGAGCTGGTCTGTTATTGTAGGGTTGCTGGCGGGTACCTGGCCTGTCCCTGCGCTGTGCTGGGTGAGCTGCTCTGTTATTGTAGGGTTGCTGGTGGGTTCCTGGCCTGTACGTATGCTGTGCTGGGTGAGCTGCTCTGTTATTGTAGGGTTGCTGGTGGGTTCCTGGCTTGTATGTGCGCTGCGCTGGGTGAGCTGCTCTGTTATTGTAGGGTTGCTGGCGGGCACCTGGCCTGTCCCTGCGCTGTGCTGTGTGAGCTGGTCTGTTAGGGTATGTCTACACTACCCCGCTAGTTCAAACTAGGGTGGTTAATGTAGTCATACGAACTTGCAAATGAAGCCCGGGATTTGAATTTCCCGGGCTTCATTTGCATGTTGCCGGGCGCCGCCATTTTTAAATGTCCCCTAGTGCGGACTCCGTGCCCGCGGCTACAGTTCGCACTGTTTGAACTAGTTTGAACTAGGGTGGTAGTGTAGACATATCCTTTGTCACATTACTGAATTTGAGGGAAGCAGCCAGATCGCTGCTGCACCCATAGGTGGGGGTGTTGGCCCCAGAAATTGGTATAAAAGGGGGCCATGTGGGCTGCTGAATAGAAGCTTATTATCTGATAATCCTATGTCAGATGTTCATGTGTTTGTATAATGTCTGTGTGTGGTTAGGAATCTGTAATCTGTGTGGATACTGAATATTTCCCTGCATGGGGTTGAGCATTGGGCAGGGCCGGGCCTGTGGACATGCTAATCAGCGAGGCCTTATGGGACAATGGCTCTCAATGGGCCAAGGACACACCTAAAGCATGAAGGTGACTCAGAACTAAGGGCTACCAGCAGGCAACACAGGAATAAGGTGGACCAGGTGACCTGCTATAGCCAAGAAGAGGCCAGGAAGGAGGTATAAAGAGGCCATGTGGTGGTCTCCATCTTGTTCTCAGCTCAGCACTTCATCCCAGAGGCAGCAGTGCAGGGATTGAAGAGCCGGAAAGAACTGTGGACCCATCCTGATCCTAGGATGTGCAACAAGGACTCTTAAGCCAGCAGCTGCAACATCTCTGCTAGAGCCTGCATGGAGGACTGGGAGATTCGGTGCATGTAATGTATGATTCTTTAGCAACCTTACTCTCTTGCTTTTCTTTCTTGTGATAATAAACCTTTAGATATAGATTCTAAAGGATTGGCCCAGCGTGATTTGTGGGTAAGGTCCAGAGGGTAAATTGACCAGGGATCTGTGGCTGGTTTCTCGGAACCGGACAGAACTTGTTCGGGGTAGGTGGGATTGGGTGCTAGGACCCCCCCACCTGTGTATGAGGCCCGGGGCCATCTGGGGCACGGATATTGCTGGGGTGTCGGAGGGGTTTTGCTCGGGAGGCTTCAGGCAGGTTGCTGAAGCGCTCTGTGGGACTGGTTTGTGGCCTGTGTGGAGAGGTCGCCAGTCTGGGGGCTGTAAGGAGCCCCGGATTTGAGCAATTCGCCCTGAGCGGACGCCCTCAGCTGTGCCCGGACACAGCCCGGTCCGTCACACCCTTACTCCAGGGCAGGGCATGCATTTGGTCACTTGCCCAACACCTGAGTGGCCCCTGCCTCAGGTGTGTCTGGGGGTGTGGCCCTACAACGAACACGCCCCTCCTGGAATGGGCACCGCCCCTCGGCTACTCACTGCCTCCAGCTTCACCATGGTCTCCATCTTCTTGATGGGCACGTCCGGCTCCATGCTGATGACGACCTCACCTGGGGGACGACAGGGTGGGCCGCCGTTGGCCAGGGCCAGATGGCCGCGGAGCAGGAAGGCTGACGGAGGACAGAGGGAGGCAGAGAAGAGCCGGTGGAGAGGAGACCCGGACAGACCAGCCAGCAGGAACGAGAGGGAGGCGGGTGACAGTGAAGAGAGAGAAGAGCAAATCAAGAAGCAGGAACTGCCCAGAGGCAAGAGGCGGGCGAAGGAAACCTCGGCTCGTGAAGGAAAGCCCGACCCAGCTGGGGCTGCCGTCCGGGGAAGGGCCAGGCAGGCGGCCGGCCCTCGGCCACAGCGGCTAGTACACACGCGGGCGCATGGGCATTTCGCGCTGGTGCAGGGAGATGGAGCGATGGCCGGGGGGGCTGGTGCCGTGTGGATGGAGGCGCCGTGCCGAAACCAACCCAGGGGGTAGGAAGTGGGAGGCGCTCGGTCCCCTTGGCCTCTGTGCGGAGGGGCTCCCGCAGGGCAACGGGCCGGGCCACAGGGTGAACTGCCGGCATCTCTCGCTGCCCGCCGGAGTCTGGGGGGCAGGGGCATGAACTCACCTGAGCTGCTCTTCCCCCTGCATCGCCCGCGCCTCCCTCCAGTAGGACCAGCCCCCGCTCAATCTTCCCAGCCAGGGCTTGGTCCAGCCTCCAGGGACGGAGATTCCACCCCGTCCCTAAGGAACCCAGCCCAGGGCTTCCCCACCCGCCTAGGGAAATCGCTTGTCCCAATCTCCAACCTAGACCTCCCCCCTGCAACTTGAGCCCATCGCTCCTTGTTCTGCCACCTGCCCCCACCCTCTCTCCATCCTCTTTGGACCCCCCTGCAGGGAGTTGCAGGCTGCATCAAATCCCCCCTCGCTCTTCTCTTCTGCAGACTGAACAGACCCAAGTCCCTCAGCCTCTCCTCGCAGGTCATGTGCTCCAGCCCCCGAATCATTTTGGTTGCCCCCCGCTGGACCCTCTCCAATGCGCCCACCTCCTGTGTGTAGTGGGGGGCCCAGAACTGGCCACGATACTCCAGACGTGGCCCCACCAGAGCCAAATAACGGGGGATAATCCCGTCCCAAGATCTGCTGGCCATGCTCCTCCGAATGCTGCCCAACGTGCCGTTCGCCTACGTGGCTACGAGGATGCAGTTGGCTCCTACCCAGCTTCTCGCTTGACGTTTGCTGCAGACTCCCCGCACAAGCCCATGAACCACCCACCTAGCCAATCCCCACTCCCTCGCTCTGACCACTAGCCCACGCTCCCTCCCTGCTGGCTGCTCAGTTAGATGCTGGACACGCCTCTTCCTGCCTCTCTGCCCATCCCGGTGCTGCTGTCTGTCCGGCGGGGGCCACACGCAGCCCGGGGGCCCCCGCCGGTACCTGCCATGCTCCAGTGCTGGGCTTTCTTGTCCGGGGGCCGGTGGATGAAGTGGCGCAGGGAGCTGACGGCGTGGGAGCCCACCAGCGTGTAGCGGCCGAAGGCGCGGCAGTCCACCACCCGGATGTTCAGGGGCGGATGGAGCAGCTCGTTCTCCGGCAGGTCCTGGAGGGGACGGGTTTTAGTGTGGGGGACGCCTGTTGCCTTTCCCAGCCTACAGGATTCTCTAGCCCTTGGGGGAAGAGCAGCCTGCAAGAGGCCCCTTCCTGGGGGCCCCTCTCTCGGCAGGAGGAAGGGGGTTGCTTTCCGGGCGGGGGGGCAGAGCACGGGCCCCCAAATCATGCGGGTGGGGGCTGGGGCCCCACTAACCAGCTGATTTCAACAGCCTTCGTGACAGGGCACTGCGCCCACACGGCCCGTGGGGAAACTGAGGCAGAGCGGGTCCGTGAGTTGCCCACAGCCAGCCGGGGAGTCGTTGCCCGAGTCAGGAGACAAACTCGTGAGGGCTGGGTCTCAGACCACTGCTCCTCCCCTCCCAGACCAGCTGCTCCTGCTCCCTCCCCCACACTTTTGGGCTCCCCCCACTGGCCCTGCCCAAGGGGAGAGGGGGAAGAAACGGCTTCTCCCGGCCAGCCAGGACTGCAGGCCCCCTTCCGCCCGGGCCACTCACCACTTCAAACCACTTGACCAGGGTGCTGAAGTTGGGGTTCTTCTTGTAGTTCTGGATCAGGGCGGACTGGACGCCCCTGCCGGCGCACTCGATGTCCACCCGGGGCCGGTCCACCTGGGCCAGGTTCACCCGCTTCAAGTCGCGCAGGCCCCAGAACAGGATCTGGCCCAAGGGAAGGGGGAGGGCGCGGTGGTGAGGCGCTGGAGCCGGAGCCGGAGCCGGCTGCTCTCCCGGCCAGAGCCGAGGCACTGGGAGCAGGGGCGCGCCCAGGGTCGAGCAAGCGGTGCCGGATCAGCTGGTGGGGCCTGGCTGGGAGCTCCCATCTCTGCCCTCCGGCACCACCACCCCCTTACGCCCCAGCCCTTATAAACGGCTCGTCCGAGCACCCCCAGCCGAAACAGCCCCCCGGGGCCTCCGCCACGGCTCGTTACCCCCCGCAGGCCTGCAGCCCGGACGCAGCTCCCCCGGGTCCTCACCTCCACCCTGTATTTGCTCAGCACCGGCCGGATGCCCAGGGGCACTGGCAGGATGGGGCCCTGTTCCGTGTCCGTCGGCCCATCGATCGGAGGCAGGTCCGACTTGCCCGCCGGGCCGATCTGGGGGGACACGAGACAGAGGAGAAGCTGCCCCCCGAAACGCCGCCGCCGCTGCCCGCGTGATGCGCTGCACCCCCGATTGCCCGGGCGGTGTCCCTGTGATGGGCGGGGTACCCCGGCCGCCTGGTGGGCACCGTTCTCCCAGGGCGGGTCGGCCAGCCACCATCTAGTGCCGGGCTCCGGGTAGCAGGCGAGGCCGGAAACACCCAAGCCAAGTTCAGGCAGGACAAGGGAGGAGCCATCAGCCCCCAGAGAGGGAAGAAGTCACTAGCCCAGCGCGGCACAAAGAAACCCGCCCGGTTTGTCCAGCTGCCCTCGGAGCCCAGGGTCTCGTCCGCCGGGCGAGTTGCCCTTCTCGGACCCTCGCCAGGGTCTCGGGACCGTTCCTGCCACGCGGCGCCCAGCACGGGACAGGGGACGGGGTGTCTCCAGGCGCCGCACCCGCCGGCCGTGGCACAGAGACGCAGCCAGCAGCCCACGGCGCCGCGGGGAGGGGCGTTCCCCAAGGGGGCGGGTACCACTAGGCCCTGCTACCCGCCGTGGTACCTGGAGCAGCTCGAAGGCGGCCAGCAGGTCCCCGGCCGTGGCGTTGCCCCGGTAGATCTGGTAGTACTCCAGCTGGGGTGGGAAGCGCGGGGGGCCGTAGGGCTCGTCCGACATCTTCACCACCGGCTTGGCAAAGGTGCGGCCCATGAAGTCCGCCTTCCCCTGGAGAGGCAGCGTGTGTCGCCGGTCCGCTTCCCTCCGCCCACCCCACCCCCAGGGCTCCGGCCGGCGGGGGGCAGGAAGGGATGGAGAGGGCAGGGCACACCGAGACCCAGGGGCCCGGCCACGTTCCCCAGCGCTCTGGGGCTGCCACGGCCGCCTCATGGCTGGCACCTCCCCAGTGCACAACGGTCCCTGCCCACTGTGGGGGGAGCCAGGAGTAGCAGGGGGCTGCAGGTTGGGGTGGAGGGGCACTGGCAGAGCTGGGGGGCAGGAGCGGATACGGGGGGGGCTGCAGGTCGGGGTGGAGGGGCACTGGCGGCGCTGGGGGGCAGGAGCGGATACTGGGGGGCTGCAGGTTGGGGTGGAGGGGCACTGGCAGAGCTGGGGGGCAGGAGCGGATACGGGGGGGGCTGCAGGTCGGGGTGGAGGGGCACTGGCAGAGCCGGGGGCAGGAGCGGATACCGGGGGGGCTGCAGGTCGGGGTGGAGGGGCACTGGCGGCGCTGGGGGGCAGGAGCAGATACTGGGGGGCTGCAGGTTGGGGTGGAGGGGCACTGGCAGAGCTGGGGGGCAGGAGCGGATACAGGGGGGGCTGCAGGTCGGGGTGGAGGGGCACTGGCGGCGCTGGGGGGCAGGAGCGGATACTGGGGGGGCTGCAGGTCGGGGTGGAGGGGCACTGGCAGAGCTGGGGGGCAGGAGCGGATACAGGGGGGGCTGCAGGTCGGGGTGGAGGGGCACTGGCGGAGCTGGGGGGCAGGAGCGGATACTGGGGGGGCTGCAGGTCGGGGTGGAGGGGCACTGGCGGAGCTGGGGGGCAGGAGCGGATACTGGGGGGGCTGCAGGTCGGGGTGGAGGGGCACTGGCAGAGCTGGGGGGCAGGAGCGGATACAGGGGGGACTGCAGGTCGGGGTGGAGGGGCACTGGCGGAGCTGGGGGGCAGGAGCGGATACAGGGGGGGCTGCAGGTCGGGGTGGAGGGGCACTGGCGGAGCTGGGGGGCAGGAGCGGATACCGGGGGGGCTGCAGGTCGGGGTGGAGGGGCACTGGCAGAGCTGGGGGGCAGAAGCGGATACCGGGGGGGCTGCAGGTCGGGTTGGAGGGGCACTGGCAGAGCTGGGGGGCAGAAGCGGATACCGGGGGGGCTGCAGGTCGGGGTGGAGGGGCACTGGCAGAGCTGGGGGGCAGAAGCGGATACCGGGGGGGCTGCAGGTCGGGGTGGAGGGGCACTGGCGGCGCTGGGGGGCAGGAGCGGATACTGGGGGGCTGCAGGTCGGGGTGGAGGGGCACTGGCAGAGCTGGGGGGCAGGAGCGGATACTGGGGGGCTGCAGGTCGGGGTGGAGGGGCACTGGCGGAGCTGGGGGGGCAGGAGCGGATACAGGGGGGCTGCAGGTCGGGGTGGAGGGGCACTGGCAGAGCTGGGGGGCAGGAGCGGATACCGGGGGGGCTGCAGGTCGGGGTGGAGGGGCACTGGCAGAGCTGGGGGGCAGGAGCGGATACTGGGGGGCTGCAGGTCGGGGTGGAGGGGCACTGGCGGAGCTGGGGGGGCAGGAGCGGATACCGGGGGGGCTGCAGGTCGGGGTGGAGGGGCACTGGCAGAGCTGGGGGGCAGGAGCGGATACTGGGGGGCTGCAGGTCGGGGTGGAGGGGCACTGGCAGAGCTGGGGGGCAGGAGCGGATACCGGGGGGGCTGCAGGTCGGGGTGGAGGGGCACTGGCAGAGCTGGGGGGCAGGAGCGGATACTGGGGGGCTGCAGGTCGGGGTGGAGGGGCACTGGCGGAGCTGGGGGGGCAGGAGCGGATACCGGGGGGGCTGCAGGTCGGGGTGGAGGGGCACTGGCAGAGCTGGGGGGCAGGAGCGGATACAGGGGGGGCTGCAGGTCGGGGTGGAGGGGCACTGGCGGAGCTGGGGGGCAGGAGCGGATACTGGGGGGGCTGCAGGTCGGGGTGGAGGGGCACTGGCAGAGCTGGGGGGCAGGAGTGGATACCGGGGGGGCTGCAGGTCGGGGTGGAGGGGCACTGGCAGAGCTGGGGGGCAGGAGTGGATACCGGGGGGGCTGCAGGTCGGGGTGGAGGGGCACTGGCAGAGCTGGGGGGCAGGAGTGGATACCGGGGGGGCTGCAGGTCGGGGTGGAGGGGCACTGGCAGAGCTGGGGGGCAGGAGCGGATACCGGGGGGGCTGCAGGTCGGGGTGGAGGGGCACTGGCAGAGCTGGGGGGCAGGAGCGGATACCGGGGGGGCTGCAGGTCGGGGTGGAGGGGCACTGGCAGAGTTGGGGGGCAGGAGCGGATACCGGGGCAGAGGGGCTGCGGCCCCAGCCTGTAACAAGCAGCCCCGGCTGTGTAAATGCCCCCGCCCTTGTGTTCTGCCCCCTCTTCCTCCTGCCTGGGGTGCTGCCGGGCCCCCGCCAGCCCAGCTCTGCCCCCCAGCCCCGGGGGCTCCCTCACCACCGTGTCCTGGTCGTAGATCTCAATGACGATGATGGGGGGGTCGTCCCGCATCTCGTGGGCGTCCCCGTACAGCTCCACGTTGTCGAACACCAGCATCTGGTCCCAGGTGGGGCAGAGGGTCTCGTTGAGCACCTGGGGGAGCAATCGCGCAGGGCTGGGCCGGGGAGGGCAGCAGGGAGACGGACCCGCCCGCTGCCGGCCCCCGGGTACGCCCCGCGCCAGCCCATTCGGGAGGGGAGACGCCAGCTTCCAAAATCGCGCGGGGAGAAGGCGCGGCCCTGAGCCGGGAGGGCCCCGGCCCTCTTCTCCCCACCCCACTTGGCCCTCGCTTGTTGGAGCCTGGGCCGCATCTTGGAGGCACCAGAAGCGAAAGAGAAGTGAGGTCTAGTGGTCGGAGCACCGTCCGGGGAGCGCCCCATGACTCCGACACTGACTCTCTGACCTCAGGCATGTCACTTACCCTGCTTGGGCGTCAGCTCCTTCGTCCGCCCGGCTCGCTGCCAATTGGCACCCGAGGACTTCAGCCCCCAGGTTCAGCTGCAAACCTGCCCCCCTCCCCGTCCCCCCGTGCGGGGCCTGGCTCTTACCTCCGTGCACTGGCCCTGGGTGATGAAGAAAACCCGGGCAAAGGGGTCGGACAGGCCGCTGCTGTCTGCGGCGAACAAGCTCCGGGCCTGGTACATGTGGGCTCGGAGCTGGAACACCTGTTTCTCTGGGAGGAAAGAGGCGGAGAGGTTCGCGGGGGCCCTGAACCCCGGGGCGTAGGGCAGGAGGCGCTGGGCATTGAGAGCCAGGGCTTAGCTCGGCCCCAGCATGGACACAAAGGAGAGGACGCTCTGACCCAGTGTCTCTGCACAGCTTCCCCCCATGCGTGGAATAAATTTTGTTCCACGCACCAAGGCACACGCAGATGTGCACCACCAAGAGACACCTGCTGCTGGCGGTGGCTGGCCGGGTCAGGCAGAGAGTGGACTGGCAGGGCTCCCGGGGCCAGGCTGTTTGCAGCCCCCCCGGCAGCGCGGGCCCCTTACTGGTGTAGAGGAGGCTGATGGGCGGGAAGGCCTGCACCCCGGGGCCCCGGCTGGCTTTCTTCTCCTCGAAGCCGCAGGGCAGGCCGCTCAGGAAGTCCTTGCGCTGCTTGCTGACGCCCAGCCACAGGTAGATCTCCATCTTGGCCTGCACCGTCCAGCCGGCCGGCCCGAAGCCCCTCTTCCCGGGCAGCTGGGCACACAGGGGAGCGCGTCAGCCGGGGCCAGACCCACTGCGCCCCCCAACTGGGCACCCACCCCCTGCCCTCTGGGGCCACCCACTGCGCTCCCAACTGGGCACCCACCTCCTGCCCTCTGGGGCCACCCACTGCGCCCCCAACTGGGCACCCGCCTCCTGCCCTCTGGGGCCACCCACTGCGCCCCCCCAACTGGGCACCCGCCTCCTGCCCTCTGGGGCCACCCACTGCGCCCCCAACTGGGCACCCGCCTCCTGCCCTCTGGGGCCACCCACTGCGCTCCCAACTGGGCACCCACCTCCTGCCCTCTGGGGCCACCCACTGCACCCCCAAACTGGGCACCCCCCCCTGCCCTCTGGGGCCACCCACTGCGCCCCCCCCAACTGGGCACCCCCCCCTGCCCTCTGGGGTCACCCACTGCGCCCCCCAACTGGGCACCCCCCTCCTGCCCCCTGGGGTCACCCACTGCGCCCCCCCAACTGGGCACCCACCCCCTGCCCTCTGGGGTCACCCACTGTGCCCCCCAACTGGGCACCCACCCCCTGCCCTCTGGGGCCACCCACTGCGCCCCCCCCAACTGGGCACCCCCCCTGCCCTCTGGGGTCACCCACTGCGCCCCCCAACTGGGCACCCCTCTCCTGCCCCCTGGGGTCACCCACTGCGCCCCCCCCAACTGGGCACCCCCCCTGCCCTCTGGGGTCATAGAATCATAGAATCATAGAATAATAGGACTGGAAGGGACCTCGAGAGGTCATCGAGTCCAGCCCCCCGCCCTCAAGGCAGGACCAAGCTCCGTCTACACCATCCCTGACAGATGTCTATCTAACCTGTTCTTAAATATCTCCAGAGAGGGAGATTCCACCACCTCCCTTGGCAATTTATTCCAATATTTGACCACCCACTGCGCCCCCCAACTGGGCACCCCCCCTGCCCTCTGGGGTCACCCACTGCACCCCCCCAACTGGGCACCCCCCTCCTGCCCTCTGGGGCCACCCACTGCGCCCCCCCAACTGGGCACCCGCCCCCTGCCCTCTGGGGTCACCCACTGCGCCCCCCCAACTGGGCACCTCCCTCCTACCCTCTGGGGCCACCCACTGCACCCCCCCAACTGGGCACCCCCCCTGCCCTCTGGGGCCACCCACTGCGCCCCCCCCAACTGGGCACCCGCCCCCTGCCCTCTGGGGTCACCCACTGTGCCCCCCCCAACTGGGCACCCCTCTCCTGCCCTCGGGGGCCAGTCCCACCTTGCCTGCTTCGTCAGGTCTCCCCCACTGACCCTGCTCTCTCTAGCCTAGCAGGAGGCCTCCCAGCTCAGACATGGATGCGGCAGCGCCGGGTACCTGACACCGAGCTTCTTCCTGCCTTTCCCCCAGGCTCTGTGCACCTCCCGTCCCGTCCTCCTCCCCCCCTCTCCCGCCACTCCTGGCGCGGGGCCCGGCCCGTACCCTCAGGAAGACGGTCTTCACTTTGGCGCAGTCCTTGCCGGTCTCCTCGTCCACGATGGAGTACAGGATGTCCTTGGAGGGGATGCGGGCGTAGGCCGTGCGCTTCCCGCTGCTCATCATCCAGACGAAGACGTCGGGGATGGTGTGCTGGGGCTGCCAACCCCAAAAGGCCGCGCTCAGCACCCCGGGCAGCGCACCGGGGCCGGCAGCTGGCCCCTCCTTTGCGGTACCGGGCGGGGGCCACCAGGAGCGCCGATTACTGGACTCCCCCGGGGAGGGGTTCGGCCGGTGCCTCCCTGGGCTCAGCCGCTGTAGGGTCCCCTCCTGAGAGACGGTTTTAAGCTTCCCCACGTGGAGTCCCCGAGTCCGAGGCCAGAAGGGACCGCGAAGGCCACCTGGGCTGGCCTTGGGCAGAGCCCCCAGGCTGGGGCACTGCCCCGAATGAATTGCTTTCTACTGCCCAGGGGCTGGTGGGAGTGTCTAGACCAGTGTTTCTTGAACTTTTTAAGACAAACAATATTTCTTTTTTATGAGGAACACCGAGCATTTTTGGTTGAGGAAAAAAAAATGGGGGGTCGGGGGAAAGTTATTGAGAAAAAAAAGTTGCCCCTTTAAGGGCGGCCATTTTGAATATGTCGTTCTCCGCGGCACACCTCCAACTGCCGCACGGCACGCCGGTGTGCCCCGGAACACGGTTTAAGAAACACTGGTCTAGACCCAGGCAGATCAAGGCTACCGCAGGCCACTGGGGTCAGCTAGTCTGACTCCTGGATGACACAGGCAAGGGATCTGCCGGCAATAATCCCCAGAGCGGCGCTTAAACGTTGTCCGGTTTATCAACCTCCTTCCTGAATGGCGGCACCAGCTTGTTCTTCTCTATCGGCTGGGCTACCTGGCCAGACTACATTTCCCATGAGACTCTGCAGCCCCCGGAACTCTGGCGACAGTGGTGCATCATGGGAGATGTAGTCCACCCAGGGCGCCTGGGACAGAGACGAGAATGGGAACACGCCGCACCCAAACTACAACTCCCAAGAGACACTGATACATCAAAATGGTTTTGACCCCACCGAACACAAGCCTGCGTGACCAGGCTGCTTCCGCTGGCCGGTTTACCATTAAACACACGTTAATACCGGGCGGCTCGTGGTCCCCCCAGTGGCTGGTCCATATGAAGAGCTTCCCGGAGGCTAACAGCTCACACATGGCCAGACGGGGTCAGATCAAAGGTCCGTCCAGCCCGGGGTCCTGTCTGCCCACAGTGGCCAGAGTGTGAACAGACCAGGGAATCGTCATGTGATCCCACCCCTGTCGCCAATTCCCAGTCTCTGACAGACAGAAGCTAGAGGCACCATTCGCGTCCCTGCTGGCTATCAGCCATTGGTGGACCTGTCCTGCATGAATGTATCTAGCTCTTTTTTGAGCCCTGTTAGAGTCTTGGCCTTCACAACATCCTCTGGCAAGGAGTTCCACAGGTTGACTGTGCCTTGTGTTGAAGATACATTTCTATTTGTTTTAAACCTGCTGCTTACTAAGTTCATTTGGCGACCTCCAGTTCTTGTGTTATGGAATAACTAACTCGTCTTTATTCATTTTTTCCACCCCGGCCATGATCGTATAGGCCTCTATTATATCCCCCTCCCCTCCCCTTTTCCATCCCTTTTCCAAGCTGGCAAGTCCCTGTCTTATTAATCTCGCCCCATAGGAAAGCTGCTCTGTGCCCCTGATCATGTTTGTTCTTTTCTGAACTTTTCCCAGTTCCGAGATACCTGTTTTGAGAGGGGGCAGCCATACCCACACACTGCATTTAAAGTGCGGGCAGGCCCGTGGATTTATGGAGGCCTTTATGGATTTGTGGATTTATGGAGGATTTGTGGATTTTATATATAAAATCATGAGAGGTGTGGAGAGGGCCGATAAGGAAAAGTTATTTATTAGTTCCCTAAATAGAAGAACTAGAGGACACCAAATGAAATCAATGGGTAGCAGATTTAAAACTAATAAAAGAAAGTTCTTCACACAGCGTGTAGTCAACCTGTGGAACTCCTTGCCAGAGGAGGCTGTGAAGGCTAGGACTATAACACAGAAGCTAGATAATTTCATGGAGGTTAGGTCCATAAAAGGCTATTAGCCAGGGGATAAAATGGTGTCCTTGGCCTCTGTTTGTCAGAGGCTGGAGAAGGATGGCAGGAGACAAATTGCTTGATCATTGTCTTCGGTCCACCCTCTCTGGGGCACCTGGTGTTGGCCGCTGTCGGCAGACAGGCTACTGGGCTAGATGGACCTTTGGTCTGACCCAGTACGGCCGTTCTTATGTTCTTATATGATTTTTTTATTCTCTATCCCTTTCCTAATGATTTCCAGCATGCTGTTGGCTTCTCTGACGGCAGCTGTCCATGGAGCGGCTGACTCCACAGAGCTAGCCACGGTGACTCCGAGCTCCCACTCCGGAGCAGGTAACAGCTAATTTAGTCCCCTGCATTTGGGGGCTCTGTCGTCCGAGGGGCTCTCCTTTGCATTTGGCAACGTTAAAATTGATCTGCCAGTTTGATGCCCCGTCATCCAGTTGAGTGAGGTCCCTTTGTGGCTGGCTTAGGCTGGAGCTATTGTAAGTGAGGGCTGAGCAGGGAAGCCTGGGAGGAGACTCAGACTCCACCTGCAGTGCAGGGGGCTGCAGAGACACTTGGTCCCAGGCTGGCTCGTTAAAACCTCCCGGTGCCGGTTTCTCCCGTCCCAGGCCTCAGAACGACGGACGAGCACCAGCCGCCCGCAGAGTCCGCCTGCTCCCCTCCCCCAGGGGCTCGCAGCTCCCGCACCCGGCCTGCCACGCTCCCGCTCACCTCGTCCGCCAGAAAACGCAGCTTCTGCAGGAAGTTCTGCGCCAACTTCAGCTTGTCCCGCATCGTGTTCTTCTTCACCTGCGCCCGCAGGGTCTTGGCTTGCTGGCCCATGTTCTCCTGTGCCCGGGCACAAGGGCAGCCAGCAGCGAAAGGACCGGAGAGAAGGGAAAAACACAGCGGGAGGACGGTGCCTCAGTTTCCCCTTCTGGAATAAGGGGGTGGTGATGTCGGCTTCTGGGGAGTGAGTTTGCCAAGGCGCAGAGAAAGGCCCCAGTGAAAGGGGCTGGGCTGGCAGGTTGGCTGACCGGGGACAGTCTGGGCAAGTCTCTCCCCTGCCGTTTGGGGGGGGACAGCTGCCATACCCCCCACGGACCAGCAGGCTGCCCACCAAGAGCCAGCAGCATGGTGGGTGGCGGGGCTGCCGATCCTCTTGCACCGAACGCCACCAGCCGGTCCCTTTGGGGGGCTGGACTCCGTCTCCCCCCGCCCCGCCCCGCCCCCTGCGGATCTTTCACCCCGCCCCTCCCGCCGGACGCGCTCACCAGCTCCCGCATGCAGGACTTGAGCCGCTCCCGGTCCAGTCTGGTGCGGGCGGAGAGGCTCTGGTCCTTGTTGGCGAGGGTCACGAAGCGGCTGGCGGGGGAGAGAGCTGGGTCAGCGCCACGCGGCTCTGGGAGGGGGGAGGGCAGCGGGTCGGCGGGAAACTGGCTGATTGGCACTCGCTGGGGGGGGGCATGGCAGGGGCGCTCCACCCCCCCGGCTGTCACACGCACAGGGGCCTGGTGAGGCTTCACGCCGCCTGGCTCACTGGGGTTCTGCTCCCCCCCCCCCCACTCACAAACATCCGGTGCTCAGCTCCTCCAGGACCCCGCGCAGCCGGCGCTCAGGGTGCGGCTTCTCCGTCTTGATCATCTCGTGCACGTCGTTGAGCCCCTCCTCCTGGGACGGCCAAGAGAGAGGGAGGCGACGTCACCGGGGGGCAGGACGGAATCCCAGCCCCCCCCCCCCCCCCCCGGCGCACGCTGGGCTGGCAAAGATTGGTGAGACTCACCGCGGGCGGGGATCCCTGGTCAGCCAGCCCAGTGCAGTGTGGGAGCCAGCCCAGTGCAGTGTGGGAGCTAGTCCAGTGCAGCGTGGGAGCCAGCCCAGTGCAGTGTGGGAGCCAGCCCAGTGCTGCATGGGAGCTAGTCCAGTGCAGCGTGGGAACCAGCCCAGTGCAGCGTGGGAGCCAGCCCAGTGCAGTGTGGGAGCCAGTCCAGTGCAGCGTGGGAGCTAGTCCAGTGCAGCGTGGGAGCCAACCAGCCCAGTGCAGTGTGGGAGCCAGCCAGCCCAGTGCAGTGTGGGAACTAACCCAGTGCAGCGTGGGAGCCAGCCAGTGTGGGAGTCAGCCAGCCCAGTGCAGTGTGGGAACTACCCCAGTACAGTGTGGTGCCAGCCAGCACAGTGTGGTGTGGAAACTAGCCTGGTGCAGCATGGGAGCCAGCCAGTGTGGGAGCCAGCCAGCCCAGTGCAGTGTGGGAACTAGACCAGTGCAGTGTGGGAGCCAGCCAGCCCAGTGCAGTGTGGGAACTAGACCAGTGCAGCGTGGGAGCCAGCCAGCCCAGTGCAGTGTGGGAACTAACCCAGTGCAGCGTGGGAGCCAGCCAGCCCAGTGCAGCATGGGAGCTAGTTCAGTGCAGTATGGGAACCAGCCAGCCCAGTGCAGTGTGGGAATTAACCCAGTGCAGCGTGGGAACCAGCCAGCCCAGTGCAGCATGGGAGCTAGTCCAGTGCAGTGTGGGAACCAGCCAGCCCAGTGCAGCGTGGGAACTAACCCAGTGCAGCATGGGAACCAGCCAGCCCAGTGCAGCGTGGGAACTAACCCAGTGCAGCATGGGAACCAGCCAGCCCAGTGCAGCGTGGGAGAGCCGGGGCCGGCTCTGTGCCGCTAGCTCATACTGTCAGAGCAGACAGTTTCTGGAGCCTCTCTGGTGCTTTTCCCAGCGACTTCACGCCTCAGGTGGGGCTTCGGAGACGCTCCGAGGAGATCCCTGCCCACTAGGCTACCAGGCCGGTCTCTGGAGCTCTCTCCTCTCCCGCAGCTCTGAGCTGTAACTAGGGCTGCTCCCCCCATCCCTCCGGACACCGGCCCTTGGCGGGACTCGCCGGCGGGGCCCCGGGACGGGCTCGCTCGTGCTTGACGAGCCGCGGCCGGGCCGTTGCAGGGCGCAGACCCAGGTGTCCGTGCAGGGGAACCGGGTGTGGCGTCTGCTGCCCTCGGGGGCGCCTAGTCCCCTGGGGGCCCTCCCCCACCCTCGGACTCACCAGCTTGTCCGCGATCTTGTCCGCGATGTTGGCATTGTAGAGCCTCCGCCGCTGGTCCTGCCACCAGCTCTTGATGTAGATGCAGGGCTTCTTCTCGAAGTAAGGCAAGTGGAAGTAGTTCCTGCGGGGCGGGCGGAAGGATACGTCGGCGTGTCGGCAGCCTGACGGGGGGCGCGCGAGGGCTCTGACCCTGCCCAGCCTCGCCCGGCGCCCAGCGGGGGGGCACGGAGGCCTCTTCCAAACCCGCTGACGTCAACGGAAAGGCTCCCGAAAACCCCAGGGGGCTCTGGGCAGGGCCCCAGGCTCCAGGCTTTGCTTGGAGCAGAGGGAAATCGTTACCCGCTCGCTCTCACGCCCCCTCGTTCGTAGGTCCCCCCCCAGCAGCAGGACCCGTGGGGACCATCTGGTCCGACCCCCTGTAGGACACGGGCCAGACACTTGGCCCAGACTCGTTCCTGGAGCGGAGCTGCCAGAGACCTGCCCGGCCTTAATCGAAACCTCGTCAGTGATGGAGAATCCAGCCCGGCCCTTGAATTCCTGTCACCGTGTGCAGTTACGCCTTCCTTCCCTCTGAATTCACCCCGCCCGCTGGCAGCCCCTGGGCCCCGGCAGCCCCTCCTGTGCCGGATCAAAGACCTCCTCGTTAAACGGGGGTTCTCCGTGGAGGCGACACACTGGGATCAATTCACCCCTTCGCTCTCTCCCCGCCAGGCTAGCTAGACTCAAGGGGGACAACCTGTCCCACAGGGGCCAGTGCCAGGTGTCCCAGAGGGAGGGAACAGAACAGGGAATCAACACGTGATCCCTCCCCTGTCGCCCATTCCCAGACAAACAGAGGCAGGGACACCACCCCTACCCAGCCTGGCTAATAGCCATTGATGGACCTAACCACCATGATTCTATATAGCTCATTTTTGAACCCTGTTAAAGTCCTGGTCTTCACAACATCCTCTGGCGAGGAGTTCCACAGGTTAACTGTGCACTGCATGAAGAAAAACTTCCTTTGGTTTGTTTTAAACTTGCTGTGTATTCATTTCATTTGCTGACCCCTCGTTCTTATATTGTGGGAACAAGTCCATAACTTTTCCTTATTCACTTTTTCCACACCCGTCATGATTTTATAGACCTCTCTCCTATCGCTCCCCCTTTGTCTCCTCTTTTCTAAGCTGAAAAGTCCGAGTCTCTTTCATCTCTCTGCATATGGGACCTGTTCCAAACCCCTCCTCATTTTTGTTGCCCTTCTCTGATCCTTTTCCAAGGCCAAGTAGGGTTGCCAGGTGTCCGGTATTGTACCAGACAGTCTGCTATTTGTGCTCTCTGTCCGGTAAAAAAAATCAGACAATTCGTGCAATGTCCGGTATTTTCTGATTTTTCCGGCTGCACACCGGGTGAAAGCCTGGCGTGGGCGGGGGGAGCGGCTGGGAGTCCCGGCTGGGAGGCGGGGCCGCGATTGCCGCTGGGAGCCCTCAGTTGGTTGAGTGTGAGGAGGAGGGGAAGCCTCCTCGCTCGTGTGATGCCAGGACCCTGCGCAGGACGGGCAGCGCCCCGGGATCTGCAAGTGCCCGGGTCAGTCCCACTCCGCGCCAGCCGATTTGATCACCCCGCCTCCGCCTTCCCGGCCGGCCAATTCTCCCCCACTTCCCCTCCCGATCTTCCCCGGCCAGCCCCCTGCACCGCCCCCCAGCTCTGCTTCCCGCTGGCCCATTCCTCTTCCTGATCTCCCCCGGCCAGCGCTGCTGCACCCCCGCCCCTGCTAGCTCTGCTTCCTGCCCCCCTTCCTCCCGGCCAGCCCCATGGCCCCCGACCCTCCCCAGCTGTGCTTCCCTCCCCTCACTTCCTCCCAGCTCCCCCCTTCCTCCCGGCCAGCCCCGCAGCCCCCTGACCCCACCCAGCTCTGCTTCCCTCCCCCCACTTCCTCCCGGCTCCCCTTTCCTCCCGGCCAGCCCCGCAGCCTCCTGACCCCGCCCAGCTCTGCTTCCCTCCCCCCACTTCCTCCCGGCTCCCCTTTCCTCCCGGCCAGCCCCGCAGCCCCCTGACCCTGCCCAGCTCTGCTTCCCGACCCCCCTCCTCCCGGCCCCCTCCTTCACCCCGGCCAGATTCGTGGCCCCTGACTCCCCCCCAGCTCAGCTTCCTGCCTCCCCATTCCTCCCAGCCAGCTCCGCCCCCCGCCTGGCTGGTCCACCCTCCCCGCCCACGATCAAATGTGTCCTTTTTTTTGGGGGAGGGTCTACTTGGTAACCCTAATGCCAAGGGATCTTTTTTGAGATGAGGAGACCACATCTGTAAGCAGTGTTCAAGCTGTGGGCGTCCCATGGATTTATAGAGAGGCAATGAGATATTCTCTGTCTCATTCTCTGTCCCTTTTAAAACGACTCCCAACATTCTGTTTGCTTTTCTGACTGCGGCTGCCCTACGGCGACGCGACAGGTGTTGCCAGAAGAGGCAATGCAAATGCAGCACGGATTAGCATTTTCTTGCACTTCATTTGCATATTCTCTTCCAATCCGCTTTTGCGGAAACACAAGGGCTGTGTCTAGACTGGCAAGTTTTTCCGCAAAAGCACCTGCTTTTGCAGAAAAACTTGCCAGCTGTCTACACTGGCCGCTTGAATTTCTGCAAGAGCACTGACGAGCTCATATAAGAAATCAGTGCTTCTTGCGGAAATACTACGCTGCCCCGTTCGGGCAAAAGTCCCTGTTGAGCAAAGCTTTTGCGCAAAAGGGCCAGTGTAGACAGCTCAGATGGCGAAAATGCCACGGGCGAAAATGGCGCTCGGGACTGTTTTGTGCAAAACCGCGTCTAGATTGGCACGGACGCTTTTCCTCAAAAAGTGCTTTTGTGGAAAAGCATCCGTGCCGATCTAGACGCTCTTTTCCGCAAATGCTTTTCATGGAAAACTTTTCCGTTAAAAGCATTTGCGGAAAATCCTGCCAGTCTAGACGTAGCCAAGCAGTGTGGATTTTCCTTTTGGCACCAGATCCTTCCGCCTCCAAAAAGGTGGCAAGAGGGTTAAGTGATCCCCTGTGCCCGCTCGCTCCCCTTTGCTCCCCCGGCGGGTAAACGGGCCTTGCTCGCTCGCACCGTCTTCTTTTAGCGTGAAGTACCGTGAGCTGCTCACCCGCTGCGCCACTTCCAGGAGGAAAATTGAAGTGGGCGGTATTGGGTGTAATGGCGCTGGGGCATCAGCTTCTCTACACGCCTAGTTTAAAGGCCTAAGGTCAGGGGCATGCCAGGGCCTACAAAGCCCTTAATCCAGCCCTACAGCTGTAACGGTCACGGGTTCGAATCTGCCTGCAGGCGGTTACGCATACGGGCCCCCTTAAAACGCCGGGTGGGGGGCAGCAGAGTGGGAAAGGAAGAGATGGTACCGGAGCTCTTTCTCCTCTGGTAACGTGCCATGGGGTGGGAACAAGTCACATGGGGGGGTACCTGTCCCCCCAGTAACCCCTTTATGTCCCCCACCACTCGTTGCTTACGCCTGGGAGGCCAGAGACCTCAAACTCTGTTCCAGCTAATGACCCACCCTTCCCTCCCCGCCACCTTCAACAACACCCTCTCCCATTGGCCAGCCTGGCCCGCTTGCCTGTCAGTGATCAGGGGCTTCACTGGCTGAGTCGAGGAGACGGAGACCAGCTCTCCATCGTCTTCGGCTTCGTCCTCGCTCGAGTGCTGGAGCAGCTCGGAGCCCTCCTCCTCGCCGTCCCCGCCCTCTTTCTTCTTCCTCAGGCTGGGCTTGGACGTGCCGTCGATCTGGTTCCCGTAGTTGCCTTGGGAGGGGGGCGGGGAAAGAAAACCGTTACCGTCCCGGGCGGGACTTGCTGATGGAGGGCGGGAAGGATGTTTCCTGGTGGGGGGGGGGCGTAGCTTGTCCCCCACCTCACTCCCGGCCAAGCTCACGCCCCCACTCGCCTCTTCCAGTCCCCCCACGGTCCTGGCAGGGGCGTGAAGGGCAAAAGGTCGGTCGGGGTCATGGGGGGGCCATAGCAAGCTCTCGGCCTAGACTGGAGCGACAGCCCCTACCCCCACTTGCCCCCAAGACCCCACACTCCTGCTCACTCCTTCCCCTGCTGTGGCTTGGGGGGTCAGGAAAGTTTTGTGGGGGACAACAGCTCCTCCAGTCCCGGGGTCATAGGTGGGGGAAGAATTTTCTGGGGACCCCAAATTCATGGCTGCCCCCTCCCCTGCCTCCATTACTCGCCACTCATGGGCTAGCCACATACGCACATGGCCAGAGTCGCCCGTGGACTTGCGCAGCCCGTGGTGCCGTGGCTTCACCACTGCTGGTACCGGCACTAGCTAGATCAGACCCTGGGTCGGGTCGGTCTGGACATGCTGCAGTCTCAGATGGCTGGGTGCCCAGGCCCTGTGTCTGCTCACTGGGAGGCCTTTGTCCCGGGTGGCTCAGGCCCAGTGGGTCACGGTTACACCCTTGGAACGTGGTGATCGTATTCTTCCCACGTGTGTCAGACCACTAGAACCCACTAGAACTGGAAGGGACCTCGAGAGGTCATCGAGTCCGGTCCCCTGCCCTCACGGCAGGACCCAGCACCATCTAGATCATCCCTGACCAGTGTCTGTCCAACCTGCTCTGAAATATCTCCAGGGATGGAGATTCCACAACCTCCCTGGGCAATTTATTCCAGTGTTTCACCACCCTGACAGGCAGGAAGTTTCTCCTAATGTCCAACCTAAACCTCCCTTACTGCAGTTTAAGCCCATTGCTCCTTGTCCTGTCCTCAGAGGCCAAGGAAAACAATTTGTGTCTCTCCTCCTTGTGACACCCTTGTAGATACTTGAAAACCGCTCTCCTGTCCCCTCTCAGCCTTCTCCTTTCCAAACTAAACAGGCCCAGTTTTTTCACTCTTCCCTTAGGGTATGTCTAGACTACAGGGTTTTCTCAACAGAAGTTTTGTCGACAGATACTGTCGACAAAGCTTCTGTTGACAAAGAGCGTCTAGACCAGTGGTCCCCAACCTTTCGAGGTTGTCGGGCGCCAGGGGGCGTGGCTGTTCGCCCGCCGGGCGCCAGGGGGCGGGGACACTTGCGCCCCGGGGCGGCCCCCCCCATAGCCGCATGCCCGGGGGTGCCCCCCCCCATAGCTGCATGCCCGGGGCCGGCGCTCCCCCCGCCAGTGCCACGCACCCGGGGCCGGTGCTCCCCCCACCAGCGCCGCGCGCCCGGGGCCGGCACTCCCCCCGCCATGCACCCGGTGCCAGGCCAGCCCCGAGCACCTGGCGGGCGCATGGAAATGCCCCCGCGGGCGCCATTGCGCCCGCGGGCACCGTGTTGGGGACCACGGGTCTAGACTATATCCAATTCTGTCAACAAAGCAAGCCACTTTGTCGACATAACAGTGTGGACGCAAAGGACAGTGTAGACGCAATAACGCCTTCTGTCCACAGAACTCTGTCGATAAAAAGCGTTATTCCTCGTAGAATGAGGTTTACATACGTCAACAAAACTGCTGAGTTCTGTCGACATAACTCAAAGGCAGTGCGGACGCAGGTACAGTTTTGTCGACAAGACCCTGTAGTCTAGACACACCCTAAGTGCCATGCTGACAGGCGGAACCGAACCAGGAACCTCTGTGCAGGAAACACTACAGCCTGAGCTACAAGCCAGCTGGCTCTCAGGCAGGGCTACAGTGCAAGCTCCATGGGCCAGTGCCCCGCACCCAGTAGGGGTGTGGGTTACATTGGCACAGATAAAGCGCTCCCTGGATGAGGGGGGATTCTTCTGGCCCTCGTTACTGCATTCCAGGCCATGGGCCTTCTCTCGGGAATCCATCGACTCCACCCATTTAAACCCACGTCTAGGGTTGCCAGATGCTTTCACAAAAATTCCCGAACAGGGTGGGGAAAAAAATTGGTTGAGGAAAAAAAGGGGGAACAAACTGTTGAGCAAAAAAAATAAATAAAAAAGATCACTGCGCCTTTAAATTGCCCTCCCCTCGCCCCCAGAAGATGCAATTACCAGACTGTCCAGGCGAAAAACGGGACACCTGGCAACCCTACCCACGTTACAAAAATACCAACCGATGGTGACCTCAAAGTTGATGGGCTTGTCCCCGATCTTCCGGTCGATCATGGTGGCTTCCAGGAAGGCTCCGAAGAGGAAGAACTCTTCCATCCTGCCAGTGCAGTTCTGCGGGAGCGAGGACAGGCCGTTACCATGGCAGGAGGGCCGGAGAGCCCGGCTGGGCAGGCGGCTGGAACGACAAGGCCCCTCCACGCCTACCGGCAGCCCCGCAAGCTCTGTGCCCAGGGCAAGCCGCTTTGCTGGCTTTCCACGGACTTTAGCCTCGATTCCGATGCCAGATTCACAGCCTTGCAGACTGGCGGCCTGTTTGTTCACCGGATGGGCTGTAGCCGCCCAAGCCGTGCTGCTAATGGACCTTCATCTTGGTCTGTGGGCCGTCCCTCTCATTGAGAGACGGTGGATCAGTCTCTCTTAGGTCTTCCACGCCGCAGAGGCATAGCCGTGGGCACAGGCGCACCTACCCACCGCAGCGCTCCACGGCTCGCCTCCTGCCCCAGTGCTTGCCCCATTTTCTCAGCCCAGCCGGCACTGCAGCCAGGGAGCGGGGTCGAGATGCTGGAGCATAACCCCTGCCCCGTCGTAGCCACTCACCGAAGCCAGGGCCCACCCAACTGAGCCTTTCTGGACATACTAAGGCCATGCCAAGCTAGGATTGCTCCTGAGGTACGGGCAAACTTCTCAGTTTGTTTACAAGAAAAAAAAATCATTCGGGGTCAAGCAAAACCAGCAACGTTTTGAAATTATTCATCCCTCTCCCTGCGTCGGGTCACACCCAGCGGTTTTGGGTTTCGATCTGGACTATTTGTCAAGGTTATTGCTTTTTACAAAAAAGGAAATAAAGGAGACTCTTCCGCCCGCGGCCGTGGGGAGCGGAAAAGTGGAAATGTTTCGTCTCGAAAGGGCGGAAACAAAAGGACGCCGTGTTTCAGAATGACTCTGCCGGGTTGGGTTGGTTTTTTTCCTCCCGCAACGAGCCATTCAGTGAAATCAACACAAAATCGCAACACGTTTTGGGGTCACCAAATCTTTTTTTTTTTTTTTTTTGGTTAAAAAATGTGTTTGTCAAAAAGGTTCCTTTAGATACGGGGCCTTTCATCTCTTGGTCACTGGTCCCTGTCAAGAGGTGGGGTGCGGGGCGGCCACAGACAGCTGTCACATGAAAACTCTCTTGTGAAACAAGGGTCTAATGGGCAGATGTCTCCAGATCCCAGAAACTACCACATGGCTGCCACTAACTTTCCCTCTTCATGGCCGTCCCAAGAGGGGCCAGGGCTGGAGGGGCATGGAGGCCGGACTGCACCAGGCGCACCACCTTGAGGGAGAACGGCCGTCAGAGAGACCAGGCTCGGAGAGGTGAAGCACCCTGACGTAGCGCTGAGCTGGCAAGGGAAAGCCGAGGAGGGAGGGCGGACTCACGTCTGCCACCGGCGTGGTCTGCTCCACCTGCACCTCGGTGGAGCTGGTGATCTCCGGGTTGCTGGTGTCCAGGATCTCGACGGCGAGGCTGAGGAGCAGCCGGGCGCGGAAGGAGACTCCCTCACCCAGGCCCTCGTTCAGGTCCTGGTGCTCGTCCATCAGGGTGTAGTTGCGGGTGGAGCCGTACATGTTCACCCAGGCCGGGCCAAAGGTGGGCAGGAAGCCTGCGGCAGAGAGACCGGCACGGTGAACAGGTACGAGGGCCGTGCGAACGCTTCCGCCCCCTTCCCCCCCAAGGAAATGGCCTCCCTTGAGTGGCTTGGAGCTCTTGTGAACGTGCACCCTTGCACCCGCGCGTGAGTTCACGGTGCGCCCGGGCACGTGCATGAAAAGACCAGCCGCTGGGGCGCAGGAAACATTGCGTGTGCTCACACTGGCCAATAGCGCGCCTCCATCTGTTTTCTCTCCTCTTGCGCTAAGCTGGTCAGTTCTTTGGGGCTAGGGCAGACTTTGAGCCTCGTGCGTGTACAGCGCCCGGCGCGCTGGCGCCCGGCTCCTTTCCCGCGGGGTGGAAGACCCACCCCCGGGGTTTACCTTTGTCCCCTTCGTTGGAGATCTTCCGCAGGTCGATGAAGTGGGTCCCGATGGCCATGTCGTTGACCTTGTCCGAGTCCCGTATCTGCACCTTGAGACGCTTGCAGAGCGGGGGGAACATCTCCGTGAAGACGATCTGCTCGTTCCACAGGGGCTCGTAGCTGCTCTTCTGCACCGACGTCTTCCCCTGCCGGGCGGGAAGAGCGGGAGCGGGATGGTCCAGGCTCCGGGCCGCCAGGCAGCCGTCGCCCGTGGCAACCCACGGCCTTGCCCGGAAACAGGGATTCTCTCCTCCCCACAGATACAGAGGGGTCTTCCCAGGACTGCGCACGAGCGAGGACCGCGGCAGCTTTGCCCGAGGGAGAACTGCCTTTCGGAGGGGCTGGCTCCGTCCCGGCCTGGGGGGAGAGGCCTCGACGCGCCATGGCTGGGGCCGCTCCCCCCTCTCGCTCCCGGCTCAGCAAACAACCCGCTTACCTTCTGCCCTGCGAACAGCACCTGGACGTAGGGGTCCACCAGGTCCTTGTTCTCCCCGATGAGCGCCTTCTTCACGTTGGCCATGAGGCTGGTGTTCATACGGGGCAGCCCCTCGGCCCGGTAGATCTTGATGTAGAAACGGGCCCACTGGCGCTCGGGAGGGACGCCGTCCGGGAGAAGCAGGTTCCTGCAGGGCGGACAGACGGGCGGACAAGGCTGGAGGGGGTCGCGGGCTTCCCCTCCGCACCGAAGAAGAGCGTCGACGGGTGGCCACGGCCCCCGGAGCCTACGTGGTTCCATGGCTACGTCCCTGGCGACCCCCCCGATTCAGCACGGAGACGGGCCACGTCTCTGCTCTGGAGGCCCCTCCGCCTTGCGGGACGGACGGCTTCTCATCCCAGCGGCCTCCCGTCTGGCTATTTATTCCACCCTGAGATGGGACCGGGGACCCGCTGCTTAAAGGGGCAGCCGAATCCTGGGTGGGCGAGGAACGGGCCTCCCCCTCAGCCGTCTGACTGGGCAGAGGAGGCCATTTTGCTCCCCCAAATCGCAGCTTCCTCGGCGCGTGACCAAAATGGCGTCCCGCCTGGGGCCAAAGTGCCAGAATGCCGGCCCGGCCCCAGCGAGGTGGGGGCAACTTCCAGCTAGAGCCGTGCCCTCAGCCACCCCCCTGCAGCCCCAGTGCTATGGGGAGGGAGCAGAGTAGAGTCCCGGGGGGCTGTGGTGGGATGTCCCCCCTAGCCTGGTTGCCGTGGATGCTGCATCCCCGGGGGCTTGGCTTTGAAGGCCGCAGGCACCGTGACGCCCGTTCCACTGGCCGAGTGCCTGTGAGCCTCATGGACTTTTCTCCCAAGTGTGGTGCAGGGAGTTTCAGGGCTCGGCACCCACCCCCTGGAGGCCTCCCGCCCGTGCGCCCCCACAGCGCCAGGCCACCAGCACGGGGTGTGGCAGGAGAGCGTCCTCGCTTTCCGGAGCTTTTCCGGAGGGGAGAGCCGTCTCCCTGGGGCTTGGGCATCTCTGCTGAGGCTGCCGGCTGGCGCTTCCCAACAGGCACCGAGCTCACGGCCGGTCGTGCCGCTCTGGGGCCTGGCGCCCTGCACCCGTAGCCTCTTCCACGCCCCTGAAACCCATCAATCTCGCCCCACAGGAGCTAAGGACGGCCCGTGAGCGGCGCCACGTGTCGGGAGGCGGCTGTGCCAGGGCGGAGGACGGACAAAACCCCGCGGGCGCGGCCCATTCCAGAGCGGCGAGCCCGGCTCCGCCCCGCCTCACCCCTCGATGTCGTCCTCGTCCGTCTCGTTGGCTTTGTGCGGCGTCTTGATGTTGTCCCCTTTCCCCACCACGGCGATGTCACACTTCAGGTACCCTTTCAGGCCGGCCGTGATGTCCTCGGGGTCAGACAAGATGGCCCATTTGTGGTAGAACTGGTGCTCTGGAAACCGGGCGGCGGGGAAAGTGAGGCACCACGAGAAAGCCCTGGGGCTACGTACGGGGCAGGAAATAGCACGGCCCTTTTCTACGTCTCTCAGCGCCCAGCAGTGTGAGGGAGACAGCCCTGGCCTACACTAGGGAGATATTTCCAAACAGCCCTTCTTACTTCAGCTACGGCTGTGAGGGGTGGGTCTGTGAGGAGGGGCTCAGGGCAGGAGGCTGGGTGTGGGGGGGGTGCGGGGGTGTGAGGAGGGGCTCAGGGCAGGAGGCTGGGTGTGGGCGGGGTGCGGGGGTGTGAGGAGGGGCTCAGGGCAGGAGGCTGGGTGTGGGCGGGGTGCGGGGGTGTGAAGAGGGGCTCAGGGCAGGAGGCTGGGTGTGGGGGGGGTGCAGGGGTGTGAGGATGGGCTCAGGGCAGGAGGCTGGGTGTGGGGGGTGCAGGAGGTGTGAGGAGGGGGTCAGGGCAGGAGGCTGGGTGTGGGGGGGGGTGCAGGGGTGTGAGGAGGGGTTCAGGGCAGGAGGCTGGGTGTGGGGGGGTTCAGGGGTGTGAGGAGGGGCTCAGGGCAGGAGGCTGGGTGCGGGGGGTGCAGGAATTGGGGGTGTGAAGAGGGGCTCAGGGCAGGAGGCTGGGTGTGGGGGGGGTGCAGGGGGTGTGAAGAGGGGCTCAGGGCAGGAGGCTGGGTGTGGGGGGGGTGCAGGGGGTGTGAAGAGGGGCTCAGGGCAGGAGGCTGGGTGTGGGGGGGGTGCAGGGGGTGTGAAGAGGGGCTCAGGGCAGGAGGCTGGGTGGGGGAGGTGCAGGGGGTGTGAAGAGGGGCTCAGGACAGGAGGCTGGGTGTGGGGGGGTGCAGGGGTGTGAGGAGGAGTTCAGGGCAGGAGGCTGGGTGTGGGGGGGTTCAGGGGTGTGAGGAGGGGCTCAGGGCAGGAGGCTGGGTGTGGGGGGTGCAGGAATTGGGGGTGTGAAGAGGGGCTCAGGGCAGGAGGCTGGGTGCGGGGGGTGCAGGAATTGGGGGTGTGAAGAGGGGCTCAGGGCAGGAGGCCGGGTGTGGGGGGGTGCAGGAATTGGGGGTGTGAAGAGGGGCTCAGGGCAGGAGGCCGGGTGTGGGGGGTGCAGGGATTGGGGGTGTGAAGAGGGGCTCAGGGCAGGAGGCCGGGTGTGGGGGGGGGTACAGGAATTGGGGGTGTGAAGAGGAGGTCAGGGCAGGAGGCCGGGTGTGGGGGGTGCAGGAATTGGGGGTGTGAGGAGGGGCTCAGGGCAGGAGGCTGGGTGTGGGGGGTGCAGGGGTGTGAGGAGGGGCTCAGGGCAGGAGGCTGGGTGTGGGGGGTGCAGGGGTGTGAGGAGGGGCTCAGGGCAGGAGGCTGGGTGTGGGGGGGTGCAGGAATTGGGGGTGTGAAGAGGGGCTCAGGGCAGGAGGCTGGGTGTGGGGGGGGTGCAGGGGGTGTGAAGAGGGGCTCAGGGCAGGAGGCTGGGTGGGGGGGTGCAGGGGGTGTGAAGAGGGGCTCAGGGCAGGAGGCTGGGTGTGGGGGGGGTGCAGGGGGTGTGAAGAGGAGGTCAGGGCAGGAGGCAGGGTGTGGGGGGGGTGCAGGAATTGGGGGTGTGAAGAGGGGCTCAGGGCAGGAGGCTGGGTGTGGGGGGGTGCAGGAATTGGGGGTGTGAAGAGGGGCTCAGGGCAGGAGGCTGGGTGTGGGGGGGGGTGCAGGGGGTGTGAAGAGGGGCTCAGGGCAGGAGGATGGGTGTGGGGGGGTGCAGGGGGTGTGAAGAGGGGCTCAGGGCAGGAGGCTGGGTGTGGGGGGGTGCAGGGGGTGTGAAGAGGGGCTCAGGGCAGGAGGCTGGGTGTGGGGGGGTGCAGGGGGTGTGAAGAGGGGCTCAGGGCAGGAGGCTGGGTGTGGGGGGGTGCAGGGGGTGTGAAGAGGGGCTCAGGGCAGGAGGCTGGGTGTGGGTGGGTGCAGGGGGCGTGAAGAGGGGCTCAGGGCAGGAGGCTGGGTGTGGGAGGGGTGCAGGGGGTGTGAAGAGGGGCTCAGGGCAGGAGGCTGGGTGTGGGGGGGTGCAGGGGGTGTGAAGAGGGGCTCAGGGCAGGAGGCTGGGTGTGGGGGGGTGCAGGGGGTGTGAAGAGGGGCTCAGGGCAGGAGGCTGGGTGTGGGGGGGGGTGCAGGGGTGTGAGGAGGGGTTCAGGGCAGAAGGCTGGGTGTGGGGGGGGTGCAGGGGGTGTGAAGAAGGGCTCAGGGCAGGAGGCTGGGTGTGGGAGGGGTGCAGGGGGTGTGAAGAGGGGCTCAGGGCAGGAGGCTGGGTGTGGGGGAGTGCAGGGGGTGTGAAGAGGGGCTCAGGGCAGGAGGCTGGGTGTGGGGGGGTGCAGGGGGTGTGAAGAGGGGCTCAGGGCAGGAGGCTGGGTGTGGGGGGGTGCAGGGGGTGTGAAGAGGGGCTCAGGGCAGGAGGCTGGGTGTGGGGGGGGTGCAGGGGGTGTGAAGAGGGGCTCAGTGCAGGAGGCTGGGTGTGAGGGGGTGCAGGGGGTGTGAAGAGGGGCTCAGGGCAGGAGGCTGGGTGTGGGGGGGGTGCAGGGGGTGTGAAGAGGGGCTCAGGGCAGGAGGCTGGGTGTGGGGGGGGTGCAGGGGTGTGAGGAGGGGTTCAGGGCAGGAGGCTGGGTGTGGGGGGGGTGCAGGGGGTGTGAAGAGGGGCTCAGGGCAGGAGGCTGGGTGTGGGAGGGGTGCAGGGGGTGTGAAGAGGGGCTCAGGGCAGGAGGCTGGGTGTGGGGGGGTGCAGGGGGTGTGAAGAGGGGCTCAGTGCAGGAGGCTGGGTGTGAGGGGGTGCAGGGGGTGTGAAGAGGGGCTCAGGGCAGGAGGCTGGGTGTGGGGGGGTGCAGGGGGTGTGAAGAGGGGCTCAGGGCAGGAGGCTGGGTGTGGGGGGGGTGCAGGGGTGTGAGGAGGGGTTCAGGGCAGGAGGCTGGGTGTGGGGGGGGTGCAGGGGGTGTGAAGAAGGGCTCAGGGCAGGAGGCTGGGTGTGGGAGGGGTGCAGGGGGTGTGAAGAGGGGGTCAGGGCAGGAGGCTGGGTGTGGGGGGGTGCAGGGGGTGTGAAGAGTGGCTCAGGGCAGGAGGCTGGGTGTGGGAGGGGTGCAGGGGGTGTGAAGAGGGGCTCAGGGCAGGAGGCTGGGTGTGTGGGGGGGTGCAGGGGGTGTGAAGAGGGGCTCAGGGCAGGAGGCTGGGTGTGAGGGGGTGCAGGGGGTGTGAAGAAGGGCTCAGGGCAGGAGGCTGGGTGTGGGAGGGGTGCAGGGGGTGTGAAGAGGGGCTCAGGGCAGGAGGCTGGGTGTGGGGGGGTGCAGGGGGTGTGAAGAGGGGCTCAGGGCAGGAGGCTGGGTGTGGGGGGTGCAGGGGGTGTGAAGAGGGGCTCAGGGCAGGAGGCTGGGTGTGGGGGGGTGCAGGGGGTGTGAAGAGGGGCTCAGTGCAGGAGGCTGGGTGTGTGGAGGTGCAGGGGGTGTGAAGAGGGGCTCAGGGCAGGAGGATGGGTGTGGGGGGGTGCAGGGGGTGTGAAGAGGGGCTCAGTGCAGGAGGCTGGGTGTGTGGGGGTGCAGGGGGTGTGAAGAGGGGCTCAGGGCAGGAGGCTGGGTGTGGGGGGGGTGCAGGAATTGGGGGCGTGAAGAGGGGCTCAGGGCAGGAGGCTGGGTGTGGGGGAGTGCAGGGGGTGTGAAGAGGGGCTCATGGCAGGAGGCTGGGTGTGGGGGGGGTGCAGGAATTGGGGGTGTGAAGAGGGGCTCAGTGCAGGAGGCTGGGTGTGTGGAGGTGCAGGGGGTGTGAAGAGGGGCTCAGGGCAGGAGGATGGGTGTGGGGGGGTGCAGGGGGTGTGAAGAGGGGCTCAGTGCAGGAGGCTGGGTGTGTGGGGGTGCAGGGGGTGTGAAGAGGGGCTCAGGGCAGGAGGCTGGGTGTGGGGGGGGTGCAGGAATTGGGGGTGTGAAGAGGGGGTCAGGGCAGGAGGCTGGGTGTGGGGGGGTGCAGGAATTGGGGGTGTGAAGAGGGGCTCAGGGCAGGAGGCTGGGTGTGGGGGGGTGCAGGGGGTGTGAAGAGGGGCTCAGGGCAGGAGGCTGGGTGTGGGGGGGGTGCAGGAATTGGGGGTGTGAAGAGGGGGTCAGGGCAGGAGGCTGGGTGTGGGGGGGTGCAGGAATTGGGGGTGTGAAGAGGGGCTCAGGGCAGGAGGCTGGGTGTGGGGGGGTGCAGGAATCCACACGCACACGCACTCACGCGCACACCCCCCCATAGGGGAGGCTACCGGTGGTCCCCTCTCTCGGGCAGGCCCCTCGCACGGCTTCTCCTGTCAGGCACGTGGCACGAAGGAATCGCACGGTGGGCCGGGGTCGGTGTGTCAGCACGTCGCTCGCGCCCCCCCCCAGAAACCGCCCCCTCCATCAGCAGGGAAGGGCTGGAGCCCCCCGCCCCGCCCCCCCGGCGCTGCCACGTACCCGGCTGCGTGTAAACGGTCCCCACGTCCATTTTGAAGGAGCCCACCAAGGTCCCGCTGCGCAGGAGGTTCTTGGAGTGGATCACCTGGCCAGCGAGACAGGCAGGGGCAAGTCAGAGGGGCCGCCTGGGGGCCGAGCCAGCGGAGGGGGGTGCTGGGCCACGGGGTAGGACTCGGCCCCCCACCTCTGGGAAGGTGACGGATGAGGGGGGCCTGGGGCAGCCCCACACTGGCAGAGCAGGCCGGGGCTGAGGGGACTCGGCGGGAAGAAAGGCGCGGAGGCGGGAACTGCAGCAGATGCTCTAGTCTACGCGTGAGCCCCGCGTGGGCGTATCCGCGCCTGGAATAATGGCCCTGGACTAGCCGAGGGGCTGGGGGCCAGAGGTGAGAGGCACCGGCAACGCTCTTGGTACAGCGTCTGCCAAGGGCGCCCCCAGCTGCCCCTTCCCTCACTTTTCCACAGGCAGGTGAAACAGGCTCTTCCCAGCAATGCTCCAAGCTGGCAGCAAAGAGGTGGCACACCCACGTCGCCTCTGATCTTTTCCATCCACGTGCGGCTATTTTCCCCACCCACGTGCGGAATAAAATTATTACGTGCGCCCAGGCATGTGCAGATGTGCACCACCCATAGAAACACAAAACCTAGCTGCGGGCACCCTTGCTGATCAGTGGGGCGGCACTGGAATGTCTTGTGAGCGGCCGCACAAGGACAGGACTTACGGCAGGGGTAGGGGAACCATTTTTGGGTCAGGGGGCTCCTGACCCACAGAAAAATAAGTCGGGGCCGCACACAAGTGAGAAGTGAAAACAAACAAACCCACCAAGACTGAGAAGCAGAAAGACACTCCTCACATTCCTCTCACACACCAGAGCCTCAGGGGGCCAGGCACATTGTGTGTGCGCCAGCCCCCTGGTGAGGCAGTGGGGGGCGGGAAGGGAGAGATGGGGGCTGGAATGCCCATGTGGGCTCCCCAATCCTGCGGGGGGGGGGGAGCCCCGAGCTTTCGGGGCTGGATCCAGGCAAGCCGGGGCCCGGGCCTGCGTTTCCTCACCCTTGGATTATGGGGCGCACTGCCACCCCCCCTCCCGCCACACACAGACGCGCCCACGCTTACCGACAATTTGACGATTTTATCGAACATGACGTCCGGGGGCACATGGAAATCGAAGACGAAGTACTGCAAAGGAAAGGCGAGCCGTGAGGGGCAGGGAAGCTCGGGGCGTGACGTGGCGCAGTCCGCGCATTCCGAAATAGAGCGCTATTCCGAAACGTCCCTTACTCCTCGTGGAGCGAGGCTTCCAGGGTATGCCGGAATCGCACGCCCGTTATTTCGAAAGACGGAGGCGCGCTGCCATGGCGCAGAATAGCTATTTCGGGAGACGGGAATAGCTCCCGAAATAGCGCCGGGGGTAGATGTACCCCAGTGGTCACCAAGCAGTCGATCCGGATCGACCTCCGGATCGACTGGTAGATCTTGGAGCCTCTAGCTGGGGATCCAGCCTGGTTTGGCCGGGAAGCTAGCAAGTGCCAGTGCTTCAGCTGCACCTCACCCTACTGCTGCACATCTCCTGCCCTTTGCCTTAGAGCTGCCCCCCTCCCCACCCCCCCGGGAGCCTCCTGCTTGCTAGGCAGGGGAGGGAAAAGAGGGGTGCTGATGTAAGGTATCCCCGCCCACCCTGCTTGGGAACCCGCCTTTCTTCACTCCAGTGCGGAGCCGTGGCTCTGATGCCACCTGTAAGGCCCGCCGTGGGGTTTAGAACCTGCGGCTGCAGAGCGACCAGGCGCCCGACAGCGCCCCAGCAGCTGCAGCTGTGACTGGCCACAGGAAGTCCCGCCTCCGGGCTCCTGATTGGTTCCCTGTCCTATATAAACCCAAGGAGCAGCCCCGGACGTGTCCTCTAGAGGCCAGGACCAGTTCTTCTCGGGCACCGGGCTCAACCGGCGCTTGATTTGGGACTTGTCCCCTGACACCTGACTTGGACTCGAACCCTTGGCACTGACCCAGGCCTGGAACCTGGCCGTGAACTCCTCTGCTACTCCCAGCCTCAGGCGTGACCTTGCCCGGGGCACAGGACCAGGGGCATGCTATCCCAAGTGCTGGCCATTAGGCACGAGGCGGCCATTCTCCAGCTAGAGAGAAAGCCGGTCAGCTTGTTCCTGGACCCGCCGGGGACAGCCAGTGCCGAGCCGGAAGAGGGGACTGGGGAGAGGCCAGCTCACCTCGTTATAGTAGGGACAGTTGGTGGACTCCTTCATGGAGGTGTATTTCTTCTCTTCCCCCACTTCCACGCACACCACCGGGTCCATGTTCAGCCCCACCAGCTGCCGGGCCTCGATGACCGTGATGCTCACCTGGGGAGGAGGAGAGACGGACCCCCACCCGCGTGACAGCCACGTTCGTGGCTTCTCCGCGGTACGTGCCGGCCTGCTGCAGGCTCCAGGCAGGGTCACCTCTGCTACCGCTCTCCCTTATGTCCTCATGCCCTGGCCTGGCATGGACCTGAGGTTATTCGGGCTAGGATCAGTCCTCTGGGCAGTGGCTGGGCCGGAGCTGGCCACTTAGCTCAGCTCCCCTTAGCAAAGGTCCCTTCCCCAGGCTGCCTGTGTGAGACTTTTCTTTAGCTTGGCATCAGAAACGGTTCAGAAAAGGGCGGCAAAAATGGGAAGGGGTTTGGAACGGGTCTCCTAGGAGGAGAGATTAAAAAGACGGGGACTTTTCAGCTTAGAAAAGAGGAGACTCAGGGGGGATAGGACAGAGGTCTATAAAACCAGGACAGGTGCGGAGAAAGTGAATAAGGAAAAGTGATTTAGTTGTTCCCATCACACGAGAACTAGGGGTCACCCAATGAAATGAACAGGCAGCAGGTTTAAAACAAACCAAAGGAAGTTTTTCTTTGCGCAGCGCACAGTCAACCTGTGGAACTCCTCGCCAGAGGATGTAGTGAAAGCTAGGACTTTACCAGGGTTCAAAAAGAGCGTGATAAATTCATGGAGGTTAGGTCCATTGATGGCTATTAGTCAGGGGAGGGATGATGTGAGGATTCCCTGTTCAGTTTACACCCTCCGGGGCACCTGGCATTGGCCCCTGTGGGCAGACAGGACCCCAGGCTGGATGGACTTTGCTCTGACCCAGTCTGGCCGCTCTGATGTTCTTTGGGGAAAACACGGGGCACATGCATCATGAGCCTTCCCTTGGCAGCTGGCGTGCCCCGTTTTCTAGCCTGGGTGCAACCGACTTCCCGCCCGGGGCTGAGACTAAGCAGGTTAGAAATATAAAGGCTTTGCCGGGAGCATATGTTCCCAGGGTGTCTGATCTCCCCTGCCCCCTTTGATTCTTCCCAGCAGGGCCGTCTGCGCCCCGCCCCAGCCTCCAGCCCCAGGACAGGAAAGGCCTGGCGGGGGCCTCACTTACTTGGTAATCCATGGGCCGGCCTGCGCTGGGCTCCATTTTAATATCAGGCTTTGACCTTTGAAGGGGAGAGAACCCAAAGCGGTGAGCTGTGTGTCTATCGAGCGTCTTGTAGAGTCCCAGAGGAGGAGGGTGGGAAGAGCGCTCAGGAAGCCATCCGGGTTTAGTCCGACCCTCTGCTCGAAGCAGAACCTACCCCAAAGCATCCCAGCCAAGGCCTTGTCCAGCCGACCCTCTTCCCACCTCCCTCCTTGGATCCACGTGGTACAACCCCCCCCCCCCACCCGAGTTTTGCCTCCTGCAGGTGGCAAAATATCAGGCAGGTGTTTAAAGAGCCATGTCTCTGCCTGCCCCGGCTCTCCAGGCCCCTCAGCGTAGGTGGCACGGGCATCAGGACCGTGGGGTGTGAGTTGTCACTTCCTGGCTCCTATGGGCGCCGCCCCTTCCCTCACCTCTTATTCGACACATTGGTGGTCACGGCTGTGACCGAAGCCAAAGAGATGGTGTCTGGGTCGAGGCCTCCTCCGAGCCGCATGGCTTTCCGGTCCAGGTCTTCTGTCTCCAGAATGGCAGGCTCATCTGCTGGATGAGAGAAGCGTGGCTTTGCCTAGGGTCTGTGGCACCCCTCTGTAATGCTGTGGCAATCACTGAAAGGCTCAGAGAAGGCCAGTCAGTCGCTCCCATTGATCCACCCCACCATGCTAAGGCAAGGGTCACCGTGTCAAATTACAGGCCACAAACCGAGGGGAAGGACGTATGTTGAGTGCTGCATGTGGTTAACCTGTGGAACTAACCGCTGCAGGATGTTATGGAGAAATATCTCTGGGGGGGGGGGGGGTTAAAAAACCACAAAGGATCAGAGACATTTAGATTCACATCCTATCTGCCAGGAGAAGAGGTATGGAAGCTAGCAAAGCTCATCACTCAGGAAGTGGTGGGTCAGGGAGACTTTTCCCCCAATGGTATCGTGTTGCTCAGCTAGATGTACGGTGGGAGGTGGAGGTGCCACGATCCCCTCTTAGCACCTAGCATTGGCCACAGTGAAAGGAAGCATCCCGGACTTCATAGACACAATGGGAAGTGACTGTCTAGGAAGGAGCCCTGCAGAAAGGGATCTAGGGGTCAGAGTGGACCACAAGCTAAATATGAGTCAACAGTGGAATACTGCTGCAAAAGAAGCAAACATGATTCTGGGCGGCATTAACAGGCGTGTGGTGAGCCAGACACGAGGAGTCGTTCTTCCGCTCTACTCTGTGCTGATTAGGCCTCAGTTGGAGTCTTGTGTCCAGTTCTGGGCACCGCATTTCAGGAAAGATGTGGAGAAATGGGAGAAGGTCCAGAGAAGAGCGACACAAATGATGGAAGGTCTAGAGAACATGAGCTAGGAGGGGAGGCTGAAAGAACTGGGTTTGTTCAGTTTGGAAAGGAGAAGACCAAGAGGGGACATGAGAGTGGTTTTCAGGTACCTAAAAGGATGTTACAAGGAGGGAGAAAAATTGTTCCCCTTGGCCTCTGAGCACAGGACAAGAAGCAATGGGCTTAAACTGCAGCAAGGGAGGTTTAGGTTGGACATCAGGGTCCCTAGCTGGAAACCCCAGTGCCATGTTAAATTATTGCCCTGCCAGCTAGGGGGCTCGAGATTCTAGGAACTGTCTGCTGAACTGTGACGTAAGGCAAGCTAGACGGGCTCCAGTCTGGGATGCGGGCTAAGACGGACCATTGGTCAGCTCTGGGACCAGCGGTCTGGCGGGAAGAAGGGGGGATGCTGCCGTTGTTGGACCATCGTGCCGTTGATTGACGCTGGCCAGCCCAGAGGCCTCTCTGCCCATCCTTGTTTTGCGGCACAGGAGGCTGCGCGACAGGGCACGACCCTAGCATGGGGTAGGGATGTAAGCGACTAGTCGACTAGTCATTATCCAATACACGTAAACTTAGCAGATCGACAACTAGTCCCTCGACTAGTCGCTTCCCCCTCCCTTGCTGCCTCCATCAGAGGCAGCAAGGGGAGGGGGAAGCAGGAGCTGGCGCTGGGGGAAGCCGGATGAAAAGCTGGTTCTCCTCGTCACTGCCTCTGCGGGGGGCAGAGGAGGCAGGAAGGTGGCAGGGACCGGGCACGAGCTGGGAATCAGCTAATTCCCAGCTTGCACCCAGTCCCAGCGGCTGCGCCTCTGCTTTTTAAGAGCCTGCCGACTCTTAATGCATTTAAAAGGCTGGTGCACAGCAGGCGGGTGCAAGCTGGGAATCAGCTGTCCTGGCTCACGCAGGGTCCCCTGCTGCATTTCAGCCTTTTAAATGGATGAAGAGTCTACCAGCTCGTCATAGATTTACAAGGCAGGGCCGCAGCGGGGTTACTCCTGGGGCCGGGAGCTCATCCCGCTGCAGCTCCCCTGCTTACTGACAAATCGACTGGTCGATAGAAATTCCATCCATTAGTCAATTAGTTGATTAAGAAGCTAAATGTAACATCCCTTGCGTGGGACGGCACCGGCGTGGCTCACCGGCGAATGCTCCACCCCCTCGGGACACGGAAAGGATTCGCCAGGCAGTGGCAGCTGGTAACACAGAGCCACCGCAGGGGGAGTGATGGACGGATGGGGACAGGGGATTCCTCCCTTCTACAGCAATGCTGCATGCGGGGTCAGGCCCCTGGCCCACGTGTGACAGCAGCCACGAAAATAATGGCCTCTACGCACAGCCTGTCCCCACCCCTGCAACCTGCCCCCTTGCCTTGTTGATCAGTATCCTATGTCTATAGCTCCTTCCCTCCCCAAACCTCTAGTCCTGCAGTGCAGGGCTGGAGGGAACCTCCGTAGGCCATCTCGCCCAGCCGCCTGCATGCCAGGCAGGATTAAGGAACCACTAGATCTTCCCTACCAGGTGCTTGTCTCACCCAGGGGAGGGCAGCAAGAAAGTGACGGCCCACCAGGCTTAGCCACGATGTCTACCTGCACCTCCGCAGGTGTCGGGCCATCGCCACTCTCATTGGCTGCGGATCAGCGTTGGCAACCAATGGGAGCAGCGCTGACCAGGACGCCACTTCCCGTCTCTCCCATTGGCCACCAACGGCGATCCGCGGCCAATGAGCGCAGCGATCGCCTGAGACCGGCAGAAGCACAGGTAAACACAGAGGTGGGGACCGCCAGGGGATAACCCCAGCAGACCGGATCCGGCTGGTATTCGCCCACCGTGGCTCTAACCTGATCTTAAAATCCTCCAGTGATGGAAATTCCATAATCTCTCTCTCCGCAACGTGTTCCAATGCTTGTCCAGCCAAAGAAGAAGTTAACCCTTGCTCCAGTTCCAGCCCATTGCTTCTCGTCCTGCCCTCAGAGGTTAATGGAACAATTTTTCACCCTCTTCTTTGTACGTCCCATCTTTCCTACCCACCCCTGTCTCTCGCCGCTCTCGTGATTGACATCTGCACAGATGTGAAAAAAGAAATCTTAAGCATGCCTCTTTGTCGGTCACGCGGGCTTTCGGCAACGCGGAAGGGGTTTCGACGGAAAACACTGAATCCGAAACAAAATCTCCCCCTCCAACATTTGGGGTTTTTTTCATCGAAACGAAAAGCCTCGTTTTCCTTTGAATGGGAACACAATGAAAAGAAAAATCGGCCTCCCCCGCTTTCTCCCACGGAGAAGAAAGAGGAAGAAGAAGAAAAACATTGAAATCGAGGGTTTGGTTTGGTTTGGATGAAAAACTGGGGGGAAAACGCTGAAAGAATTTGAAATACTCGCAGGTTCTCTTGCTCCTGGCTGGCCTGTGCCGCACGACACAAAGACGCCCCAGAGCAGCGCACGTTCGTTTATTTGCGTGTCACTATCAACTCAGCCCGGGCGTTGGCTCGTCTCGCTCCGCTCGGCTGCACGTACCTTGCTTTCGGTGAGGGTCTTCCTTGGGAGGTCGAATCTTGCCCAGCTTCATTGCCGAAAAGACTCCTTTCCCGGCTCTGCAAGAAGTGCAGGGGAGAAGGCAGAATTCACTGAGTGCGGGTATTTTTGAACCAAGCACTTTGGGGTGCTCCCCCACCCCCCCGGATTTCCATCCCCTGGTCTCAGAGTGTTTCACAAAGGAGTCCAGGGGCATTAGCCCCATGTCACAGCTGGGGAAACCGAGGCACAGAGCAGTGATGTGATTTGCCCCGGGTCGCCCAGCAGAGCAGGGAACAGAATCCAGCTCTTCTGAATCCTAATCCAGTGTAATATCCACTAGGCCACGCTGCCTCTCTCGCTAAGCAGCCGTGCCCCCGACTAGGGTGAAATCGCTGGTATAATTTTCCACTCTGAGTCTTAAATAACAATTAGCCTCTCCAGACTAGAGCCAGAATACCCCCCTTTCCCCCACCAGGGGCTACAATGCTTGGCTGAAATGACGGTAAAACGTGGGTAACAGTGACGCGCCACGGGCTCTTTCAGCAACATGACTTGTTCCCATAAGCTTCCTACCAGCCCTGGGCCGGCAGCAGAAGATTTGCCAACTCAAAGGGGCCAGGCAGGCCCTAGGCATCACCGACATCCCACATCAGCTGTGCTTGGTGTGACGGCGCGTTGGGGTTTTCCCATCTCCTGCACCCCCGTAGTGGCACGGACAGACCCCACCAGCCAGTAGAATAGAGGGAGTTTATTGCTTCTCCAGGATACAGCACAGCACAGATGGAATCCGGTCACAGGGCAGGCCTAGGATGCCTCAGCCCCCCTTGCGATGGGGGAGACTGGGCCCCTAAATCCCAGCCCCTTGCTTAGGCTGCTTCCTCCATGATACCAGCCAGAAACCTAACCCCCTCACTTCCAGCCCTGCCCCCCAGCCAGGGCTCCACTCCCCTTCTTCCCATTGTTCCGCTCCCTGGGAGATAACTCATCAGACAGGTTCAAAGCCCCCTTGCATAATGACTCATCCCCTGCCCTGCTGGGCCGTGCTGCAGCCAGCAGCCAGTGGAGATCACTCACAACCCACTGCCCAGCATAGCAACCAGCAAGGTACCCCCCACTACATCACACTTGGTCTCTGCACTGAGGGAACTGTCACCCGGAATAATGCTGGCCGCTCATTGCGAATATTCGCCATCTGGCGCCGGATTCGCAACCGGGGTGAATTGCCCTAGAGCACCATTCTCAGCAATGGAACTACTGCTATTTATCTCCACTGAGGAGGGCTGGTCCCTGAAAGCCAGCTTTGGATGGGTTACATTGGTCACATGGTGTTATCAGGCTGTCGGATTGGAGGAAAGTGTCTCCGGTTTCTGGCTCTCAGACTCTCACTTCTGGGCTCCCACTTCACTCGTTCACAGTCGCGGCTAACCCAGCACCCCCACCGACATCCCTGCCGAAAATGTGCTCACTAGAACACTGACTCAACACTGCGGCTTGATAAGGGCCTTTAAAATGGGGATGGGGGTATTCTGGAACCTTGTGTCGTAGACTTTAAAGCCAGAAGGGACCATCAATGTTCATCTAGTCGGACTTTTTGCACATCACGGACCACAGAACCTCACCTGTCCTCTCCGGCGACAGATCCCTCCCCTCTGGCTGCGTTTCTGATGTCCTCAGCTCATGGCTTAGACGTCAAGTTACAGACAATTCGCTATTTACACTAGTTTAAAATCTAGAAGTGACCCATGCATGCCCCAGGCTGCAGAGATAGGCGACCCCTCCCTCCCGTCTCTGCCAACCTTACCTGGGGGAAAATTCCTTCTCCAGTCCAAATATGGTGGTTGGTTAAACCCTGAGCATGTGGCCAAAACTCACTGGCTAGACACAGGGGAAAGAATTCTCCATAGTAATTCAGAGCCTTCTCATCCCCAGCCATTGGAGATATTTGCTGTTAGCAGTCACAAGTCTGATTTAAATCACCAGCATGCAACCAAGGAAAAGCTAGGCACACAGAATTTAAATGACCCAAAAGAGAAAATAACAGAACTCCTCTTATTACCTACAACTCAGACCCCTCCAGCGCACAACTCGTCCACAACTCAGACCCCTCCAGCGCATTATACACAATCTACAACCCATCTTGGAACATGATCCCTCACTCTCAGAGGCCTTGGGAAAAAAGCCTATTCTTGCTTATAGACAACCCCCCAACCAGAAACGAATTCTTTCCGGTAACCATGCTACACAACCACATCATAAGCATCCAGGAACCCAGCCCTGCAACCAAACACAATGCCAGCTCTGCCCACATAGGGTACGTCTAAACTACATGCCTCTGTCGGCAGAGGCATGTAGATTTGTTTATTCAGCAAAGGTAAATGAAGCCGCGATTTAAATGATCACGGCTTCATTTACACTTACATGGCTGCCGCACTGAGCCGACAAACAGCTGATCAGCTGTTTGTCGGCTTGCCGCTAGTCTGGACGTTCCCCGTCAACATCAAAGCCCTTTGTCGTCAGCCCCGGTAAACCTCATTCCACGAGGAATAACGGGGCTGCCGACAAAGGGCTTTGATGTCGACAGGGGGAACGTCCAGACTTGCGACGAGCCGACAAACAGCTGATCAGCTGTTTGTCGGCTCAGTGCGGCAGCCATGTAAATGTAAATGAAGCCGCGATCATTTAAATCGCGGCTTCATTTACCTTTGCTGATTTGTCTAATCTACATGCCTCTGCCGACAGAGGCACGTAGTCTAGACACAGCCATATCTATACTAGTGAATTCATCACTGGCGCCAACCACAGAAGCTACCAAATCAAAAGGTCATTTGACTGCACATGCAGTAATTTGATCTATGCCATCACACGGCAGCAATGCCCCACTGCTATATAGACTGGACAAACTGGACGGTCTCTGCGGGAAAGAATCAATGGACACAAATCAGATATAGGTAAAGGAAACATACAGAAAGTGTTGGGGAACACTTCAATCCTCCTAATCACTGTTTAAAAGATCTTCAAGTGGCTGTCTTGTCACAAACCAATTCCACTAGCCAAATATACAGAGAGGTGTTGGAATTACAATTCATCCCCAAATTCAATACTCATGCTAATGGACTCAATTGTGATGAGGGATGGTTGGGATATTATCAACCTAACATTCAATGAAGGTGCAAACAGCTTTCTGTGTAGATTCCTGTGTTAGGAAGGGTATTAATTATTGACTTTGATTCTTATCTGCTTTGTTTTACTGATCCCCAGCTCTGCCTTTCTGTTTTTCCCTTTGATTTTCCATACCCTCTGCTCCCTGTCTTTCACCCCTCTTCCTTCCCCCCCACCTCTTCTCTCCTATTTATTCTGGGTCTGCACGTCCTAACCTCAAAACTCCGGTCATCTGAAGAAGTGGGCTGTGCCCACGAAAGCTCATGATACCATCTACATGTTTTGTTAGTCTATAAAGTGCTACCAGAACATTTGTTGTGTTTTCCTGTGCAGACTAACTTGGCTACCCCCTGAAGCTTCAGAATTTAAATGCCAGAAGGGTCGCCATGTTAGTCTGGATCTGCAAAAGCGACAAGGAATCCTGTGGCACCTTACAGACTAACAGATGTATTGGAGCATAAGCTTTCATGGGCAAAGACCCACTTCATCACATGCAGCATGCATGCATCTGACGAAGTGGGTCTTTGCCCACGAAAGCGTATGCTCCAATACATCTGTTAGTCTATAAGGTGCCACAGGATTCCTTGTCGCTTTTGCAGAATTTAAATGGCTATTCATGGCAAATATTTTGCGGTGTTTGTGCAACTCTAGGGATAACCTCACCGGCTGGTTCAGTAAAATACAGGCAGTCCCCGACTTACGCGGATCCGACTTACGTTGGATCGGCACTTACGAACGGGGCTTTCTCGCCCTGGAGGTCGAGATAGCGGATTGCTGCCTGTGAGCACCGGGGCGAGAAAGCCCCGTTCGTAAGCTGCTCCGGTGCCCCTGGTCTGCTGGAGACCGTCTCCAGCAGACCAGGGGCACCGGGACTGAAGCCGCAGCAGCGGCGGGTTCCCGCGCTTCTGAGGCTTCGCCAGAGCAAAGCCTCAGAAGCGCGGGAACCCGCCACTGCTGCGGCTTCGCTCCCGGTGCCTGTGGTCTGCTGGGGACGGTCCCCAGCAGACCACAGGCACCGGGACTGAAGCTGCAGCCACGGCAGGGTCCCTCGCCTCTGAGACTTTGCCAGAGCAAAGCCTCAGAGGCGTGGCACCCCGCTGCCGCTGCGGCTCTGCTCCCCGTGTCCCTGGTCTGCTGGAGGGGGGGAGGGCGCAGCTAGTGTGCCCCCCCCAGCAGACCAGGCTTTTGTTGTGGACCCTGGGGCAGAGCAGCTGGGGCGCTGCCGATTGGTCCTGCAGCGCCGCTCTGGGCACTACTGGACCAACCCGGCAGCACCCGAGCTGCTCTGCCCCAGGTCCTGATTCAGCCGCTGCTGGTCAGTTTCAGCAGTGGCTGAATCAGGACGCCTGGGGCAGAGCAGCTGGGGTGCTGCTGGGTTGGTCCAGTAGCGCCAAGGAGCGAGGAGCGGTGCTACTGGAGCAACCCAACAGCACCCCAGCTGCTCTGCCCCAGGCGTCCCCAACTCAGCCGCTGCTGAAACTGACCAGCGCTGACTACAGGAAGCCCGAGGCAGAGTTGCTCTGCCCCGGGCTTCCTGGAATCAGCCGCTGATCAGTTTCAGCAGCAGCTGACTTGGGGACGCTTGGGGTTCTTAAGTTGAATCTGTATGTAAGTCAGAACTGGCGGTCAGTTTCAGCAGCGGCTGAATCTGGACGCCAGTTCCGACTTACATACAGATTCAACTTAAGAACAAACCTACAGTCCCTATCTTGTACGTAACCCGGGGACTGCCTGTATGCTAGTTTGGTATAACCAAGGCTTGACAATTAATGTAATCTACTTGCCCGTGGCGAGTAGATTTTAGCCTGGTGCGGCCACACAGCGCAGTCAACGCATGCGCAGTGCGGTCTGCACATGCGCAGCGTGCGTTTCTGCGCGGCTGGCGAGCGAGACTAGCCGGCGCTTGGCGAGCCCTGGGTATAACAATAATTAAATTTAAAAAAACCTTAAAAAACAACAGTTTAGTAGCACTTTAAAGACTAACAAAACATACAGCTGGTCTCATGAGCTTTTGTGTGCACAGCCCACTTCTTCAGATGACTGGAGTGTTGGAAGTCCAGATACAAGAATAAATAAGGGAAAGAGGAGAGGAGAAGGAAAAAAATTGGAGGGAATGTAAAAATAATTGAATAGGCTGGTTTCCTGGCTGAACAGAATGTGGTATGTGGGGTTAATCTAGATTGCTAATAAAATCTAGTTCTTTAATATGCACGTGACATTGGTGCCTCAAACTTTGTTAATCTTGTATGAGGGCGGCATAAATATTCAGAGCTTGTTGAGAAGCATAACAACCGATTAAAAGTATTTCTGCACTTTGGTGTCACTGTTACCTGAGTTGGAGGAAGAGCGAGGTACAATTGAGCAACCAAAACTTGTAGGCGAAAAATTGTGATTTGATTGAAAGATTTCACAAGATCCTGTTGACTTCACTAAATAGTTCATTTTAAAACACGCCCTCCCCTCACCAATTTGGGAGGGAAAGCACAACATATTTCATTTTGACATTTTTAAAATGAGCTGTTTTGATGGCTGCTTTGGAAACAACTTTTGGTTTAGAAATGGAATGCAATTTTTAATTTGAAATTAAATTTTTAAATTTTTAAATTTAGAAACCTCAAAAACGGCTCAGAATTGAAACAAAACATTTCATTCTGGGTACAACAAAGCATGTTGTTTGACCCAAAACCTTTTTTTTAAATGTGATTGCGCAAACTGTGGAAACATTTCCCCCTTTCTTCTGCCCCAAACTATTGTTTTGTTTCAATTGTACAGAATTGCCAGCAATCCGAAAAATCCATTCTCCAGCCTCCAGTCCCTGTGGATTCACTATTATGGGTGGAATTGTCTTATCTGCTGTTGGCCTTGGACAGGCTGCGGCACCCATTCTCCTGGTGAAAATAGTGAATCTGGGCAGTTTTGTGAATTTTTCACTAGAAAAATGAGTCTGTTGGAAATCATGAGTCCGTTCATTCTCACCAGGGAGCAGAAAGAAAGCCACGTGGCACAAGTGTTAATGAGCACACAGTTGCAGCTAATAGTGAACTCCTCGTGAACGACCCAACGGCCGCAGTTCGGGTCCTAATCTGTGAACTGGACTGTGCGTGATAGCAGGGACAATCAGGGGGGGACACAGAGTCACTGGACAATTTATGCCTTCGCAAGGGGGTGAAACTGACGTAAGACCCGGGCATCAGCCACACACTTGCAGGATTTAAGTGGGGAGATGGGTTACGATCAAGGGGCAGAGTTTTCCTGGCTGCTAGTCCAACCCATGTCCGTCTGTCTTGCGGGGACGGGGAAAAGAGCAGAATGGAAAAGCAGCTCAGGACCCGCATTGATCTCTACGGCAGGACAAATGTCTGTCACTCGGCTTGCAAAGTGCTTTTGCCTTCATAGAATCATAGACCTGGAAGGGACCTTGAGAGGCCATCAAACTCATGGCAGGACCCAGCACCCTCTAGCTCATCCCTGACAGGCGTCTGTCCAACCTGCTCTGAAATATCTCCAGGGATGGAGATTCCACAGCCTCTCTAGGCAACTTATCCCAGTGTTTGACCACCCTGACAGGCAGGGCATCAATTCTCCGACAGCCTCATTCCGTGTGGCAGCTGGAGACTGTGAGCGGATTTCAGCCTTTCAGCGAGCCTGCGATTAGTCCTTCAGACGTAATTAAATACCAGCCTGTTTAATTAGTCTCTCAAAACCCCACATCCCCCTCCGGCAGCTGATTAACACACGATGAGAAGCCGCGGAAGTCAGGTTATTCAATAGTGAGCTTTGTTTTACTACGGGAAAGGGAGGCAGCTGTAAGGGACAGTGCACGGAGCTGGCGGCGGCAGGATGCGCGGGTGCTGCGCTGCCTGGCCACCGTTGCTGGTGCGCAGCCTGGGGTGGGCCGTGCCTGGCCGTGCAGGGCCCTGCAGCCGCGGGGGGAAGGGCGCTGCTGGCTGGCACTGCAGGGGTTAACACGGCCCCCCGCCCCAGGCAGCCGCTGCAGGGTGGCTGTTGGGAGCTGCTGCAGCCCGCGATCCGGGAGCTGGGCATGTGGCACCTGATGGCAGTTATAAGGGGCGCTGTGTGCCCCTTACAGCTGCCATCAGGTGCCCCCCATAGGTTGGCGCCCTGGCTAGCCCACCCCTTAATCTAGCCCTGCAGATACAGTGTGGTACTGTGAGACGGCGCCAAGGACTTTGGGAGGAACCTTGTCCCGGTATTTTTATTTCAGATAAGCAATAATCTCAGCTGCAGCCACAAAACTGTCAACTACACACGGGCTATGTCTAGACTGGCATGATTTTCCGCAAATGCTTTTAACGGAAACGTTTTTCCGTTAAAAGCATTTGTGGAAAAGAGCGTCTAGATTGGCAGGGACGATTTTCCGCAAGAGCACTTTTTGTGGAAAAGCGTCCGTGCCAATCTAGACGCGGTTTTGCGCAAGAAAGCCCCGATCGCCATTTTCGCCATCGGGGCTTTTTTGCGCAAAACAGTTTTAGCTGTCGACACTGGCCCTCGTGCGCAAAAACATTTCCGGAAAAGGGCTTTTGCCCGAACGGGAACATCAAAGCATTTGCACAAGGAGCACTGATTTCAGACAGTAGAACGCCCGTGCTTTTGCGCAAATTCAAGCGGCCGGTGTAGACAGTTGGCAAGTTTTTGCGGAAAAACTTGCCAGTCTAGACGCAGCCACGTAGTTTTAGCAACATCCTGAGTAGGATGTACCCCAAATAGGGGCGTTGTAGGTATCCTACCCAACAGGCCATCAATTGGTAACAATGATTAGAACGACCACGTCTCGCTTTGCTATAAAATGGGCTTAGTAGGAAGAATCGATGGGAGGGACGGAGCAGGAGTAACCCACAGGTCCTGCTTGTTGTAACCAGAAGTAAATACACTGTTCCCACCGGATGGGAATCAAAGGGACCATGCCTGGAGGTAGCATGCGGGTGAAGCTTGAGTGAACTAGGCATTATTCCTGTGTTATAGTAGATCGTCTATTCGTTGCTTTTGCATTGCTTTGCGCTGTACTGATTGCGTTGGAATTTCTAGGCTTTAAGGTTTAAAGAGGATAGTCGTCGTTTGTAAGGCTTGTAAAATATAAACGACCACGTTAACTGCTTCAAGCTGGCAATAAAAAAGTGGTGAAGTAGCCCTGGAGTGTCCTGGTTTCCCTTGGATCTAACACAAACCGAACCACGAGACAGGGCAAAGGAGGGACTCGCGCCGGTGGCCTGAATGGGAACCGCCGCTCTCTCGCACCACAGGCGTGACCCCTCGTGCACACCACTACGGCACACGCTTCCCGTGACGCACGTCCTCGTGCCCCTGGGACAGTCCGTAGCTCACCCTGCACGCTTAGGATTTATGGGGCCCTCCGCAGGATTCGACGCCGGGGCCGCGGGTGACGTTTTGGAGCTGCGGTCTGATCGCCGTAGGCGACGCACGGACGAAAGACTTGAAAAGAAATGTCAAGCGCCGCTGACATGGTCCATTCCGAAATGGACTGCGTATCCCCGGGCCGGTCGCCGCCTGTTCCAATGGCCTCGCTACCACGTGTGTGGCCCTGTCGCAGGGTCCGTGGTCGCTAACAGCTCTGGCAGGCGCTGTCACCGTTACGTTGACTAGCTCCTCTCCGGAGGAAGCCGAGCCCCGGAACCGAGGCAGGTGGGCATTAAGACCCAGCAGTGCCCCACATTTTCAGGCGCCCTACGCAGCTATAGACGGCCTGCCACGGAGCTCAGCGTTCCCCGGGGACCCTTGCAATTCTCCTGGGACTTGGTCCCCGGCTCTGCCTCCTTCACCCACACTCTGTATCAAGTCAGCAGAGGACGGTTGCTTCTTTAAAGGGGCCAGCACCCGCCCCTCCCCACCTCCCCGCCCAGTGCAAACGGGGACTCCAAAACATACATCTTGCCGTACGGCCGCGAACGGGCACGTCCAGCCAGCCTGGAGGAGAGGTCCCCGCTCTGGCTGAGCAATGCAAGGTAGGGCTTCTAGGAACACGAGGGTCCCCATGCAGATGAGAACACAGGACCTGCCGCAAGTCAGCACTCATCCCGTTCCCGGGATTGGATCAGGCAATCTCCCCTTCTTCCAGGTTTTTCTTCCTAACAGCCGCTTGCTCCTGGGAGCAAGGACCCAGCAAGTGGCTGGCCCCACGACAATGGGGGGGGGGGGGGTGGGGAATCTCTACGTTCTAGATTAAAAAGAAAGCATGAAAGAGAGATGCCTCCAGGACCGGCACATCCAGGTGCGAGAAGCACGCGCAGGGTTTTCGCGGGACACAGAACGCTCCCGCTGCCTCCCCCCCCCGCCAGCCTCCTGTCGCTCCAAGTCCCATCTGCCACCCTTTCAGGTCCAGGGAAAGTGAGAGAGGGCAAATCCGCCCCCCGCCGCCCCATGCACAGCCAGGTTCTACCTTCACCAGCTGACCGTCCGGAGTCTGGCTTTCCCCAGGAGATCGGCAGAGAGGGGAGGGCACCTGCCGGGCTGTGAGGGCACGTGACCAAGGAGCTGCCATCCCTGCCAGAGCCAGCACCAGAGGGTGGGGGGGTACTTCCCGCCGGTGCACAGGGGCCGATTTGGGGCTGGCTGCAAGAGGGGACTCCCACCACGTCTCCACTCCCCCCTGCCTCTGGCTCTTGGCTGCATTAAACAAAGGGGAAGCCCCCCGGACCCCCAGACACCGAGAGGAGGGGAGGGGAGCTGCCTGGGTGCGCAGAGGGGGAGCCGGCCGGGGCTGAGAGCCGATCCCGTCCCTGCATGAATATTGGATGTGAACCTGAGACGCCCGCACCTGCTCCGCGTCCCGGCTGGCAGCCCGGGCCCTTCGCAAAGGGCTCCGGCCTGGTTTTGCCTGGTCACTGTGACCCGCCACTTCCCACTGCCCCTCCCTGTGTCTCCCGGGGGGCTGCAGCTGGAGAGGCATCGGGGTGGGGGGCGCTGGCAGCCTCTCCGCACGGCTGGGGCCTAGGCCTGGTGACAGGCTGCTGCTGAATTATTCACCACAGACGCTGCCTTTGGAACCGGCGCTTCCCGGGAGGGCACCGGGACGCCTCTCGCCCGGCGATTTCAAACCAAACAGCCCCGCAGGGCCTCGCCGAGACAGGAGGCCAGGCGAAAGCCGGCCCCCGGCCTCTGCGCCCCCATCTCACTGCCCTGCCCCCTCTGGAGGCCAACGTTGCCACGGCGTGGACACACCACGGCGGCGCCTAGGCCAGCTCCCCCGGCTGGGGAAAGGGCAGAATCTCCACGCACGCCGGTGATCCTGCCGTGTCCCGCCGTGCGCAACTGGGAGCAGCCCCGAGGCTGCCTGACCAGACTCCTGCACTGCCCGGTGTCCCGTAGCAGCCGGCCCTGGGGAAGGGGACAGCACAAGGAACCAGGAAACAGACCCCACATCTCTAGGACTGTTGCCAGTCCTGTTTCGGAGGGGTCTGAATCATAGAATCATAGAATCATAGAATAATAGGACTGGAAGGGACCTCAAGAGCTGGGGAAACCCGCCTCAGCCAGGCCAGGGAGACAGGGCGCGACTCTGAACACATCAAGAGAACATGCATTCTTTGTCCCTTTCTGCTGGCTGGGCCATGGCAGAGGATAACAATCTACTGCTGCTGCCAGCTCACGGAGCTACTCCTTTAGCTCAGTAAGGAGGGATCGAGCTGGGTCTCGCTGGAACAAAGCTCCCAGTCCTGTGTGTGTTTCCGGAGCAGTGCTCAGCGGACCGCTCTGCAGGCCAATGCCCCCCACCGACATGGAGCTCTGCCAACATGCTGCTACCCTGCCAGGGCTGGGGTACCTGAGGGAGAGGAGGGGAGACCAGGCCCACCCTAACCTGGGTCCTCTGCTCAGACAGCCAAGAGAAGGGCCATCGATTCACGGGAGATAGCATCACAGAAGCCTAGAACTGGAAGGGACCTCTACAGGTCATCAAGTTGAGTCCCCTGCCCTCACGGCAGGACCCAGCGCTGTCTAGAGCATCCCTGACAGGTGTCTGTCCAACCTGCTCTGAAATATCTCCAGGGATGGAGATTCCACAACCTCCCCAGGCAACTTATCCCAGTGTTTCACCACCCTGACAGGCAGGAAGTTTTTCCTAATGTCCAACCTAAACCTCCCTTGCTGCAGTTTAAGCCCATTGCTTCTTGCCCTGTCCTCAGAGGCCAAGGAGAACAATTTTTCTCCCTCCTTCTTGTAACACAACACCCTTTTAGATACTTGAAAAACCGCTCTCATGTCCCCTCTCGGTCTTAAGAACATAAGAACATAAGAACGGCCGTACTGGGTCAGACCAAAGGTCCATCTAGCCCAGTATCCTGTCTGCTGACAGCGGCCAACACCAGGTGCCCCAGAGAGGGTGGACCGAAGACTATGATCAAGCGATTTGTCTCCTGCCATCCCTCTCCAGCCTCTGACAGACAGAGGCCAAGGACACCATTTTATCCCCTGGCTAATAGCCTTTTATGGACCTAACCTCCATGAAATTATCTAGCTTCTCTTTAAACTCTATTATAGTCCTAGCCTTCACAGCCTCCTCTGGCAAGGAGTTCCACAGGTTGACTACACGCTGTGTGAAGAACAACTTTCTTTTATTCGTTTTAAACCTGCTCCCCATTCATTTCATTTGGTGTCCTCTAGTTCTTCTCCTTTCCAAACTAAACAAGCCCAATTCTTTCAGTCTCCTCTCAGAGCTCATGTGTTCTAGACCTTTCATCATTCTTGTTGCTCTTCTCTGGACCTTCTCTAATTTCTCCACAGCTTTCTTGAAATATGGGGCCCAGAACTGGACACAATCCTTCAACTGAGGCCTGATCAGCGCAGAGCAGAGCGGAAGAACGACTCCTCGTGTCTGGCTCACAACGCTCCTGTTCATGCCGCCCAGAATCACGTTTGCTTTTTTTGCAACAACATCACACGGTTGGGCTCATGTTTACCTTGTGGCCCACTCTGACCCCCAGATCCCTTTCTGCAGGGCTCCTCCCTAGACAGTCGCTTCCCATTCTGTGTGTGACACGGATTGGTCCTTCCTCAGTGGAGCCCTTTGCATTTGTCCTTATTCAACTTCATCCTATTGACCTCAGCCCATTTCTCCAGTTTGTCCAGATCAGTTTGAATTCTGACCCTCTCCTCCAGAGCACTTGCAACCCCTCCCAGCTTGGTGTCATCTGCAAGTGTAATAAGCATCCTCTCTATGCCGATATCTAAATCGTTGATCAGGCCACGGTGTTCATCTAGTCTGTCCTGGGCAGCGCAGCCCGTAGGACGGTCTGGACAATCCCTGCCTGAACTAGAGCACGTCTTTCCGAAAACCGTCTCGTTTCCCAGCGGCAGCCCTTCCAGAGAGCCGGTTTCCTCAGTGCGCCAGGCCTGAGGAGGAGGAGCTGCCCTGGGTGGGCTCCGGGCCCCCAGCCATGCCCAGGAGCCAGCGAGCGCGCGCAGACAGAGGACACCTACTTGTGCTCGCCGTCTCTGCCCCGTTTCGTCTTCTCTTTGCCTTTGCTGGAGCCAGCGGCCAGGCAGCGAAGGGACAAAAGGAAAACAAAACCGTGGGTGCCCATTTCCAGAGAGCTCGCCAGGACAAGCCCATCGATAAGCCACGCCGACGGCCCTGCCCGAGCCCTGTTCTGGGTCCCTGCGATCTCAGCACGCCGCTCCACGGAGCCGGCCACGGCCCATCCCTCGGTGCCCCCGGACGCCCAGGCTCCAGCGTGGCCCCCGTCTACCTCGACGTCAAGACCCAAATCCGACACTGCCGTGGGGGAAGGGTGGGATCAGAGGTCACTTTTGTGGCCTGGTTCGGTTGGAGCCCAGGGGCGTGGACCTATGGGGCGTGGCACGCTGGGATGTCTCCTGCCGCCTGACGGCGCGAGGTGTTTCCCCACAGAGGAGGTATGTCTAGACTACATGCTCTGCCGACAGAGGTATGTAAATTAGACATACCGGCATAGTCAATGAAGCGGGGATTTAAATATTTAAAATTTAAAGATGGCCGCCGCAGGGTGCCGGCTCAGCTGTTTGGCGGCACAAACCGGCAGTCAAGGTGGGGATCGGTCGACAAGGGAATCCTCAGGGATTCCGCCCGGGGGCATTTCGCCCGCCTCCGAGCCCCCGCCCGCGCCCCGCCCACCTGGCAGCACCGTTGCACCTCCTGCCGCAGCCCACCGACCCGTGGCTCTTTGCCTGGTGGAAGGACGGACGACGGGAGGGAGGCTCCACCAGCCTCCTGAGCTCTGTGGGGACTTGCGCCAGTGGGGAATTTGACCCATGGATTTTCATTAACTGACATTAACTCCACACCGGGGGACGGGGGAGGTTGAGGTGGGAGCCAAAGCTGATGAGCCTCTTTGCACTGACTTCTGTGGGCTGTGGGCAGGCCTATGGGCGGTGGGTGAAGGTAGGGCTGGGGGGTGCAAGCTCCCTGCCCCACTCCCAGCCCCTCCCCTTTTACCCAGGCCCCACCCTCTCGCACCACGAGGAAGGAGGAGGGCAGGCAGCCCCAGTCTCCCCAGCTCCAGAGCATTGGGGAGGGCAGGCGCTCGGGGGCAGCAACCCTCCACCTCCGTACGCCTACAGCAGGCGTTCTGGGGGCGGAGCGTGGGCGGGGCAACGCCTCCCCCTGCCTAGCGTATCCGCCACCCTGATTCCAGGCCCTTCTGCGTGTGTATATATATCTGGACACGTTTTCATCAGACACAAGGGAACAGCAGAGAAACGAGAACACAAACCCGAACATATATACATACACACGCCAGACTGTGGCAACGCAGACGTATGCATATATGCCATATATATACACACTGGATTGCAGGGCTTGCTTTCTGGGCCTGCGCAGGTTAAACATAATCCGTTGCATTTGCTTGCAGGACTCAGAGGGTTGTGCTGTGATCACAGTTCAGCGGTTCTAGTCCCCAGGATAGCAGAGAGTCAGTTACGTTCCCACGTATGGCACTGATTTGGTGATTCATTTCTCTCTGTCCGGGTGTGTGTGTCTTAGTGTTCCCTGTAAGTTGTGCGGCTGCTCAGGAGAGAGGCAAATGCCACCCAGATGGTTAGCAGAGCGCCCACAGCCAGGTTTTGTTTCTGCTGGTGGTGCACATTCACGTGCACGCAATAACATTTATTAGGCACATGGATGGAAAAATCAGCAGGAACATGGGTGTGTGTGTATGTGCACATGCATGTGAGCAAATAATTTAAATGTGCTGCGTCCCTCTCTAGCAGCCAGTTCTCCTAGTGGATAACAACCTACTACTGCTGGCAGCCAATGGAGTTTCTCCTTTAGCTCAAGCGGTAGCATTATACACTTTCACTACTGAGGGGTGAGGGGACGTGCCCTGCTGGTGAGCCACGAAAGGGGCTGCCAGGTGGAGGAGTGATGCAGCATTTGTGTTGGGCTGTTGTGTCCCTGGGCGGGACTCGGAGCCCCACGGTGCCCGGCAGCACGCTCTCCCATGCCGCTGTGTGTGCCCTGATGTGCTGGTAAGGTGGGCTATGGAGTGTGCTCAGCTGGGTGGCAGTGGCCCCGTGTGGCTTGCTGGTGGCGTGCCGCGATTTCACGGGCGACACTTGCACCCTGGGCAGGTCTGACCGTCCCTCGCAATTCTTCCCTGCGTTGGCCAATGCGCTCCTGGTGGGGCCAGAATACGTGGTCCGTGGCCATGCCCGGGTTGATTCTGTAGCCACAGCTACCCTGTGCTATCGAACAAGGAGCGAGGTGCAAGATAACATGGTGGCGGGGGGGTCCCTAATTTGGGCATCTTCTGCTTTGCCGTGATTCTCCACAGGCCAGCTGGGAACCTGGGTCCATGGTCCCTGGGCCCTGCTAAAGATCCCAGGGTCTGGCCACGCACAGACCCTGTGTTCAGACCCTTCCCATCCGGAAGGAGAAAGGTTTCCAGCCAATCGGAAATGCGGGGAAGAGAGCGCCGGGCCGAGCTGTCCTGAGGATGGGGAGCAGAGGTCGGGGAGGGGGTGCTGACCCCTGCTAGCAGGGAGTTGGGGGGGGGGCAGGGTACCTGAATGGTAAACTGAGGTGCTTTTTCTCTTTCCCCTTAGCTCTGAAATCAGAAAGATCAGTCTATTCAGACACGAGCCGCTCGGCGGCAAGACCCCCCAGCACTCGCCCCATGTGCCCCCGGAGCTCATGCACCTCCGGCACGCCACTGCAAACCCCACCGCAAGGGCATGCGCCGGCCCACAGGGCCTGAGCGAGCAAGGCAGAGACCCGCAGCCCCCCCCGGGCCCGGATCCAGTGGGGAGGGGTGTGGCAGACAGGCAAGGAAGCCCCGCCCCTCCAGGGCAAGTGGGGAGGAGGAAGCCCCTCCCCTTCTGAGGTGGGGGAAGGAAGGGAGCGGAAGGAAGCCCCGCCCCCTTCGGAGAAGTGGGGGGAGGGGACGTGGAGTGCTGTGTGCGAGCATTTCCAAAGTCACACCATGCCACGTGCCACAGCCGCCACGCCAGCCACACGCCGCCTGCCGGGCACGGGCCGGGTACCTGGGGTCTCCATGCGCATTGCTGTGCAGGGGAAACACCAGGGATGGCGTGAGCGCGAGGGCAGAGCCAGGCCAACCAGCCCACGCTGCCCTCCCCAGCACCCACAAGGCAAGGGGACGAGGCCCAGGGCTGCAAAGCCCCAGCCGGACGGTTCCCTGCTCCGGAGGAGGTGCCGACCCCCCCCCCGAAAGGCGTTTTGCCCGTCTCATCACTGAACGCTCACCCGTTTCGTTCTGACCCCGTGGAAAGGGGGCGACGTTCCACTCCATTCCCGTTTGACTTTTCTAGTCTCGCCCCTCCCCCCGCTGAGTTACAGGGCAAAGTGCCTTTCAGTGGCTCCAAATCAAAACGCACCCCAATTTGCATTTCACCGGCCACTTCCGAGGATCCCCTTGTCCAATCCGAAAGTTTGGAACGGCTGGAGTTGCGCACAGAATGGAAACTCCAAATAGGAGCTTCGTGCCTCTCTCCCCACCCCATGGCTCCCTTTTAGAGCTGAGCATGTGTGTGATTTTCCTGTTGCTGGACAAGGCCCTGGATTCACCGTGTTTTATCCCCAGGACACGGAGAGCACTGCAGCAACAGCCCTTTAGAGGGAAAATCTAATCTCAAAGTCTGTTCAGTCAGTTCTGGGGCTTCTGCAGAGAATGCCAAAGGGAGGACGAAGATGGTAGCTTTGAAACCAAGGACACAGGGGCCATGGACGTCAGCTCCTTGGCCAGGGGCTGCAAAGCAGACAAGCCAGGCCTGTACTCAGGTTTAGCCATATCCCACTACTGACACCATCAGTATATTTCTACGCAGAGTCACATGGGTTCGAAGGATCACAGGACTGTGGAACAGGTGGTGCATGGGAGCAAGATGGGTGGGATTAGAGAGAAAACCCTCCTGCAAAACTGCACACACACACACACACACCACACACACACCCTCCAGGCTTGTGGTACCTTGCTACTGTCTTGTATCCATCATTGGGCTTATTCCTCATTTCAGACATTTTGCTGAATTAGGTGCAAAAAAGAGAGAGAGCAAAAAATCACAGTCAGATTTAAGAGCATCTTGCTACCAGCAAGAAAAGCATTATCCCGAAGAAAGATCCCAGGAGCTGACTGAATGAGATCTGCCCTGGCTAGTTCAGATCTGCTCTTGGCAAGACATCTACAATATTGTCCCTTGTAATATGTTTACTTGTAATCACATTACCCAGCCACAGATCTCTCTATGTGCTCTACAGTGTTATAGGTAGGGTGTTCCCTGGTTAATAATACAGACAAAACTAGGACGTATGAGCTGCGTCTAAACTGGCAAGTTTTTCCGCAACAGCAGCTGCTTTTGCGGAAAAACTTGCCAGCTGTCTATACTGGCCGCTTGAATTTCCGCAAGAGCACTGACTTCCTACTGTCTGAAATCAGTGCTTCTTGCGGAAATACTATGCTGCTCCTATTCGGGCAAAAGCCCTCTTGAGCAAATGCTTTTATGCAAGAGGGCCAGTGTAGACAACGCGGTATTTGTTTTGCGCAAAAAAGCCCTGATGGCGAAAATGGCGATCGGGGCTTTCTTGCGCAAAACCGCGTCTAGATTGGCACGGACGCTTTTCCGCAAAAAGTGCCAACTTTTCCGTTAAAAGCATTTGCGGGAAAGCATGCCAGTCTAGACGTAGCCATGCTGTGTAGAAACTGGCTTTTTTGTTTCAATTATTTATTGCTGTTTCTATAATGAATGCCTCCCGTGTGAGATGGGTTGTGACTCCCTATGCCATGATACCTCCCAAATCGCGTTTGTACAGGATACTCGCTCAATCAGTGGAGACCAATCCCTGGAGAAGAGATTGCCGGGACCAGTTATTCTTTGGCTCAGATGGCCACTTTTGCCCTTTCTTAATGATTTTAGTCCCCAGTTTTTTCCAAACACAATCCTGCCAACACAGATCCATTTTCCCTAGAGTTTGAGATATTGTCGCGTTGGCCTTTCCCAGTGGTAAAAGTGACAATTTTTCTATCGGTCTACTAAGCATCCCTTTAAACCCTCGACTGCATGGCCCTGTCTTGCTTGAGTGGACTGGCCCAGTATACATGGGTTACTGGGATATACTGGAAAGACTTGATTCCCAGCGGCTGAACCCATTCCATCCCATGTAGCACTGATCATAGAATCATAGAATCATAGGACTGGAAGGGACCTCAGAGGTCATCGAGTCCAGCCCCCCGCCCTCAAGGCAGGACCAAGCTCCGTCTACACCATCCCTGACAGATGTCTATCTAACCTGTTCTTAAATATCTCCAGAGAGGGAGATTCCACCACCTCCCTTGGCAATTTATTCCAATATTTGACCACCCTGACAGTTAGGAATTTTTTCCTAATGTCCAATCTAAACCTCCCCTGCTGCACTTTAAGCCCATTACTCCTTGTCCTGTCCTCAGAAACCAAGAGGAACAAATTTTCTCCTTCCTCCTTGTGACACCCTTTTAGATATTTGAAAACCGCTATCATGTCCCCCCTTAATCTTCTTTTTTCCAAACTAAACAAGCCCAGTTCATGAAGCCTGGCTTCATAGGTCATGTTCTCTAAACCTTTAATCATTCTTGTCGCTCTTCTCTGGACCCTTTCCAATTTCTCCACATCTTTCTTGAAATGTGGCGCCCAGAACTGGACACAGTACTCCAGCTGAGGCCTAACGAGTGCAGAGTAGAGCGGCAGAATGACTTCACGAGTTTTGCTTACAACACACCTGTTGATACAACCTAGAATCAGATTTGCTTTTTTTTGCAACTGATCATTGAAACCCCTTGGGCTGGGCTGCCCGGCCTCAGTGTCCCCACTGGATGGTTCACTCTTTGGCTATGTCTCCAACCGGGCCCACAGACAAACCGGTCTGGGACCGTACTGCGACCTCTGCTGGGGTGGGGGACACCCTCAGTGCGTCTGCCTCACAGAGCACACCCGCAAAGCCCCCAGCCTAACCGGCCTCGGGGCCCATCTGCAGCTCCCTCCCCAATTCACTAGGGCTCAGGAATGGCCCAGCCCCCAACTGCATCCCGCTTGGTGGCCGGGGGGCAGAGAGGGGCTGCAGATTAGAAGGTCCCTGCCCTGCAATGATCTTCAGGCCTGCAAGGACGGGTGCCACGTCTCCTGGGGGGGGGGGCACGCTGGTAACGGAAGCCACGTCTCCTGACCCCTGGCCTCTTGCCCGGGTCGAGTCTGGGAGCAGCCTGATCACAGCTGCCCAGCGGTGCCTGGTATCACGGCGAGATGCTTCCAGAGACTCGGTTCTGTGGCGCGCCCACCAGCCCTCTGCTTCTCCCACCTCTTCCCCCGTCAGGCCAGAGCCCAGTTCTTCTTCCAGGGCAACGAGCAGCCTGGGCAACTAACTCAGTGACAAGCTCAAAGATGTGGAGGAATCTGGGAAGGAGCCGAGACGTACAGGACACCGACCTGGGGGCTCTGTTTTCCCAAAGCTCCATCTTAACTAAGAATAAAAGCAGCCAGACTGGGTCAAAGCAAAGGCCCATCTGGCCCAGGGTCCTGTCTGCCCACAGTGGCTAATGCCAGGTGCCCTGGAGGGAGGAAACAGAACCGGGAATCCTCATGTGATCTCTCCCCTGTCATCCATTTCCAGACAAACAGAGGCTAGGGACACCATTCCTACCCATCCTAATAGCCATTGACGTACCTAACCTTCATTAAATATCTAGCTCTTTTTTGAACCCTGTTAAAGTCCCAGTCTTCACCACATCCTCTGGCGAGGAGTTCCACAGGTTAACTATGCGCTGAGTGAAGAAAAACTTCCTTTGGTTTGTTTTAAACCTTCTGCCTATTCATTTCATTGGATGACCCCTCATTCTTATGTGATGGGAACAGGTCAATACTTTTCCTTATTCACTTTGTCCACACCAGTCATGACTGTATCGACCTCTGTCCTATCCCCTCTTTGTCTCCTCTTTTCTAAGCTGAAAAGTCCCCGTCTTTTGAATCTCGCCTCATATGGGAACTCCATGCTCCAGCTGTGCATGTGCAAAACAGGCAATTGCTCAGAGGGGTGAACTGGTCCAGGCTGCGCTGTGTGCGCGGAAATTGAGGATCCGGGGGCCTGGGGCGCGCCTAGTCTGGGCACCAGGACAGTGTTTGCCTTCGCTAGCCCAGCTGGGCGGCACAGCCGGGGAGCGAAAAGGAGATGCAACCCGCACGGGTGTGAAATAGCGAGTACAAACCTGCGCCCACAGGCTGGGGCAAGGAACCAGGCCCTATTTACCTCAGAAGTTGGGGCTAACGCAGGGGTGGGGGACCTGGGGCCCGGAGGCTGGATCCGGCCCCTGAGGCTCAGGGCCCCCCTCCCCAGCATTGGGGAGCCCGCGCTGGCGCTCCAGCCCCCCTGCTGCCCCACTGCATGACTGAAAGACAAAATCTACTAGTCTGGGCCCCCCAGACTCTGGTGTGCAAGGGGAATGTGGGGAGCGTCTTTCTGCTTCTCACTTGGGCCACCTCAGAGAGATTTTGGGTTTTTTTTTCCTTTTCACGTGTGTGCAGCCCCCGACCGATTTTTCTGGGGATCAGCGGCCCCCGGCCCCCAAAATTTTCCCCACCCCCGCTCTAAACCCCCATCTAAATACTGACAGATGCGCACACACGTAGGGGGCGGGGCTCATTCAGTGGCACCAAGTCCCTGCAGGAATATTCCACCGGGGACAGCGACCCGTAGGTAGTCGCAGGATGGATTGACGCTTGGCTCCCTGGAGGGCAGTCGTGGCTGGCTGCCCCCAGCGCTGGCTGCATCCGCCCAGCCGAAGAAACGGGCCCATCAATAATTCACTCCGCCCGGATTGCATTCGGCTCCGCAGCGCCAGGCCCCCCATGAATTTTTAAAGGCCGACAGCGATCGGGTTCTGCTGTCTAGGCCCCAGCTGGCCTGCAGCCCTCGCGGCTTTGACATCCCGGCTCAGTCTTCACTACGGGCAGAGAGCGGCTTTGACTGGGACACGCTCAGCGTGGCCGGGACACTGCTTGGGAGAGAGAGGTCTACGCGTCGGGCGATGTAGGCCCTTAGGATTGCCAGGTGTCCGGTTTTCACTCAGACTGTCCATTATTTGCACCCCCATCTGGTAAAAAAACCCAGAAAATACCGGACATGTGAAATGTGACATGTGAAATGTCCGGTATTTTCTGTTTCCCTCCGATGGAAGCCCGGCGGGGCAGATATGGTAGGGGAGTGAGGAGCGCAGGGTCATTTAAAGGCACAGCACCCTTTTTTTTTTGTTGTTCAACAACTTCGGTCTTCCCCCCCTTTTTTTCCTTGACAGAATTTTTTCCTGGTTTTTTTTTTGCGGGGGGCGGGGGAGTGTTCAGTATTTTTCGTTAAACCATCTGGCGACCCTATCAGTCCTTCCCCCGCACAGCCACACAAGTATTTACCCAGCATTCTCCTCTTCGGCATCTTCTCCCAGGCTGGGGCATTACAGGGGTATGAAAAGACAATGACAAAGAGTCAGCCATGGCGAGTCTCTCTCTTTTATAGGCATCACTCGGGAATGGGAGGCACGTCTTGGACTAGGAAAGGTCTGTGAAGGCAGCACACAGAGAGAGGGAAAGAACTCCATGCAAACGGGCAACCCCCTGAAACCCTGATGCTTCCTCCCAGCTCTGCAGAGCATTCTGGGTAAAACACACGCCAGGGAGCAGCAACACCTGCAAACCGGTTGTGAGCCCAACAAGAAAGAGGGAATCCCTAGTAAATCTGGCTCAGGTCAGCTGGGCTGAAAACGCCAGGATAGGCAGTGTTCCCTGTAAGCTGAGCACTTGGGTGCCCCCCCCCCACTCCCGGGGAGAGATTTAGGCGATTAGCAGAGTTGGCAGCAGGTGGTGCACATCCACACCTGTGTCAGTGCACATAACAAAATTTATTCCACACAAGGATGGAATCAATTAGAAGGAGCCCTGGTGGGTTCATGATTACCAAGGAGATTCGTAACTCTTTTTCAGGCCTCTGGAAGGGGGCTCGCTTCCTCCCAACACAAACACAAGCACTGCAAATCGAAGACTGACACTGGCAGTTTGCCACCCGAAAACATTCCTCCAGCCGCTCCAGCCCCACGCCCAAGGGGAAAATCAGGTACATGAGTAATTGTCCCTGGGAGCGGGGGCCGGCGATTTGCTGTGATACAACTGAGGTGGGTCAAAAAACCCCAAACCGCACATCTGGGCAAGGCTGCTCTCTCTTATTTGTGGGGAACTCGGTTTTGTGGTACAAAGGCTTCCTCCTTCCTCAGATGGCCCGTCTCTTCCTTCCCCCGGCTCCCTGTGGCTTGTAGCCTCCGGAGCCACCAACGGCACCCGTGCTATGGCCAGCAATGCCCCCAAACGCAAGCCCTCCGGAGTTAAAACAGCGGAGGGAGGAGACGGACCAAGCCAGCCCTGGAGCTGAGACCTTGAATAACCATGCTCGGTGCTTTTCAGCGCGACAGCGCAGAGCTCTGCACACAGAGCAGAACGGGGAAACTGAGGCACAGGGCAGGGCAGTAACTTGCCCAATCCAGCAGGCCAGCGGTGGAGCCTGGAGTATAGTCCAGGCGCCCCAGGGCCTCCACGCTGCTCTCTTTGCTCCAGTGGGGGAAAGGAAGCACAGCAGGGATAGCATGCTCCCCTCCAGCCCAGGGTCCTGTCTGACTGCAGTGGCCAATGCCAGGTGCCCCGGGGGGAGGGAATCAAGTGATCCCTCTCGTGTCACCCATTCCCAGCCCCTGGCAAACAAAGCCTAGTGACACCCTTCCTACTCTTCCTAGTCAATGGACCTGTCCTCTATGAATGTATCTGGCTCTTCTTTGAATCCTGTTAAAGTCCTGGTCTTCACAACATCCTCTGGCGAGGAGTTCCACAGGTTGACTGTGCGCTGCATGAAGAAAAACTTCCTTTGGTTTGTTTTAAACCTGTTCCCTATTCATTTCATTGGGGGAGTCCCTACTTCTTACATTATGGACACAAATAAATAACTATGCCTTATTCCCTGTCTCCTCGCCAGTCACGGTTTTATAGACCTCTGTCCTATCCCCCCTCCATCTCCTCTTCCCTAAGCTGAAAAGTCCCAGTTTTATTAATCTCTCTTCAAACAGCCCCCGTTTCAAACCCCTCCTCATTTTTGTTGCCCTTCCCTGGCCCTTTTCCAATGCCAAGAGATCTTTTTTGAGAAGAGGTGGCCACATCTGCATGCAGGATTCAAGGTGTGGGTGTAGCATGGATTTATATCCAGGCAATGTGATTTTTCTGTTTTACCCACTGTGATGGCGCGTTGGGGGTCCCCCGTCTCCTGCACCCCGAAATGGCACAAACAGACTGCACCAGCCGGTGGAATAGAGGAAGTTTACTGCCTCTCCAGGATACTGCACAGCACAGATGTAATCTGGTCACAGAGCTGGGCTAGGATGCCTCAGGCCCCCTTCCTTTGTCCCTCTCCATGGGGGGTGTCTGGTTCAACAGGTTTGGCGTCACCTTTGCATACTGAGGTTTTCCCTGCTGGGTCTTGCTCCAGACAGCAGAGGTCACCACAGCCCAGCAATTACCCCCACTACGTCACACCCACCCCTTTCTTAAGAACATAAGAATATAAGAACGGCCGTACTGGGTCAGACCAAAGGTCCATCTAGCCCAGTATCCTGTCTGCCGACAGTGGCCAGCACCAGGTGCCCCAGAGAGGGTGGACCGAAGACAATGATCAAGTGATTTGTCTCCTGCTATCCCTCTCCAGCCTCTGACAAACAGAGGCCAGGGACACCATTTTATCCCCTGGCTAATAGCCTTTTATGGACCTAACCTCCATGAAATTATCTAGCTTCTGTGTTATAGTCCTAGCCTTCACAGCCTCCTCTGGCAAGGAGTTCCACAGGTTGACTACACGCTGTGTGAAGAACTTTCTTTTATTAGTTTTAAACCTGCTACCCCTTTCTTAGTGGCTCCTAACATTCTGCTGGCTTTTGTGACGGCCACTGCCCAGGGAGGGGTTGTTTTCCGAGAACTACCCCCGGCGACTCCCAGATCTCTCTGGAGTGGCGACAGCTAATTTAGTCCCCACCGTTTTGCACGGAGAGTTGGGATTCTGGGTTCCAAGGTGCATTCCTTTGCATTTCCCAGCAGTAACATTCACTGGCCACTCGGCTGCCCAGTCCCCTAGGTCGGTGGGATCTTTTGGAAGCTCTTCACCGTCTACTTTGTGCTTAACGCGCCTGAGCCGTTTGGGACCGTTTGCAAATTTTGCCTCCTCCCTGTGTGCTGCCTCCTGCCTTGAGAGACAGCCCGGCTCCTTGCCTCGGCTCTGTTCTGGGTCCCCTGGGCTGGGTGGGGCACCTGCCCTGGCTGGAGAACTAAGTCCTGGGCCGTGTACGGACTGGAAAAGCCCCTTCTGCACCCGCCCTGCTAGCCCGCTGGCTGCTGGCACTAGCAAGCAAGACGTTCAGGGACAAGGTACCAGGGCTTTGGAGCAAGGGATCAAAGCGCCAGCTAGTGGAGAGGGAGGGTCACATTGGCAGGTCTCCGAGGGGGAGGCATGTTAGCCTGGAAGGTACCACTGGAGGGCACTGGGGTACCACGGTGAGGATCGTGCGCTGAAAGCCTGGACAGAATAGAACCGAGCAGCCCTTTGGCTAGGTAGAGCTGTGTCCTGACACCCAAAGGCCCCCCTTGCAGCCATGTGCTACCCAGAAGCTGCCTTTCCCTCCACCACCAGTGCCTCCTGCAACAGCGACTGCCCCTGGGAGCACAGACCCTAGCCGAACCTGCAGAACTCGCTGCTTCAAGGGAAAAGCAGGAGCCCGGGCGTCTGTGCATGGAGCTCGAAATGCAGCCCGGTTTTGCACAGAGGCAGCCGCATCTCTTCTGAGTCTGCCACCGGCCTGCACCACTACACCATATCTACCCTGGGCAGAGCCAAAGTGCCCAGCCCACATGCTCCCTGCCCGGACAGGGGAGGGGGCGGGAACAAGCCATTCAGAAATAGACGGGCAAAAAAAATCATATAATTTCTGCTGCAAGCTCTGTTGATGGAGCTACATTAGCCAAAATCCTCCTCCTGGCCCCATTGTTCCAGTCCCTGAACACCACATAGTCCTAAATCCCCACAGCCCCACCCCAGCATGCTATGATCCCCGTTGCACAGAAGGGAAACTGAGGCACAAAGGGAGTCTATGGCAGGACAGGGACTTGACCCATAGGGCTAGCCCCATAACCCCTGGAGCATTCTTCCTCTCACCAGGACGGGAGAAGAAGAATGCCTATCTCCACCTACCGCCCATTCAGGGTGGCTGAAGCCATGGGAGAAACCTCAGGAGGGCAGACTGTGCGCGGGGCCTGGGTGTGATGGGATGTTTGTGCCCAGGGGCCGGTCCTTCGAGCTCTGCAAGTCCGCAGATATCCGCCGGTATCTGCAGCCGTAGATGCGCCTGTCGGCGGCTCATTTCTGCAGATGCGGATGCCAGCTTTGTATCCAGGCAGGGCCCCACCGATCCCGACGGAGGCAACCAGTGTTACTAATAAATAGGATCCTACCAAATTCCCAGCCATGAAAAACATGCCCTGGACCATGACATCTGGTCTCCACCCATGAACCAAAGAACGGCCAGCCTGGGTCAGGGCAATGGTTCATCCAGAGTCCTGCTTGCCCACAGTGGCCAATGCCAGGTGCTTTGGAAGGAATGAAGGGAACGGGGCAATTTCAAGTGATCCTCTCCCATCACCCAATCTCAGCTTCTGGCATCAGACGGTCAGGGACACCCAGAGAACAGGGTTGTGCCCCTACCCATCCTGGCTAGTAGCCATTGCTGGACCTAACCTCCATGAATCTATCTCGCTCTTTTTGGAACCCTGTTAAAGTCCTAGTCTTCACCACATCCTCCAGCAAGGAGTTCCACAGGTTAACTATGCGCTGAGTGAAGAAAAACTTCCTTTGGTTTGTTTTAAACCTGCTGTTTATTAACTTCAAATGGTGCCCGCTCGTTCTTGTGTTATGGGAACAAATTCATCACTTTCCTTCTTCACTTTCTCCACACCTGTCATGCTTTTATTGCCCCCATTGTACGGATGGGAACGAAGGTGCAGAGATCCTGAGGGTACAACTGTGCTCAGAAGTTCTTCTCCTGCAAGTCTGGGTGTGGATTTAAAGTGGAGCGGTTCTGCTGGACCCGCTCCCTGTATGGGGAGAAGGCCTTGGCCCCGTTTAGTTCAACCCACTTGCAAAGCAGACTAAGGTACTTTGGAGGAAGGGCATCACGGAGTAATTCCACGTCTAGACAAGCCCTGAGTAACGTGTCCGACGTGGCACATGGAGACAGTGCCCACGTATGGACAGAATCTCAGCACCAGCATCTCTTGTCGGCAGCTTCACCCAGGGAGACACCTCTTCTCTCGTGACCAGTTCTGGCAGGTGCTGTTGGAACTGCCCCGGCCTTGTGCATACGGGGAGCTCGTTCCATCTGTCAAAGGCCGGCGTCTCCTCCCGTTTACACTGGGCTACACTCCACAGGCTTCGGAGACTCACTCCTGATTTGCTCCAGAAAACATACGAGAACCAAATCGAGGCCCTTCTGCCACTCCTGAGCAACTGGGGCTCTAACCTTGTATTTGGGATCTACGGGGGCAAGCCCTTGCTTTGCCACATTCTCCCAAGGTGGCCCTGGGCAGGTCACTTAGCCACCCCGTGCCTCAGTTTCCCACATGCAGCATGGGGATAACAGCCCTGCCCTGCCTCCCACGGGTGTTGCGAGGATACGTACACTAAGGATTGTGAGGCAACCAGATATAGGGGGAATGGGAGGGGGTCCAAAGAGTATCTTGGCTCAGCGACTCTCAATCAAAGGTATATGTATCAAGTCCTCCAGAGAGTGGCCTAGTTTTACAACAGGACACACAGAAAGCAGCAGTGAAGTCAGTACAAACTAGCATTTAATCCGGACAATGACGCGGGTGTATTGTTCTGTGAACTATTCGCTGACACGTAAGGACAAGATCTGTCCTCCGTTCAAAGGGTTTTATCATTAAAAAAAGGAGAAAGTCGGTTTTAAGGGAGGCAAACCTTGGGGGTACGCAAGCCACGTCAGCCCCCAACACGGCTGCAGGAGCCCCGAAAGGCTGGGAAGCGCCACCTTAGCCAGCCAGCAGATTCAGCCATCCTAGCCCGGAGCAGAGGTGCTGCTTAAAACATCCCAGGGACGGGGCAGAGGAGGAGCCGCGATTCCCGAGGGGTTCCCATGGTTAGAATCGGGCCCACAGCACTGCCGTCCCTGAGCACGACTAGGAACCGTCTTCCCATACGCTCCCCAGAGGGAATACGCCGTGGAGAGCACAGCGCTTTACCCAGAGGCCAGGTGCAGCGTGCGGGGGGATGGCTTCTCCCATGCTGTGCGGCCACGGTGCACCCCCGCTGAGCCAGCGGGGAGATCCCGTCATGACTTGCGGAGGCCGTGGCCTCTTTGTTGTGCAGCCAGCTGGAGAACAGGCGTTCCCATCCAGAGCCAGGCAGAACCCTCCACACAGGCCGCCCCTCCGCCACCAGCTGTCCCGGGCTGCTCTGGGACCAGGGCAGGTGGCTGGAAGGATGTGCCGCTTCAGAGACCCCCTCCCATACCCTGTCCTCTGTTAGCCCTGAGCGGGTCCACCAGGGCAGGGTCTGCGATGGGGGCGGATGTTGTGCCAGGCGGCGGGCGAAGGCGCCAGGTCAGGACACACCATGCACGGCACGGCACAGCACACTGCAAGCGGAGGGCGCAGGCCCAGCCTGGCCCGGTACCTTGTGTTGAGAGAGCCCTGGCTCAGGGTGTCCGCCTCGCCCAGCAGCTCGTCCTCGCTGTGGTAATACAACTCGGCGTCTTCGGCCCTGGGAGCAGCAAGGCGGTGACCGTCGGCCGGCTGCTTCCAACCCTCGGCTTACCCAGCGAGGGCAGCAGGCCCCGTGGGGGTAGCCACTGGGTAGCTGGGGTACAGGTGGGCCACGACGGGGCAGCTCGCACGGACAGCTGCCCCGTATTGCCATCCCAAGTCTCACTGCCATGCTCAGCCACTAGGGGGCGCATCGGGCGACTCCCCGCCCCCCACCTGCCTGGGATTTTTGCCTCAGTTTCCCTTTCACGTCCCCATTCACGCAGGCACCTCGGACCCCAAAGACTTATCAGACTCTGCCCCCGTTGAAATGCAGCCACTTCTGGGGTGGGCCAGGGCAGCTGGTTAGCAGAGAGTGTAAGGGAGACAGGTTGGAATTTTCCACCTTCAGTGTGGTCGGGACACTTCCTCTCTCAGGGCCAGTGCCACGCGAGCCACCCATGATGGGCAGTTTGCTAGCTGGCTCTTCTTTCTTCACCCCTTCACATGGGCAGGGAAAGCCCAGCCCACCTCCAGCACTAGCTGTGATCAGGAAAAAAACAGGAGAGGGCTAAAATGCTCCTGTTTCATCCACAGAGCCTGGGCCTGATCGGAGGGGTCCCGGGCCTGATCGGAGGGGTCCCGGGCATCAGCGACTCCCCAGGACTCAGCATTCAAAGCCGCAGGTGGCTCGCTGGAGGGCATTTTCCTGATCTCCGAATGGGGATCACCGAAGACAAATTTTATGCCCTGGTCTACATGCGGGCATTATTTTGAAATAACCTCCCTTCGGTTGAACGTATAAGCGGAGCATCCACACGACCAAGCCCGTTATTTCGAAATAACGGGCTGCTTATTTCAAAATCTGCATGCCGGCTTTCCTCAGGGCATGACGTTAACTTTGAAATAGTTATTTCGAAATAGCCGTCGCATGGACGTGCCGGTGCTGCTCTTTCGAACCATCTACTCCCCAGAGTCACTCCAACTACTTACTCCCCAGGGCTTCCCGGGGCGCTAAGCCAAGGCAGCGCGTCCACATTCGCGGAGCTGCCTCGGACTCATGTCGAGGGGGCCCTGTCGTATGGACACGCTAGTTTCATTTTGTAAAATCAGGAGTTTATTAAGTCCAATGTTATTTTGAAATAACTGAGTAGTGTAGACACGTCTGTATGAGATTTTGGAGCTGTCAGAGCAGGGAGCGACTTGCATTCAGCACCATCAAAATGCAGACAGCTCTGGGGTGGAGCCAAACAGCTCACAGCAAAGATACGGAACACTGAAGACAGACGGGAAATTTTAGATGCCTTCCCGGGCGTCTTTACAGTTCCTAGGGAGCAGGCAGGATGCTGATGTAGACGCAGTCATGGTCTAGTGGGAGTTACATGGCTGCCTGTGCTTATAGGGTGGAAATGGGTGTTGGTTTTGTTGCAGGATTGGAACCTGCGTTTGCAGGGATTATAAATCAGCAATGCAGGTGACTAATCCCCCAGCCACTGATCCACAATGTGCGCAGAGGACAGGCAAAGTCTCCCTTCCATCCATTAGCATCATCGTCTCACAAGCCAGGCAGGAGCAGTGATCTATGCTTTCAATTAGAGTGGAAATCCACAGGATACGGCCCAATTCTCAGAGTAAATCAGCTGCTTGCTAGAGCAATTCGGAGCCCCTGGGAGCCGCCTCCCCGCCCGCACTCTGCTAGGAAGGCAGATTTCCTCCTCGAGCGGCCACGCCGGAGACAAACAGAGGAACACGAGGCAGCCTACGCGCAGAGCGTGGCTGGCTCGGTGAGCCGCGGGGGAGACGTCCGCCTGCCCCTCGCTGCAGAAGGGGAGAGCTTTGGGAAGGCCGTGGCAGGGAAGGACACGGCTGGGACGCCTCCCAGCCCGACGCCGTTCCACGGCAGAGCTGGCCCGGGGTCCGTCTGGCGCGGGACAGCGCCGGGTCGCTCGGGAGATGCGCCGCGCCACGTGCCCTTGGGAAAGATGGGAGGCTCCAGGCTGAGGCTCCCTGGAGCTGCACTCGGGTCAGGGAGGGGGGCGTGGAGGCAACCCACGCCCCCTGCCTCCAAGCTATTCGGGGCCTTTCAAAACTGCTGACACTCCCCGGCTGCAGGGATCAGGCTGGGGGTGGGCGGAGCCTGGTTCTGTGGGGAGGAGCCGAAGTGCCAGAGCCTGGGCCAGGGCCGGGGCTTGCCTTGCCCAGACAGGCCCCCCCCCCCCACCACCTCTGCTCCAGGAAGAGACGGCTCCTGCCAATGCCTCGGGCCTGCTCCTGCTCTGGGAGGTCAACCCGCCGGCTGAGGCGTTGACCCGGCTGGACGGGCGCAGAATCAGCATGGTGCTATAACCCAGCGGCTAGCGCCCAGCCCAGAGGTGGCTGCCTGCCCGTGGTGCTACAACCCAGCGGCCAGCGCACGCCCCAGAGGTGGCTGCCTGCCCATGGTGCTATAACCCAGCGGCCAGCTCCACCCCAGAGGTGGCTGCCTGCCCGTGGTGCTATAACCCAGCGGCCAGCGCCCGCCCCAGAGGTGGCTGCCTGCCCGTGGTGCTATAACCCAGCGGCCAGCGCCCGCCCCAGAAGTGGCTGCCTGCCCGTGGTGCTATAACCCAGCGGCCAGCGCACGCCCCAGAAGTGGCTGCCTGCCCGTGGTGCTACAACCCAGCAGCCACCGCCCGCCCCAGAGGTGGCTGCCTGCCCATGGTGCTATAACCCAGCGGCCAGCTCCACCCCAGAGGTGGCTGCCTGCCCGTGGTGCTATAACCCAGCGGCCAGCGCCCGCCCCAGAGGTGGCTGCCTGCCCGTGGTGCTATAACCCAGCGGCCAGCGCCCGCCCCAGAGGTGGCTGCCTGCCCGTGGTGCTATAACCCAGCGGCCAGCGCCCGCCCCAGAAGTGGCTGCCTGCCCGTGGTGCTACAACCCAGCGGCCAGCGCCCGCCCCAGAGGTGGCTGCCTGCCCATGGTGCTATAACCCAGCGGCCAGCTCCACCCCAGAGGTGGCTGCCTGCCCGTGGTGCTATAACCCAGCGGCCAGCGCCCGCCCCAGAGGTGGCTGCCTGCCCGTGGTGCTATAACCCAGCGGCCAGCGCCCGCCCCAGAAGTGGCTGCCTGCCCGTGGTGCTATAACCCAGCGGCCAGCGCACGCCCCAGAAGTGGCTGCCTGCCCGTGGTGCTACAACCCAGCAGCCACCGCCCGCCCCAGAGGTGGCTGCCTGCCCATGGTGCTATAACCCAGCGGCCAGCTCCACCCCAGAGGTGGCTGCCTGCCCGTGGTGCTATAACCCAGCGGCCAGCGCCCGCCCCAGAGGTGGCTGCCTGCCCGTGGTGCTATAACCCAGCGGCCAGCGCCCGCCCCAGAGGTGGCTGCCTGCCCGTGGTGCTATAACCCAGCGGCCAGCGCCCGCCCCAGAAGTGGCTGCCTGCCCGTGGTGCTATAACCCAGCGGCCAGCGCACGCCCCAGAAGTGGCTGCCTGCCCGTGGTGCTACAACCCAGCGGCCAGCGCCCGCCCCAGAGGTGGCTGCCTGCCCATGGTGCTATAACCCAGCGGCCAGCTCCACCCCAGAGGTGGCTGCCTGCCCGTGGTGCTATAACCCAGCGGCCAGCGCCCGCCCCAGAGGTGGCTGCCTGCCCAGGGTGCTACAACCCAGCGGCCAGCGCCCGCCCCAGAGGTGGCTGCCTGCCCAGGGTGCTATAACCCAGCGGCCAGCGCCCAGCCCAGAGGTGGCTGCCTGCCCGTGGTGCTATAACCCAGCGGCCAGCGCCCAGCCCAGAGGTGGCTGCCTGCCCGTGGTGCTATAACCCAGCGGCCAGCGCCCGCCCCAGAGGTGGCTGCCTGCCCGTGGTGCTATAACCCAGCGGCCAGCGCCCGCCCCAGAGGTGGCTGCCTGCCCGTGGTGCTATAACCCAGCGGCCAGCGCCCGCCCCAGAAGTGGCTGCCTGCCCGTGGTGCTATAACCCAGCGGCCAGCGCACGCCCCAGAAGTGGCTGCCTGCCCGTGGTGCTACAACCCAGCGGCCAGCGCCCGCCCCAGAGGTGGCTGCCTGCCCATGGTGCTATAACCCAGCGGCCAGCTCCACCCCAGAGGTGGCTGCCTGCCCGTGGTGCTATAACCCAGCGGCCAGCGCCCGCCCCAGAGGTGGCTGCCTGCCCAGGGTGCTACAACCCAGCGGCCAGCGCCCGCCCCAGAGGTGGCTGCCTGCCCAGGGTGCTATAACCCAGCGGCCAGCGCCCGCCCCAGAGGTGGCTGCCTGCCCGTGGTGCTATAACCCAGCGGCCAGCGCCCGCCCCAGAGGTGGCTGCCTGCCCGTGGTGCTATAACCCAGCGGCCAGCGCCCGCCCCAGAGGTGGCTGCCTGCCCAGGGTGCTATAACCCAGCGGCCAGTGCCCGCCCCAGAGGTGGCTGCCTGCCCAGGGTGCTATAACCCAGCGGCCAGTGCCCGCCCCAGAGGTGGCTGCCTGCCCAGGGTGCTATAACCCAGCGGCTAGCGCCCGCCCCAGAGGTGGCTGCCTGCCCAGGGTGCTATAACCCAGCGGCCAGCGCCCGCCCCAGAGGTGGCTGCCTGCCCGTGGTGCTATAACCCAGCGGCCAGCGCCCGCCCCAGAGGTGGCTGCCTGCCCAGGGTGCTACAACCCAGCGGCCAGCGCCCGCCCCAGAGGTGGCTGCCTGCCCAGGGTGCTATAACCCAGCGGCCAGCGCCCAGCCCAGAGGTGGCTGCCTGCCCATGGTGCTATAACCCAGCGGCCAGCGCCCAGCCCAGAGGTGGCTGCCTGCCCAGGGTGCTATAACCCAGCGGCTAGCGCCCGCCCCAGAGGTGGCTGCCTGCCCGTGGTGCTATAACCCAGCGGCCAGCGCCCGCCCCAGAGGTGGCTGCCTGCCCGTGGTGCTATAACCCAGCGGCCAGTGCCCGCCCCAGAGGTGGCTGCCTGCCCAGGGTGCTATAACCCAGCGGCCAGTGCCCGCCCCAGAGGTGGCTGCCTGCCCAGGGTGCTATAACCCAGCGGCCAGTGCCCGCCCCAGAGGTGGCTGCCTGCCCGTGGTGCTATAACCCAGCGGCTAGCGCCCGCCCCAGAGGTGGCTGCCTGCCCATGGTGCTATAACCCAGCGGCCAGCGCCCGCCCCAGAGGTGGCTGCCTGCCCGTGGTGCTATAACCCAGCGGCCAGCGCCCGCCCCAGAGGTGGCTGCCTGCCCGTGGTGCTATAACCCAGCGGCCAGCGCCCAGCCCAGAGGTGGCTGCCTGCCCGTGGTGCTATAACCCAGCGGCCAGCGCCCGCCCCAGAGGTGGCTGCCTGCCCGTGGTGCTACAACCCAGCGGCTAGCGCCCGCCCCAGAGGTGGCTGCCTGCCCGTGGTGCTATAACCCAGCGGCTAGCGCCCGCCCCAGAGGTGGCTGCCTGCCCGTGGTGCTACAACCCAGCGGCCAGCGCCCGCCCCAGAAGTGGCTGCCTGCCCGTGGTGCTACAACCCAGCGGCCAGCGCCCGCCCCAGAGGTGGCTGCCTGCCCAGGGTGCTATAATCCAGTGGCCAGCGCCCGCACCAGAGGTGGCTGCCTGCCCGTGGTGCTATAATCCAGCGGCCAGCGCCCGCACCAGAGGTGGCTGCTTGCCCGTGGTGCTATAATCCAGTGGCCAGCCCAGAGGTGGCTGCCTGCCCGAGGTGCTATAATCCAGTGGCCTGCGCTCGCCCCAGAGGTGGCTGCCTGCCCGTGGTGCTATAATCCAATGGCCAGCGCCCGCCCCAGAGGTGGCTGCCTGCCCGTGGTGCTATAATCCAATGGCCAGCGCTCGCCCCAGAGGTGGCTGCCTGCCCGTGGTGCTATAATCCAATGGCCAGCGCCCGCCCCAGAGGTGGCTGCCTGCCCGTGGTGCTATAATCCAGTGGCCAGCGCCCGCCCCAGAGGTGGCTGCCTGCCCGAGGTGCTATAATCCAATGGCCAGCGCCCGCCCCAGAGGTGGCTGCCTGCCCAGGGTGCTATAATCCAATGGCCAGCACCCGCCCCAGAGGTGGCTGCCTGCCCGTGGTGCTATAATCCAACGGCCAGCACCCGCCCCAGAGGTGGCTGCCTGCCCGTGGTGCTATAATCCAGTGGCCAGCGCCCGCCCCAGAGGTGGCTGCCTGCCCATGGTGCTATAATCCAGATTCCAGCTCCACCCCAGAGGTGGCTGCCTGCCCATGGTACTATAATCCAGATTCCAGCTCCACCCCAGAGGTGGCTGCCTGCCCATGGTACTATAATCCAGATTCCAGCTCCACCCCAGAGGTGGCTGCCTGCCCATGGTGCTATAATCCAGATTCCAGCTCCACCCCAGAGGTGGCTGCCTGTCCGTGGTGCTATAATCCAATGGCCAGCCCAGAGGTGGCTGCCTGCCCATGGTGCTATAATCCAGCTGCCAGCTCCACCCCAGAGGTGGCTGCCTGCCCGTGGTGCCTTACACTGCCAGTGAAGTGCTGGGGGCCCTTGGACACTCAAGGGGCCCTGTAAACTCCAAGGATTACAATCCCAGCCAATCTGAGGAGGCCTGACCGCCAGCCAGCCTCCCCCAGCTGCATTTGGTGCCATTTGCATCCCCCCCTCCCGGACACAGGACAAGCCTCCCTCACAGGTTAGCTTGGATGCTCAGTGCCCCCAGGGCCATGCCTGGGACGGCCGGTCTGTGGGGCTTCCCCAGCGACAGCGGGCCCGTTGCTAACCTGTGCTCAGCGACCCGCCCGAGGTGCTCTCCCGGCTGCGTGTGCCTGGGCGCACCAGACCCCAGCACGAGTGCTGATGGCCGGTCCTTAGCCAGGCCCCACGCTGCACCAGGGGGATGTTCCCGGGACACGCCTGCATTGGCCAGCAGTTGCCGCGTGGGGGCAGCGAAGGCCGCCCGTGTCCCCTCCCGCTTCGCCCTGCGGTTGCGGCGAGCTAGAAGTGCAGCGTCTGTTGGCCAGTGCTGGGTTCCCCTCCTGGCTGGCCGGTAGCCGGCGTCTCAGGAGCCAGCTCTCCATGGACCCGGGAACAGGATGGCACTGAAGCAGAACAGGCAACCTGTTTTATTCAAGGGGGCGGAGCCTTCGTCACAGGGGGCGGAGCTTGGCCCGGGAACCAGGAAATGAGTCTGTCAGGCTAATTTTTCTCCTGTGTTTGAGAGGCTTTGTTTTTTGGCCTGAGTTTCGAGGCAGAAGAGAAGCGGCTGCAACCGGGTCCCGCCATGCACCCACCTGCACGCCGGCCTAGCCTGGTGGATCCCCGGCTGCAACAATGCCCTGGGATCCAGCTTTGCGGGAAGATGGCGGCGCTACGAATGTGGCCTCGCGTTCCCCCGCCACGGCCACACGTGGGAGGTTGCCGCCCACGCCAGGCAGCGCCCGGGGCCGCGATCTTTGCACATTACCTCCGGAAGTGCCTCTCCGCCGACAGCAGGCTGGAGCCGGGCTTGCCGGGCGGCGCCGCAGGGCCCTGCCGGTGCCCGGGGAGCAGGCTGTCTGTCTCGAAGGCGCTGTCGCTCTCCGGCCGGGAGCTAGGACTGTCCAGGAATTCCCCGTCGCTCCAGGCGCCCACGGCCCCATCCAGGGCTTGGTACCTGATCTCTATGGAGACGCTGGTCTGGAACAAAACCCAAAGCCAGGCTCAGCCGCTGAACCCAGCCTGCTGGAGGGGAGGTGGATTCCGCCGTGCCAAGCCCAGAAGGGACCCTCGGAGCATCTCGCTCGATCCCCGTGTAGCGTGGGCCAGGGAAATTGCCCCCCGCGGACGCCGGCGCTGAGCGCACCGCGGGGCGTTCAGCTCGTGCTAGGGTCGCCAGGTGTCCGGTTTTGAACCGGACATTCCGGTATTTGAGGGTTCTGTCCGGGAAACAAATTGAGAAAACACCGGACATAGAAACGTCTGGTATTTTCTAACAAGGTGAGTTTTTGTATTATCAGGACGTAGTTGCAAACTGCCTGGCTGGTAGAGACACTCGCACTGCGCGATTCGCACTGCCTGAGTGTGTCTACCAGCCGGGCAATACGCAACTAGGCGAGGGCGGGGTGCGGGGCCGGGGCAGGAGGGAGGCCCTGGGGCTGGACTCACTCGTGTTTCGCCAGGACCGTGCGCGGGACGGGCAGCGTCCCGGGATGTGTGTGCACCCGGGTCAGTCCCGCTCCCTGCTGGCCGATTCTCTCCCTCCGCTACCCCCTACCAGGCATTATATGTGATCAGAACGGAGCCCAGAAACGGGGCGGTGCACTTGGCGCTGGGGTGCCGTTCCAGCTGGTTTTCAGCCTGTTGGTCACCGGGAGGATGAGCGCTAGCCCCGGGGCGTCTCCCCTTGGCGGGAATCCCCCCGCTGGCTCAGTGTAGAGACCCCCCCTCGTTTCGCACCCCTCGATCCTGAGCCTGGGCGAGAGGTCAGCGAAGACCCACAGGGGAAAGCTGCCGCGGGGTGGCGCCCCGGTGGGCCCCCGAGGGCCACGCTCTGACCGAAGCAGCTAAGCCAGCCGGGGGCAGTGGTCCCGCCCGCACCCTCTGCAGGGCGGAGAGGGGCCGCTGGGGTCACCTACCCGGACGGCGGCGTTATTGTCGTCGATCAAAGTGTCCGTCACCTCCAGCTGCCCTTCCTCCACCACCTTCTGCAGGACCATGCGGAAGGTGCCGATGAGTCTGGGAAGCAAACAGAGGAGAGCGTGGGAGCTACTGGCTGGGAGAGGCCATGGACCCCCCCAGCCCAAGGGGGCCACTAAAGGGAAGAGAACCCCCCCGCCCAGGAAGCTGGGGGAGGGGTGCCTTTATCATCGGGCTCCGCTGCCCTTGCCTCGTTGGTTTGCGTTTGCCCAGCACGGTGTGAGGAGTTAGGGAACCGTAAGGAACAGGGAGCCCTGGCGAGAAGAGACCCGTGGGGCTATAGGGGGTTTCTCCTTTCTCTAGGTCTGCAGGGAATGCACTGGCTCGGCGTGCCGGAGCGCCCCCTACTGGCAGAGCCAGCCCTGCAGCGTTGCGCCCCGGCAGCCAGGTGCCTACTGGCCCTTGCTCCTCCTCCTTCCTCCCCCTTGGCTCTGCCGTTGGCCAGCAAGGCCGCCTGGAGCGCCGGCCCCATTTGCAAGCAAGCTAGCCCGTGGCCACGCCGGTGGGAGGACCCGAATACAGTGCTCAGCACAGGGCTGGCCTGGCCGTGAGGCAAACTGAGGCGGCCGCCTCAGGTGCCAGACTGGGGGGGGGGGCCACTAGGACCCAGAAATCTGAGACCTTGCAAAGTTTGGCCCAAGCGAGGGGGCATGGAGGCGTCATTTGAGCTCCCCGCCCCAGGTGCCAACATGTTGTGGGCCGGCCCTGGCTCAGCATCAGATCCCCCTGGGCTGTTTCAACACGAGCAGCAGAAGGGCCCCAAAATGGGGGGGCCCACTGCTGTCTGCCCCATGCTGCCTCTTCTCCCTGAGCTGCCTCCTCACACAGCTCCTTCCCCGAGGCCTCACTCCCCGGCCCCTCTTCCCCTAGCCCCTGCTTGCTCCTATCTGCCTCTCTCCTGACACTCGCCCTCAGAAATTGGGAAGGCCTAGCCCTGCAGCTTTTAAAACTGGAGAGGGGGCCTCTGACCTCCCTCCCCCCATCCGGCACCCCTGTATCTCAGGATCAGTTCCATGTATCCATCCATTTTTTCATATTTGGCGTCGCCCCGAAGCGAGCAGCGCAGCTCACCGCCGGGCGAAACGAGCGAGGCCCGAGCACGAAACGCCGGTAGCCCGGCCCGGCGCCCCTGCTACGCTCTCCGAGGTCGTCCGCCCTGCCCTCACCGCAGCTCTGCCGCGCCGGCCCAGGCCCGCCTGCTCTCCAGAGGACAGACCGTTAGGGTCGCCAGATGGTTTCAACAAAAGTACCGGACACACTTGACATGACATCACAATCGACGTGACAGCTGCTTTAGAAAATACCCGACACTTCTATTTTCTCAGTTCTAGTTTCTCAATTTGTTTCCTGACAGAAAGCTCCAATACTGGACTGTCCGGTTCAAAGCCGGACACTTGGCGACCCTACAGACCGTGCATGCGGAGGGCGTGGCAGAACGAGTCGCGCAGCGCCACGAATTCACACCTTGGTCTGCTACCCGTAACCCGCAGGGCCTCGCTCGGCCCCGGGGCAGCCGGTGCTTTGCAGGGGGGAGGGGAACAGCTCTGGGCATCCGATTGGCCCCACACTGGTGTATTAATCTGGGTCTGCTCAACATAGTGTCTGAGCACTTGGCCCATTTGACTGTATTTACCCGGTGAGGCAGGGCAGGCCTGTTAGCCCATGGTACAGGTGGGAAACTGAGGCAGGGAGAGACTGAGGGTACGTCAGACTGCGAATGAAAAACACCCTGCATCACCAGGCTCAGATCCCTGGTTCCCAGACTCGGGCTCCTGCTACAACACTAAATATACCAGCATGGGGGTTCTCACTGGGCTGGGCTCGGGTCCTGGGCTCCACCCTTTCGCTGGGTTTCACAGCCTGAGCGGGAATAGGGACGCGGCTGTTTCAGCACCGTAGCCTGATAGATGGATCTGGGCTCTCCACCCCGCTGCCTCAGTTTACCACTGTACAGTGTACACGGCCACGGACTCTGCGTGGCTCGGCCACGGTCGCTCGGGGCGTGTGCAGCAGGGCAGAGAACGGCCCGTTTCACCCCACTGCCGAGACATCCGCCCGCCCGTCCGTCCCGCTGTCAGCCCAGCCGTGCTCCGCAAGGAGGCGCTACCTCTTCAGATGATCCATCCCTCGCGCCATGTCTACCCCACACCCCTCCACCTCGCCGCCGCAGCGATCACATGGCTCCTGCCTGGCTACGCTGTGCTGCTTGCGGCAGCCCGGCGCGTCCTCCCCAGGAGCGCTGGCTCCCGCTGTACCGCCAGCGTGGGGCATTGTGGGATGGCCCCCGGAAGCCGGTCGCAGTCACCCCGCCGCGCCGACACTGACACTGACACTGCGCTGACGTAGCCATGTCGGCCGTGCCGCTGCGTGTCTCAGGAAGAAGGGCTATTGAGTTGGAGGAAAGGGGCAGCTACGGCCGCAGGAGCCAAACTCAAAGGCAGACGCTGCAGAGCTCATAGAAGCATCGGATCATAAACGATTCCTCAGAAGGAGCCTTGGGAGTCCAGCCCCCTGCCCTCACGGCAGGACCAAGCACCATCTAGAGCATCCCTGACCGGTGTCTGTCCGACTGCTCTGAAATATCCCCAGGGATGGAGATTCCACAACCCCCCCCAGGCAACTTATTCCAGTGTTTCACCACCCTGACGGGCACGAAGTTTTTCCTAGTGTCCAACCTAAACCTCCCTTGCTGCAGTTTAAGCCCATTGCTTCTTGTCCTGTCCTCAGAGGCCAAGGGGAACAATTTTCCCTCCTCCTCCTTGTGACACTCTTTCAGGTACTTGAAAACAGCTCTCATGTCCCCCGTCTTCTCCTTCCCAAACTTAACACGCCCAATTCCTTCAGCCTCCCCTCAGAGCTCACGCGTTCTAGACCTTTCATCGTATTTGTTGTGGGGACAGCGGAAGCTGCCTTGCGCCAGCCTAACTCTGCGACGTAGACCAGTCCTTGGAGACTTCAGAGCCAGACTCATGTTGGGACCATCTGCCCACCTCTTCCAACCCCTTCAATATTCCCTCTGCGTGCACGTCCATGAACACACCCTACTTGCTGGACAACTTTGGAGAACGGTTATCCATGTGTATCATGTGTATACGTTTGGAGAACGAAAATCCACAAACGCACTGTGCCATTTGTGTACATTTGGAGAACAGAGAACAGACATCCATGGACGCACTGTACTGTGTGTATTCCATGGACTCACCGTACTGTGTGTATACATTTGGAGAACGCCTGCTCGCCACCCTCATCGCTGTGGTCCTGTGCGAACACACCCGTGTACCCGGATCAGCGCAGGAGATGCCTTTACGTGTTACTGGCTAGTCTCACATTTTAAACCTTTCAGTCATCCAGGGAAGAAAAACCCTGCCACATGGCCAAGCTCAGGTCATTGACTGAACGGTTCACAAGCCACAGACCTGGTGGAGATGATCTGACCAACCCAGCTGGCAAGATTCACCACCAGGTGTTTGGCCAGCACCATCCTGCCATGGCCGCAGGGCGATGCTACCTGGGACTTTGCCTGGGAAGCGAGGAGATGTGCCGGACTCCACCCCTCTAGCGTGGTGCCACGCCACGTGGCAGGTGCTTTCAAAGCAGGCAAGCCCAGCAAATGCCCACTGGGTGGGAGACTTGCTCCTCTTTCAGAAGGACGCATGTCTGAGGGGCCCTCTGCTGCCACACCCCAGAGGCACCATGCCGAGCGAGGTGAGAAATCCCAGCATGCAGCTGTTTTAATAATATATGGAGATATACCATCTCATAGAGCTGGAAAGGACTGCGAGAGATCATTGAGTCCAGTCCCTTGCTCTCAAGGCAGGACCATGCACCATCCCTGACAGATTTGCCCCAGGCCCCTAAATGGCCTGGTCAAGAATTGAACTCACAACCTTGGGTTTAGCAAGCCACTGCTCAAAGCACTGAGCTACCCCTCTCCCAATGGTGTGGAAGCCATTAAATATGAATTGCGTGCGTACTTCATTCCGCTGTGTATGCAATGAATAATGCATTGCTGCTTCCTACAGCAGCCCGGATCTTCTTTCGAGTGGGCTTATCACACAGCATCGGTGTATCGCTCCTCCGTGGGCAAAGAATTTGGAAGCCGGGAGCCTCTCTACAAGCTTGAGAAGGCTTCCTGGGTAAAATGCTTTGACTGGCTTAAAATTCAGACCCCTGGTTTGTTACTCTAGGCTTGCTCATGGCGGGAGAGCCCTCCAAACAAGTTGTGTCTGTTTTGGTATGTCTACATTGCATTCCTCCTTCGAGAGAGGAATGCAAATACAGACAAACAAAAGTGCAAATGAAGCACGGATTTGAATTTCTCACACCTCATTTGCATAATCGCAGCCGGCTGCTTTTCCGAAATACTGTATTTCGAGAAAAAAATGCGGTCCAAATGAGGTTATTTCAAAAAGAAACCCTTCCTTCAAAATAACCTTTAAACCTAATTTTTTAAGGAGTAAGGGTTATTTCGAAGGAAGGGTTTCTTTTAAAAAAAACAACCTTTTTTCCCTCGAAATACCGTATTTCAGAAAAGAGGCTGGCCGTGATTATGTAAATGAAGCATGGGAAATTCAAATGCATGCTTCATTTTCAATTTTGTTCATCTGCATTTGCATTTCTCTCTCAAAGGAGGAATACAATGTAGACATAACCTGTGAGTGTTTATTTTTTTAAATCTTGCTTTGGGTTCTTCAGACAAGTTTGTTTTTCTAGATAAACTTAAAAAATAACATGGTCTGGAAGCACCGTATAGACTATCTATAAAGTGCTACCAGACCATTCGTTGTGTTTTAAGTTTATCCTGTACAGACTAACTTGGCTACCTCCTGAAGCTTGTTTTTCTAGGGTGTGTCTAGACTACAGGGTTTTTTCGAAAAAAAAGTGGCCTTTTTTCAAAAAACCTTCCCCTGTGTCTAGACTGCTGCCGCGTTCTTTCGAAAGTAAATCAAAAGAACAAGGCAGTTTTTTCGACCACGGAAAAACTCGTTTTATGAGGAAGAACGCCTTTTTTCGAAAGTGCTCTTTTGAAAAAAGACGCTACGTAATGCAAACAGGGCTTTTTCGAAAGAGAGCATCCAGACTGCCTGGATGCTCTCTTTCAAAAAAGCGGCTTGCTTTTTCGAACATACTGGTTGTCGTCTGGACCCTCTTTTTCGAAAGAGGCTTTTTCAAAAGTATCTTTCAAAAAAAGCCTCTTTCGAAAGAGGCTTGCAGTCTCGACGTAGCCCTAGAGTTACCCTGAGCTGGGCTCTGCAGGCAGGTTTGTTTATGTAGGGCTGCTCATTGCAGATCAGTTTTAGGGCCTGTCTCCACTAGGAAATTATTTCGCAATAGCTAAATTCGACTTAATAAATTCCCGATTTAACAACACCAAAATAGCGCGTCCCCACTCGAGGAAACCCTCAGAACGAGTCCCAGGCAGGCTCCATTAATGCGGGCGCTCTCCCTCGACTTAGAGCCCCAGGAAACCTGGGGGAGTAATTACTCTGGGGAGTAGCTATTTCGAAATAGCAGCACCGGCACGTCCACACGGATGCTTTTATGAAATAACTGTTTGGAAATTAGTGTTATTCCCTGAGTCCAGATTTCAAATTCTTCGGCCCGTTATTTTAGAACAGCGGGCTTGGCTTGGTAGTGTGGATGCTGAGGATGTGACATTTCTATGAATCAGCTCATCGAACAGTCGATGTCATCTGCATCGACTATTCGATCCATCGAGAAGGGCGCCTGCCGGCTATTGCTCCATTTCGAAGGCGGAAGCGCAGGGCCAGCGGGGCAGCTCAAGCAATCTCCTGCTGGCTCCACGCTGCCTGCTTTTGAAATGTACAAGAGCCCCGGGAAGCAGCTCACCCCGAGCTCCCCACGGCGCTTCTGCTTTTGAAATGGAACAAGAGCCCTTTTCCCACTGAACCTCTTCCCCACAGAGATGGCGCTGGGTGGGAACCGGCTTTTAAGCTGCAGCGTTATTTCGAAATAACCCCCCTGCGGTTGAATTTATAAGCGGAGCGTCCACTAGGCATGTAAGCGACTGGTCGACTAACTGATACGCAAAAGTCGACTAGTCACTTCCGCTCCCTCTTTGCTGCCTCTATCAGAGCTTAAAAGCCGGCTTAAACTGCAGCAAGGGAGGTTTAGGTTGGACATTAGGAAAAACTTCCTGCCTGTCAGGGTGGTGAAACACTGGAATAAATTGCCCAGGGAGGTTGTGGAATCTCCATCCCTGGGGATATTTCAGAGCAGGTTGGACAGACACCTGTCAGGGATGGACTAGAGGGTGCTGGGTCATGCCGTGAGGGCAGGAGACTGGACTCGATGACGTCTCGAGGGCCCTTCCAGTCCCAGGGTTCTGTTCACTCCTTCTGGGGCACCTTTGGTCGGACCGCTCTGATGTTCTGGAGATGGCACGGTCGTGCTGACTTTGGACTGGTGCTGGACCCCTTCGAACGCTCTGCTGAGAGCTTAAGCCAAGCTAGACACACTCCGGTCCGCCCCCTTTCCCCTGCCTGTCTCCCGTCCTCATTTTCATTGCTCCCCCCTCTCGACTCCTCCTCTCACGCCTCCAGGGCACGGCCTGGCTTTGTCCTTCATCCGCCCGCGTGTGACTTGCTGAGAGAGGGCCGCCTCAGGGTTTGGCGTCTGATCAGCCCCCAGCTCCCAGGCCAGGCCGGAGGGGATGAAATATTCAGCAGCCTTCTACCCAGCGTGCTGCTTCCAAGTGTTTCATAATTCATGGGACGCCCGGCCCGCTCCTGAGCGAAAGGCGGCAGCTTTGCTGGGTCACTCGGGGCAGCCGCAGCGCCCTTGTCCAGGTCCAACGCGCCGTGGCTGCCAGTTCTCCCCCCCGCCCCCCCCGAGGCAGCACATTCTTCTCCCCTTACGATAGAAATGCAGCCGTGTTAGTCTGGTGTAGCTGAAACAAAATACAGGACCATGTAGCACTTTAAAGACTAACAAGATGGTTTATTAGGTGATGAGCTTTCGTGGGCCAGACCCACTTCCTCAGATCAAATAGTGGAAGAAAATTGTCACAACCAGATATACCAAAGGATACAATTAAAAAAATGAACACATATGAAAAGGACAAATCACATTTCAGAACAGGAGGGGGATGCGGGGGGGGGGGGGAGGTAAATGTCTGTGAGCGAATGGTATTAGAGGTGATAATTAGGGAAGCTATCTTTGTAATGGGGAAGATAGTTAGCGTCTTTGTTGAGACCTACGCGTAGATTGTCGAATTTTAGCATGAATAACAATTCAGAGGATTCCCTTTCAAGTGCAGATTTAAAAGGCTTCTGAAGCAGGATGCAGGTAATTAAGTCATTGAGAGAGTGTCCCTTCTGGTTGAAATGGCAAGACACTGTTTTTTCTTTGTGATCCTGTCTGATATCTGTTTTGTGGGCATTGATCCTTTGGCGAAGTGTCCTGTCTGCCAACAGTGGCCAATGCCAGATGGCCCAGGGGGAGGAAACACAACAGGGAATCCTCACGTGATCCTTCCCCTGTCATCCATTTCTAGACAAACAGAGGCCAGGGGCACCAGTCCTACCCATCCTGGCTAGTAGCCATTGATGGACCTAACCTCCGTGAATGTACTTAGCTCTTTTTTGAACCCTGTTAAAGTCTTAGTCTTCACCACATCCTCTGGCGAGGAGTTCCACAGGTTGACTGTGCGCTGCATGAAGAAAAGCATCCTTTGGTTTGTTTTAAACCTGCTGCCTATTCATTTCATTGGGTGACCCCTAGTTCTTATATTGTGGGAATAAGTCAATAACTCTTCCTTGTTCACTTTTTCCATACCAGGCATGATGTTATAGAGTTAATGTCAGTTATTGCGAAAGAATGCAGTTGCGTAGACGTACCCTGCGGTGCCACAGGACTCCTCGTTTCCCTACAGCAGATGCTCTACTTCTTTAATCTTTCTTGTGTCTTTTCTCTGGAACTTCTGCAATTTATCAACATCCTTCCTGCGCTGCGGAGACGAGCACTGGAGACAGGGGTTCCTGCGGCAGTGACACCCGTGCCAAATACAGAGGTCATCCTACTTTAGATTCCTGTTTATACAAGCAAGTGTCACAGTGGCTTTGTTGGCCACCGCGTCACACCGGGAGCTCCCGTTCAGCCGATTATCCACCATGCTCCCCAAACTCAGAGGCTCCGAGCCCCCCGCTGTGTAAGTCTGGCTGACACTGTGGGGTCCTACATATGCACAGTTACAAGGACCACACTGCATCGCCTGTCGTTCGTGCACCCCCCACTTGCCGAACGGTCCAACTCACTCTACCTCAGCAGTCTCGTCCCTCTGCGCTATCTATCGGGACCCCAGTGTTTGGGGGCTATTCAGACTTTAGCAGCGATGACTCCGTTTCCATCACTGCTAGAAATGTGAAGGGGGGCAAGGCCAAAAACCGGTCCCGGCGAGCATCCCCTGGAAACGCATCCTCCTGATGAAGATTCTTCATTTACAGCGATAACTAAGGCCTCTCAGCCAGCCAGGTTCTCATCCATGTCACGTGCCCCTCGTTGGTGTTTTGCCGTTCCCGTTTCTGAATCAAAATGTTACGTGGTACCCGAACGCCTGACAGAAATCTAAGTCCATCGACACCCTTATCCACGTAACCTGTCCTTGGGCCTAACTTGGTACCCGAACGCCTGACAGAAATCTAAGTCCATCAACACCCTTATCCACCTAACCGCTCCTTGGGCCTACCCTGTCCTTGGGCCTGTCCTGTCCTTGGGGCTGAGGCCAGGGCTTCCAACACAGCATGGAGCAGGTGAGATTTTATCGTAAACCTCGTGGAAGAGCTGGGACCGAAGCTTACAGCGTGTCCCGTTGGTTTGGGCTTTCTCGACCAGGCCACTGGGAAAAGTTGGGGCTCTCAGGAGAAGCCGTGGTGGGTGAGGAGAGCTCTGAGAAGAGGTAACCGGCCTTTTCCTGACCCCCCCCCAAAGAGGCAGGATTTGCTGGAGAGCTCAGCCGACCCACCAGCTGGGGAAACTGAGGCAATAGTGGAGTGGTGAGCCAGGGTCACCCTCAGCAAGAGAGGTTGATCAGGGAGCTCCGTGCATGCAAGGTGTTCCCCGGCCCAGCCCATCACAGGCCAGGACCCGTTTCCATGGAGATCATACTGTTACAGGCGGGAGTGGGATGTGAGACTGTGCGTGCAGAGCCGAGGCTGGAGCCAAGCAGGAGTGAGATGGTCCAGTAGGAATCCTGCAGCCGCACGGAGCGGGACATCAATGAAACAGGGAAAAGTAGAAGAGATAACTCCCTGCCACACACACATCTGCCACACAACAGTGGGGCCTTACTGCCATAGAAACATAGGCGCTGCCAGGCTGCAACAGACCACAGGCCCATCTACCCTGGCGTCTGGTCTGCAAGAACCGCCAACACAAGGCGCTCTAGAGGAAGGTGTAGGAAACCACAGTGGGTTGTTACGGGCGAATGTGCCCCCAAAAGGAAGTTTCTTTCCTGGCCCAGTAGTTAGAAAAAGTAAGATTTTTGATAAGAAGTTTAAAACTTTCTAAGAAGCTCTGTAATGAACGGGTGGGGAAAAAAAAAAGAATCGTCTCTCCTAGCACCGTTCCACCCAGACACATCCAAGGCTCTGCTCCACTTCTGATCAGCTGCACGCTCTTGGGCCACATCCAGCACCGACCTAAACCAGCCGAGCTCGCCTGCGTTTTACCCCTGCCAGGAACCTCTAGCGCAAACAGGAAGTCCTACGTGATCCAGGAAATCGGACCGGAGATAATCCCCGTTCTCTCTTCCGACCTCAGGATCCCCGAACAGCAGCAGCGGATCGGTCCCGTTTATTCTTCATGAGAATTCCCACGAGAGCGGGCGAAAAATATTCATTCACTGCGAGGACTCCTGATCTCCTGAGGTTGCTTTGGCAGAGCAGCCGTCGTGCCTACATTTTATTGTGCATTTTATTCCAAGCGTTGATCAGATACGAATGTAATGCGTTTTGCAAGCACAGCACAGATTTAGGAAGCTAGGATGCTGGGCTGCTAAGGGGGTAATTACTGAGGAAAACAGCTTGGCAAGTGTTCATTAAAAAGGCTACAGCATTTATTAAGTTTGCAGCTGATTCCCAGCAGGGAGGGGTTGCAAGTGCTTTGCAGGAGAGGGTCGTAATTCAAACTGATCCGGACAAACTGGAGAGATGGTCTGAGTTCTATAGGATGACGTTCAAGGAGGACAAATGCAAAGTGCTCCACTTAGGAAGGAACAATCGGTGTCACACACACAGAATGGGAAGCGACTGTCTAGGGAGGAACCCTGCAGAGAGGGATCTAGGGGTTATAGTGGACCACAAGCTAAATATGAGTCTGCTTTTTTGGCAACAGCATCACACTGCTAACCTGATTCTAGGAGGCATGAACGGGAATGTTGTGAGCCAGACACGAGGCGTGATTCTTCCGCTCTGCTCTGCGCTGGAGGATTGTGTCCAGTTCTGGGCACCACATTACAAGAAAGATGTGGAGAAATTGGAGACGGTCCAGATGATGAAAGGTCTAGAGCACATGAACAAAGAGGGGAGGCTGAAGGAATTGGGCTTGTTTCGTTTGGAAAAGAGAACACCGAGAGGGGGACATGAGAGCAGCTTTCAAGTACCTAAAAGGGTGTTACAAGGAGGAGGCAGAAAAATTATTCTGCTTAACATCTGAGGATAGGACAAGAAGCAACGGGCTTAAACTGCAGCAAGGGAGGTTTAGTTTGGACGTTAGGAAAAACTTCCTGCCTGTCAGGGTGGTGAAACACTGGAATAAATTGCCCAGGGAGGTTGTGGAATCTCCATCCCTGGAGATATTTCAGAGCAGGTTGGACAGACACCTGTTAGGGATGATCTAGACGGTGCTTGGTCCTGCCGTGAGGGCAGGGGACTGGACTCGATAACATCTCGAGGACCCTTCCAGTTCCAGGATTCTATGATTGCGTGACTCTGTGAAGGGTCACAGGGGCTTGGGTCGTAGGGGTGGAATTGCTCCTTCATTGTGGTTCACGTTCCAGGGGCTTGACTGATGGAGGGTCAGGAGAAAAAGGAGCCTTGTGAGATCTAATTACTAAGATCTCAAGCGTCCAAAAATGAGGCCACACTCACTCTCCCCCTAAATAATGAAACTTAAAATCCCCCCTCAAAACAAACAAGCCCCCAACCCAACTGTGGGATCTTTTTATTCGCTTTCTGGGGTTTTGAGCAAGATTTTTACCGTTTCTTTTTAATGAAAGCAGCGATTCCTGTTCCGTCGGAATCCCCAGGAGCTGGGGACACAGAAAAACACCCTCTTCTGTGAGGACTTATTCCCAAAGCCCAAGTGAGACGTGGAAACACCGAATGCTGGCATTTGTCGAGCATTTTTCAGACAGAGCCCGTAAGATTGTCGGGAAGCCGGGACGGCCCTGTCTTGACGATCAATGGGGACGTTTGCCTTGGCCACAGTGCAGATCTCAAACAAGCAAAACTCAGGCCTGGCTCGAGTGTGGTGCACATAAGCACGCAGGCAAGGCTGTGGGGGGTGGGGGGAAGCTTTGAGAGGCAGGAATGCTTTGCATAATAATGCCGATTAAGCGGCACAGCGAGACCCCATCAAGAACACACGGCGATTAATCCTGCACTGGTACTTCTGTTTCTGAGATGCAGAAAACACAGCTGCAGCCACAAACCTGTAACGACGCACTTCGTTTTTGCAACATCCTGAGTAGGCTGTACCCCAAATAGGGGCATTTTAGGTTCCTTACACAACACGTCTTCAATGGGTAGATATTATTCGAACGACCAAGTCTCGCTTTGCTATAAAATGTAGGAAAAATCGACAGGAGGGAATGGGCAGGATGGACCCTTCGATGTGACTAGAAGTAAACAGGCTCTTCACACCGGCGACCCAGTGTGTGGCGTCCTGATGGGTGGGAATCAAAGGGACTGCGCCCTCCTGCCGGGTACTGTAAGTGGCATGCAGGTGAAGTGGGAGTGAACTAGGCTTTATTACTGTGTTCTAGTAGATCTTCTAGTAATTGCGTTTGCATTGCTTTGCGCTGTACTGATTGCTTTAGACTCTATAGTATTTCAGGTTTCAATTGTATAGTCAGGGGGATTATTTTGAAATAGCTCCCTAGTGTAGTCCAGAGAGAATTCTGGCTCTTTGAGAGCCAAGTTTATTGTATTTAAATCCTCCTCCTCCACTAGAGACCCAGCCTCCACTAGTCCTTGTTCTCTGCAGCCTGCTCGTTGGTTAGCACGTAGCCTGTTCTGATTAGCCTCCCTTCCCAGATGCCCACGCTGGGCACTTCCCAGCCACGCGTGGGCGAGCGCTGCGCCCCCACCTCCACCACAGCGCGTGAAACGGGGAGTGATAAAATCCGCCCTCTGAAAGCCGCCTGAGCCGTGGAACTGGTTTAAAACGAGCCAGGGAGTCACACGGGTTACAGAGCGGTGTGACGGGGCGTCTGCCCTGCGCTGGCCCTTTAAGGGTTAAAAACCAGCCCTGGGAGAAGGCTGAGAGGGCGGAGCTGAGGCAGACAGCCAATCAGGGCCTAGCTGGGGCTGTATAAATAGGACTCCTGGCGGGGCGGGGACTCACTCTTGCTCCAGCTGGGGAGCAGGAGGGACCTGGCTGCTAGGGATGCTGGAGGCTTCCTGACCCAGAGCAGGGCTGGGGAAAGGCAGGCAGAGCTGGGGAGCTCTGGCCAGGCAAACTCCCAGGCGGCAGGGCCTGAGGGGTACCAGGGCTGCAGGGAGGCAGCCAGGGCAAGAGCAGGCAGCTGGTCCACACCCCCCCAAAGCTGAGTGGCCATGTCAGGCGGCAGTTTGCTCCTGAGGTGAGGGGCTAGAGGACTGGCAGTGGGGCACTGAGGCACGGTGGGCCTAGGGGATTGGAGGGCTCCCAGAAGGGCAGGACCCCAGAGCGTGGGGGCCCTGCGGGGAGGATGCCACCGTCTGGGAGGGACGTGGGTCCTAACACAGTGGTGGAGCCAATAGCGGGTGAGACACCGGCCAGAAGGGGGCGCTCCAGCGCCGAATGAGGTTAATTCCCAGGTGACCAGCAGGAGGCGCCGCGGCTGTGAGCCGCCCTGTGTCACAGGCTGATATCCGGCACACAGAAGAGGATATAGGATACAGACCATCACTTAGCTCCCCTCAGAGTACGGATGGGGGGCAGGGCCCTAGACATAGAGGGGGACGGTAACGGAATCCTAGAAACACAGCGCTGGAAGGGACCGCTGGACTCACCTTGTCCAAACTCCCCCTCGCCACCCGCTAGGGCGGCCACCTTCTCAAAAGCCGACGTAGCGGGTCACAGGCAACGTTCTGACTGCCCCCGGCTGGGACCTTGAGAACCACAGCTCGGCGCTCTGCTACAGAGCGCAAGGGGTAGCTCCATTCGCCGGCACCAGTAGCAAACTGTTACCCTCGGTGTCACAGGATCCACCGCCTGACTGAACCTTGATCAAAGGACCCCAGGGCGGTGGCAACGGACCGAGCCCTCTCCAAAGCAGCTTTTGCCGCCTTAATTCCTGCGGGGTGGACGAGGAAAGTGGCTTTAAGGAGGCCTAAAATGCCAGTTATTCCTGGTTGTCCCGGATGTCGAGACCGGTGTAGGAATCCCTGTAAGTAACGGGCAGGCCTCGGCATTCAGTTACTGGAGTTTACATTCATATTTATTCATTTACCAGCTCTGGGTGCCGGAACCACACCGAATGAAAATTCACGCCACCAAAAGGGCAACTCTATTTACAGACTTAGAGATGCCAAAGTCTGGCCGGTTTCCTGCCCAGCTGGGCCCAGGACGGCATTTTGCTTGTTTTAACGACGAGGCTCTCTCCCCTTCTCGTGAAACAAAAAGCAGGACGATGCAGCACTTTAAAGACTAACAAGATGGTTTATTAGTCTTTAAAGTGCTCCACAGTCCTGTTTTTTGTTTCAGCTACACCAGACTAACACGGTGACATTTCTATCCCCGTCTCATAGGAGGCTGTTTCCGGTTGGCTTTCGCCTTCGCCTGCATCTGTGCAAAACACCCTGCCCGGACACTTTCTCCTCCAGACAGCCCTGTCGTTTTTTCCAGCAGGCAAAGAAAGTTTAGGGTCAAGGCAGCTGGTGAGGAGCGGCAGGAGAGCCCGGCCAAGCTAGAGAAGATTTTAGCGGCTGTTTGTGTCATGCACACGCGATAATAAAAAATTACCCCTTGAGCCGATTAAGCGGCACAGCGAGACCACAGCAAGATCAATCCTGCACTGGTACTTCTGTTTCTGAGACGTAACCTTGGGGCCGGGAAGGGCTACAAGGTTCAGCGATACATCTCCAAGCACGTTACAAAGGAGAGCGGTGCTGACATCCCCGTCTTGCAGATAGGGAAACCGAGGCCCAAACTGGTGCAGGGACTTGCCCACGGTCCTCCAGGAGGCCAGCGGCTCCGGAGCCACGGTGCTGGGCTCTGTCCACGGCCTCCCGCCATGGAAATGCAGCCACCTCTGAGGGCGGAATCTGGCCACAGAGTATAACAGTTGACGCCGTGTCCAATGCAAGGTGATACCACAGGGGATGGCGGGGGGGGGCAGGTTCAGGGAGGAAGAGGGGAGTTACCCGCACTGGAATTGACTCGGAGGATGAGGAAACTATTTTCGTCCTGCGGAAGGCGCTGGGAGTTCGTTAACAAACCAAGCTCTGGTTTCTGAAAGGCCCAGCATTTCCTAGGGCCCTGGCCCCCGTATTCACTCCAGGGGACAAGCTGCCCGTTTTGATTCACACTCACAACCTCCTGGCTTCTCCTTAGAGGTCTCCCGTTCAATCACGGGCCAGGGCCGGGGAGACGACTTTCCCTTTCGTTTCTGGAGCGGGGTGGTTTCCCCATGTTCTGCCAGTAATTCCGCCTTCGATCGCCGCCTTCGATCCCCGTGAGTGAAACGGCACCAATTGGGAGCTGGCGGCTGAACGCCTGGGGGTGTCGGGGGTGGGGGGTTGATACAAAGAAGCTGAATTGTGCCGCGATTTTCCGCATCAGCGATGGCACGGCACAAGGCCCAAAGACAACCTTTGGCGAGAACAATGCGACAGCCAAAGCCCCTGCAGGGAGCCTGTTACCCCGGGCAATGAAATCCACCCCCCAGTACTGTTTCCTGCTCTGTCTCGGGAGCACGTAGGTGGGATGCTGTGTGCGCCCGCCCCAGGCTCCTGGCGCTGACAGGTTCACAATGCAGGCCGGAGCCCGCGGGTGGGCAGGAACGCAGCGGTGGAGGGAGTGGAAATACCTTTCCGGAGCTTGCCCACCCCTGGATCTGCACAAAGGGGGCCAAGTATCCTTCAGCCCATTCCAGAGAGGGGGAAACTGAGGCCCTAAATGGGGAGTGACTTGCCCTAGGTCACTCAGCAAGTCAGAGCTGGGAGGGGAAGCCAGGTCTCCAGGGTGCTAGCCATTGGACCGTGCTGCCTCCCTGTGAAATAATAAGTCTAAAGCACGACCCTATAGCTAACCCTCAAAGTCCGGATTCACTATCCTTACTCTGGTCTAGGCCTTCCTTGGGTTCCCCCCCCCAATGCATGAGAGGAATAGGGTGGGGGGCCTGGGAGGAAAGCATAGGGATCATCCAATGAAATGAATAGGCAGCATGTTCAAAACAAACCAAAGGAAGTTTTTCTTCATGCAGCGCACAGTCAACCTGTGGAACTCCTCGCCAGAGGAGGTTGTGAAGACCAGGTCTTGAACGGTTCAAAAAAGAAGCTAGATAAATTCATGGGAGGTTAGATTCATCAATGGCTATTAGCCAGGATGGGCAGGGATAGTGTCCCTAGCCTCTGTGTGTCTGGGAATGGGTCTGGGAATTCCCGGTTCTGTTCCTTCCCTCTGGGGCACCTGGCATTGGCCACTGTGGGCAGACAGGACTCTGGGCTGGATGGACCGTTGGTCTGACCCCGTCTGGCCGTTCTTATGCTCCCCCGTTTCCATTCCCAAGCCCCTTCTCCCCAGTACCAAGGCGCCCCGCAGGGCACGTCTGCACGGCTACTTTGAGTGCCCTCGCACGAGTCCCGCACAGCTGAGTCCGCAGGTTCAGCGGGTTTCCGCTGTGCAGCCACGCGGGGTGTGTCTGCCGCACGCCCCCAGGCCCGTCGCTAGGGCCCCTCCCCCCAGCTCTCTCGTTCCCACCCTCTCTGGGGCAATGCCCACGGCCTGTGCCCGTCCGACTGCCCTTCTCCCCCTGCGGACACGGGCCGGCCCAGCGAGCTTTGGCCTGGCTCCAAAATAGACCCACTCCCGCCCTTCCCCATGGTGGAATTCTCCTCACAGGAAAGCGTCCCCCCCCCCCCCCCCGCTTCTTTTTCTGCACAGAATTTGGGCCCTGCTGCCTCGATTTCCCCACGCGCCTTGGCGGAGATGGGCCCGCCCATTCGGGTGGAAAACGGCTCCCTCAGCCTGTCTCTAGCCAGCCCCACCCCTAGCCCCATGGATGGAGCCCCAGGCCAGAGGGGAACCTGGGACCATCCAGTTTGAGCCCCTCCCAGACCGTTCAACACAGAGAACTGCCCCAGGCTTGGAAACTCCTGCCCCAGGCTTGGAAACAGGGTGGGGGAGGGGCAAGAGCCCATGCCCCTCCCCCACTGTTGACCAGCCACAATGGGGGACGAGGGGGGAGGGGAGGAAGGGAGAGGTGTGATTGTGGGGAGAGGCTGCAAGAGGGCGAGGACTTGGAGGGAACAGGTGGCGTGAGGGGCCCAGAGAGAACGGGCAGTGTTGGGGGGGGGCTTCTGCCTCCCGCCTTTAGGTCACTTCAGCTGCTCGTGACTAGAGCCACGTTTTCAGCCAAACATCCCCTCTTGGTTTTAAAATTGTCTGTGATGGAGACTCCTGCCCATCCTGCGGCCAGTTGTTCCAACAGTTAACCACCCTCACGACTAGCCATTTACCAGGGGTGGGGAACCTCAGGCCCGGGGGCCGGATCCAGGCCCTGCCTTGCCTGGATCCGGTCCCTGAGGCTCAGGGCTCCCCTCCCCCTGCTCTGGGGACCCCACACCAGCCTCACCTAGACCCCACCCTCCACCCTATTCCTGCACCCCCTCCAACCCAGACCCCTCACTGCCAGCCTGGTTCCTAGCAGCCCCTTCTCACACTCACTTTTGGCACCCCCAGAGCCTAGGGGGGCTCACAAAATCTGCTAGACCCCACCCCGCCCCCCCCCTCCGACTCTGGCGTGTGAGGGAACGTGGGAGGGTCTTTCTTCTTATCTGGGGGCTTTTTCCTTCTCGTTTTTGTGAGGCCCCCGACCGATTTTTCAGATGGTCAGCGGCCCCCGACCCAAAATAGCCCCCCCCCCCCGCTTTACTCCTTGTTTCCAGTCTAACTTGGCCCAGTTTCAACGTCCAGCCACCGGATCTTGTTCGACCCTTGTGTGCCACGCCAAGGGGCCCTGGACTGCCGTACGGCTGCCCCTGCGTGGGCCCCTGTAGCCTGGGGTCAAGCCCCCATGTCCCGACAGACGTGCACCATGCCACCTCCTCATCCCCTGCCTGCCTGGCTTGGCGTACGCTTGGGGGGCCCTCAGAACGCCCCCCCCCCCCGAAACCCTGCACATCCTGCCGCTGCTTCTCCAAGAGTCCGGCCAGCTGGCGCAATTCCCTCTGCCCTCCAGCCGGCCGGCGGCCCAGCTGGGGCCCCGAGCCCAGTTTCCCAAACTAATTAGCTGTGAGGCGACTGCTGCTCTGGGCTGGAACAAAAGCCCCACAATGAGCCATGCAACCACATCCCCGTCGTGGCCCTTTAATAATTCACCCTGCGCCGGCGTCAAGTGGCAGGGACAGCTATCCCTTACCGCGCCTGTGCATTATTCAGGAGCAACAAGGATCGCCTTCCCCGCCACGGAGAGACAGCCCCATGCCCTGGCCCCTCTCGGATTTAACCCCCGAGGCCTTCTGCTAAAGCTGGCCCGTGGGGCCGAAGCTTGGTCCTTCCTCTGCCACATCCTCCTGGAGTGAGCCCGGGCAGGTCCCTTCATCTCTGCATGTCTCTATTTCCCAGCTGTGATGGGGGTCTGGCAGAGCTATGGGGTCTGGCAGAGTTACAGCGTGTTCACCCCATCTAGAACAGGCGCCGTGGGCCAGGAACGCCTGGCTGTTTGCAGTCCCTACCCCGCAGGCAATCTAGCAAAAAGGCTGGACCATGGGCAATGTGCCCTCTATTGTTTCCCACCCATGTGTGGAATACATTTTGTTCCGTGCACCCAGGCATGGGTGGATGTGCACCACCAACAGAAGGACATGCTACCGGCTGCGGGAGGCGGGGGCGCTCTGATAATCGGCTGGGTGGCATTTGAATCTCTCCTGGGCAGCCGCCCAAGAGCTTAGCTTACAGGGAACACTAACGAGGAAGCAGTCAGCACCTGAGGACAGGACAAGGAGTAATGGGCTTAAAGTGCAGCAGGGGAGGTTTAGATTGGACATTAGGAAAAAATTCCTAACTGTCAGGGTGGTCAAATATTGGAATAAATTGCCAAGGGAGGTGGTGGAATCTCCCTCTCTGGAGATATTTAAGAACAGGTTAGATAGACATCTGTCAGGGATGGTGTAGACGGAGCTTGGTCCTGCCTTGAGGCCGGGGGGCTGGACTCGATGACCTCTCGAGGTCCCTTCCAGTCCTATGATTTTATGATTCTAAAACACAGAGCGCTGCCACGAGAGCTAGAGGAGTGGCTCCATCAGCTGACAGCAGTGCTAGGCTGTTAACCTCCATGTGGGGGAGCCACTAGATGGCGGCACGACAGGCTCAAAGAAACACCCCTGGGACAGCAGCTGGCTCTTCCGGGGGTTGCTTTCGGACTCAGGATTAAATGAGATTCCAGAGAGAGCTCTGCCCCTCATAAGAACATCAGAGCGGCCAGACGGGGTCAGACCAAAGGTCCATCCAGCCCTGTCTGCCCACAGCGGCCAATGCCAGGTGCCCCAGAGGGAGTGAACAGAGCAGGGAACAAATCAAGTGATCTCTCTCCTGCCATCCATCTCCACCTCTGACAAACAGAGGCTGGGGACACCATTCCTTACCCAGCCTGGCCAATAGCCATTAATGGACTTAACCTCCATGAATTCATCTAGTTCTCTTTTAAACCCTGTTATAGCCCTCGCCTTCACAATCTCCTCTGGCAAGGAGTTCCACAGGTTAACTGAGCGCTGTGTGAAGAAGAGCTTCCTTTGATTTGTTTTAAACCTGCTGCCCATTCCTTTCATTTGGTGGCCTCTAGTTCTTATGTTATGGGAACAAGTCAATAACTTTTCCTTCTTCACTTTCTCCACACCAGGCATGATTTTACAGACCTCTCTCCTATCCCCCCTTAATCTCCCCTTTTCCAAGCTGATCTCCTCTTTTCGAGCCGGGGGCCTTGATTCTAGCAAACAAAAGCCGAGCCAGCTCCAATGGCCTAAAACTGGGCCAACGGAGAGGCTGTATGAGACGCACTGTTTCCCGCTAGGATTCCTGCATCAAGCCCATGTTCTAACCCAGTCCACTTCTGCTAAGCAACCGGCACCTGCCATTAGTCCAGAGACGAGCGGAGCGAAAAGACAGGAAAATTGACAAGCGCGGGACCCAGAATTGTTCCCGAAAAGGAGGTGCCTTCACAAACGGACTTCTCCTGCCCCCGAGGTGGCCCCACAATATTCTTTCCAGCAAGTTGAGGAAGTCTGGATTGGATACATGCACTGTGACGTGGACAGAAAGCTGGCTAGACTGTCGGGCCCAGTGGGTAGTGATCGACGGCTCCGTGTCTGGCTGACAGTCAGTTTCAAACAGAGTGCCCTGAGGATCGGTTCTAAGGCCGGTTTTGTTCAACATCTTTATGAATGACCTGGATGAGGGGATGGGTGGCCCCTCAGCAAGTTTGCAGGTGGCACTAAGCCAGGGGGAGAGGCAGATATGGTGGAAAGCAGGGATAGAGCCCAGAGTGACCTGGACAGATTAGAGGATTGGGCCAAAAGAAATCTGATGAGGTTCAACAAGGACAAGTGCAGAGTCCTGCCCTTGGGACGGAAGAATCCCAAGTATTGGTACAGGCTGGGGACCAGCCGGTTAAGTAGTAGTTCTGCAGAAAAGGACCTGGGGGTTACAGTGGATGAGAAGCTGGAGATGAGTCAACAGGCCTTTGTAGCCAAGAAGGCTAACGGCATATTGGGGTGCATTAGGAGGAGCATTGCAAGTAGATCAAGGGAAGTGATTATTCCCCTTTATTCGGCTCTGGGGAGGCCACATCTGGAGTATTGTGTCCAGTTCTGGGCCCCCCACTACACACAGGACGTGGTCGCATTGGAGAGGGTCCAGCGGAGGGCGACCAATTTGTTTAGGGGTCTGGAGCACACGAGCTACGAGGAGAGGTTGAGGGGTTTGGGTTTGTTTAGTCTGCAGAAGAGAAGAGCGAGGGGGGATTTGAGAGCAGCCTGCAACTCCCTGCAGGGGGGTCCAAAGAGGCTGGAGAGAGGCTGGTCTCAGTGGGGGCAGGTGGCAGAACAAGGAGCGATGGGCTCACGTTGCAGAGGGGAAGGTCTAGGTTGGAGATTAGGACAAACCATTTCCCTAGGCGGGTGGGGAAGCCCTGGGCTGGGTTCCCTAGGGAGGGGTGGAATCTCCATCCCTAGAGGTGTTTGAGTCCCGGCTGGACCAAGCCCTGGCTGGGATGATTGAGTTGGGCTGGTCCTGCCTTGGGCAGGGGGCTGGACTCGGTGCCTCCTGAGGCCTCTGCCCGCCCTGGGATTCTGTGAATCTATGACATCACTCTTCCCAGTCAATGGGAGCTGCGGGAAGCAATGTTCCAGGCCGCGCCACTTCCCACAGCTCCCATTGGCTGGGATCAGCAAGCCGCAGCCAATGGGAGCCTCAGTTGCTCTTGCCTGCGGAGGGGCAGGTAAACACAGTGTTGGGGCTGCTGCCGTTTCATCGCCCACCCTGGCACAGAACCTCTCCTGCCCACAGCAGTGCCCTGGCCTGCCATTGGTCATTTGGTCTCCCGCGTACATTTCAGAGCGAGCCAAAATGCAGCAAGCAGCCCAGCCTACAGCCGATCAGCCGGCCGAAGTGACGGCTCCGTGTTGGTATTCGGACGAGCTACAGAGGAAAGGTGATTGCTGGCAGGGGCCAGATAACACGCCGGAGGGGGAGCGGTGCTGTTAAAAGCCACGCCGCCTGTGCGGCCGGGGGCCAGGTTCAGACACGTCCGCATGCGGAGGCTCGTCACTGGGAGGGCGCCGGGGCAGGGACAGCGGGAAAGGCAGGAATAGGTGGAGAGGCCTGGTTAAAAGGATTGTTCTGCAATCAGGCAGGGGGTGGCCATGGGGAAGGACAATACCAAGGGCTGAGAGGAGGTAACAGCCTCACAGAAGGGGAACAGCATGGACCGTGCCCGAGACCAGCACGCGATGGATCAGGCCCAAAGGGGGCCTGTTAGAAGCTGGCCTGGCTGACCTCAGTCAATCGCCTCCAGTGCTCAGTGCTACCAAAATGCCAGCCCAGCCTAACGTCGCCCCTTGCGTGTGCTCCGGTTCCTTATGCCCGGGCCCAGCTCTGTGGCATCCGACCTGCGGGAGCGGGGCAAAGCTAATCGAGGGTGAACTCCTCCCTTGCGCACGTGACTGGCACAACGGTCCGGGCAACTCTGAAGACCTACGTTTGGGGGGCGTGGGAGTCCAAAGGGGATCGGACAGCCCCCTTGTAAATCACCCGTTTTGTCAGGTCGTTCGAAGCAATTCTTTCATCCCCCGCCACGCTCAGCCGCGGATCTAACGATTTACAGGCTTCTCCGCTGGGGGTAGCTTAGTATCAAACGCGCGGTTTGACGAACTGCCTGCAGAACTGCTCAGTGAGAACTAGGGGGAAAAGGCTCGGGGGAAGAAAGATACAAACAGAACTGCTTTCCAAGCCGAGAGAAGAAAACAAACCCCCCACGGCACGGCACAGGCTGCTCCTGGTCTGTCAGAACAAACCACGGGAGCTAGACAAAGAGAATCGGAAACACATTCAGAGCCGAATTTGCAAGCAGGGAGGCCTGCACCAAGCCACGTATTTTTGCCACCTAAATAACTGGCCGTATTCCCCAAGCGCCTAGCCGCCTGCAACTTCTGTGGGAGTCCGTGGCAACCCCCTTTGCAGATCAGGCTAGCTCCTTCAGGGGATGGAATCTGAAAATTCTCGCTGATTTCCAGGGACTCCAGGGGTGGTCGGGGAAGGTAGGGCCCAGCTCCGCCTCTTCTGCCCAGGCCACGCCCCCATTATCGGGAGGGGGGGAGGGAGCAGGGCTCCAGCCTCCCCAGCAACAGAGCATGAGGAGGCGGGTGCTCAGTGGCAGCAACACCCCCCCCCCCCCGGATGCCTACAGCAGGCATGTGGGGGCGGAGTGTGGGCGGGGCCAGGCTGGCGGGTTCGGAAGGCAACGCCTCCCCTTGCCTAGCGTACCAGCTGCTCACGAGGGGCTCAGCATGGTTCAAATGTAGGAAGTGAAGACTCTGTGGGCTTGGCCAGCTGTCCAGCCTGGAAGGTATATTAACGCCCCCCCCCATATCTCTCTCCCCCCCATGGAAACCAGCCTCTAGACAAAACCACGACACCAGCGGGAGGGGGGCCCTCCGCCCAGGCTGGGACAGCCCGGGCACCGATGGGGCGGGAGAGGAGAACTCGAGCTCACCTGTTGCTGAAGACTTTGCTGTAGTTGAACACTTGTATCTCCAGCATCTCGTTGCCGTCGATGTTGCTGGCGATCGGCCACCGGAAGGTCTGCGGGAAGCCACAGAAGGGGAGAGATTAGGGGGGCGGGGCATGCACCCCCGGGAATCACATTCTCCACTGGTGCAAACCAGCACAATATCATTGACTGATCTCAGCTCCCAATGGCTGTCACTGAGGCTGGTGACCAGCATCTGCGCAGAAAGAGGCCTAACCACTAGGAGTTTATTTAGCTCTTTCTTGAACCCTGTTAAAGTCTTGGTCTTCACAACCTCCTCTGGCAAGGAGTTCCACAGATTAACTGCGCTGCGTGGAGGAAAAACTTCCTTTTGTTTGCTTTACATCCATACATTTCATTGAGTGACCCCCTAGTTCTTACGTTATGGGATGAAGTCAATAACTTTTCCTTATTCACTTTCTCCACACCAGTCCTGATTGTACAGACCTCTGTCCTATCCCCCCCTTAGCCGCCTCTTTTCTAAGCTGAAAAGTCCCCGTCTTTTAAATCTCTCTTCATCTGGGACCCTCTTCATTTTCCAAACCTTTGCCACCCCGTGAATCCATGCCTCGAATACTGCGTGCAGGTTTGGGTGCATCATCTCAACAAGCATATGGCAAAGCAGGAGTAGGTTCAGAGGAGGGCAACACGAAAAAACCCCAGGGTTGTGTGGCTTCCAGGAGAGACGAGTAAGGGCGGATAGTGTGGTCGGCTATACAGCCACGAGCGTCCGGAGCACGTGAATGGAGTCGTCCTATTTGCCGTTTCCTCTGCTCGTGAGAAGCTGGGAGGGGGTGACGGGAGGGGTCCTGGGAGGATGCCCTGTTCTGTTTGCTCCCGCTGGCATTGGCCACGGTGGCAGACAGGACCTGGCCGGACGGACCCAGTCTGGCCGCTCTTGGATTTCGGGCAGGCCGGGGCCGTGCAATGGAACTAGCAGGCTGCAGGTTTCATGCAAACCAGGGGTGGCGCTTTCCACCCAAGCGCCCGGTGAGCCGCCAGCACGCCTGCCAGGCCACTTGGAGAAGGGCCCAGAGTGCAGCTGGGTTCGAAAAAGAACGAAGTCGGGGGCTCAGGTCCATGCGGGGCCCCTAGCCAAGATGCTCAGGGATGCAGCTCCATGTTGGAGGTGGCCCTACCCCTCTGCCCGGTGGATTGTTCCAATAACGCCCTGTGATGGAGACTCCCCCTGGGGCTCCAGGACATGGAGCCACACGGAGCCCCGGTCCGACCCAGGGGAGCAGCTCTGACGCTCGTGCCATCGAGGCCACATGACAAGTAAGTGGCAAAAGGAGGAAGCGAACCCGTCTCCGGGTTCCCCTGGGCCACACGTCTCAGCCTGCCCCCTCTTGTCTCCACCAGGGCCCCCCCCAACTGCCGGCTTTGTTTTCTCCCGTACGAGGGCCCTGCGTTTCCAGGCAGGTGCACGGGGGGAGAGGGTCCAAGGTAGGAGGCCGAAAGGGGTGTCCACTCGCAGTCCCCCGAGGGCGCGAGCGAGGGGCCGTCTGCGCAGGACACCGGCCCGGGGCCGAGAAAGGCTCTGTCTCCCTGCTCAGCCTAGCAGGAGGCTGACGGTTTTCGGTGAGCCAAGCTCTCGGCCTGCTGGGACGGCTGGCCGGGGACGTTGCAAATGTTGGCCAAGCCGGGACCTCGGGCCCGCTGGGAGCGCAGGAAAGCTCGTTACCAAACGGCAAGCCAGGCCTTCGAGGGAGGCAGCCGCAGCTGGTGCCGTGTGAAGAGGGACGGCGGCGACCCTGCTGTAGGTACCTCCCTGCACAGGCTGGGGCTCAATCGTCCCTGAACGCAATGGGGGGGGGGGATCTATCAACACATCCACCCTGGAGGCACAGTCAAAGCAGAAATGTGTCTATTTCTCTGAACACCCCCACATCCCCAAACCTTCACACCCACACCCATCCCCCGCACACAGACCCACACCCCACCCTACCCTACCCCCCAAACTCCACCCCCCCACTCCCATACACACTGACCCACACCCCCAAATCTCCACACAATCCCCACCCCCCACACTCCCTCCCCCCACTCCAACCTCCACCCCCACACTCTCTCCCACGCCGCCACCCCCACACCCACTCACCCATCCTCAGCCCCCCACATCCTCAAACCTCAACTCCCCCCCCACACTCTCTCCCACACCCCCCATCCACCTCCAAACCTCCACACCCACACCCACCCACACACTGAGGCTAGGAACACTATTCCTACCCAGCCTGGCTAATAGCATAGAGGGACTTAACCTCCATGAATTTATCTAGTTCTTTTCTGAACCCTGTTAAAGCCCTGGTCTTTACAACATCCTCTGGCAAGGAGTTCCACAGATTGACTGTGCTGCATAAAGAAAAACATCCTTTGGTTTGTTTTAAACCTGCTACCTCTTCATTTCATTTGGTGACCCCTAGTTCTTATGTTATGGGAACAAGTAAATAACTTTTCCGTATTCACTTTCTCCAGACCTGTCATGATTTTATAGACCTCTATCTGATTCCCCCCTTAGTCTCCTCTTTTCTAAGCTGAAAAGGCCATGTCTTTTTAATCTCTCTTCATATGCTTCAAACCCCTCATCAGTTTGGTTGCCCTTTTCTGAACCTTTTCCAATGCCAAGAGATCTTTTTTGAGATGAGGCGACCACATCTGTATGCAGTATTCAAGATGCGGGCTCCCCATGATTTTATAGAGAGGCAATAAGAAATTCTCTGTCTTATTCTTTATCCCTTTTTTAATGATTCCGAACATGCGGTTTGCTTTTTGACAGCTGCTGCACACGGAGGGGCTGTTTTCAGAGAACTCTCCACCGTGACTCCAAGATCTCGCTCTTGAGTAGTTGTAGCTAAATGAGTCCCCATCATATTGCATGTCTAGTTGGGATGACTGTTTCCAATGTGCATTCCTTTACATGTAGCAACATGACATTTCATGTCGTTTGTCTGTTCCAAAGGCAGCCAGGAGTATCCGCTGGAGCAGCAGGCACCCGGGGCCGAGCACGAAAACCTCATCACATGACACATACAAATCTGCATAACGTGGGGTGGGATTGGGATCCAGGGAATAATTCCAGGGACCCGCAAGGATGGGTGTGGTCTTGTGATGAAGGCAGAGGTCAGGCACTCTGGGGAGCTGGGTCCTGCTACTGCATCCCTGTGTGATGCTGGTCAAGTCACTTCGTCTCCCCCTGCCTCGGTTCTCCGTCTGAAAAATGCTACTAAAGCATCTCTCCTCCCCTGCTCTGGGGAGCTCAGGGATGGGGGAGCTAGCCGAGGATTGGTTGCGGATTGCCAGTGATGCACTGGAGGGGTTTTAGCTGAGGGCTGTCGGGGATACCAGTGGTCTGTTCCTTTCCTCGTTGGGCCTGTCCTGAAGGATGTCACCTACATGCACACCCCCAACTCCGTCCACACCTCTACATGAGCAACACCATCACACAAGCCACCACGACGGGGACTCATCCGCCTGCACATCCTATGCCATCACGAGCCAGCCATGCCCCTCTGCCACAGATACCAGCCAAACCGGGCAGTCTCTGAGACAGAGGATAAACCGACACAAGTCAGACATCAGGGAAGGGAGCACACCCGAACTTGCAGGGGAATGTGCCGACCTCCCTGGCCATCCAGCGATGGGTTTGAGAGCAGCCATCCTTTCATCAAAGCGTTTCCAAACCCGGTTACACAGGGCAACAGCTGAACTGGAGTCATTTGCGGCATCGACATTATCAACTTAGGACTGAGGAAGGATCTCACCTGCTTGATGCAGTACAAAGGCAATTTCCCCCTCTTTGGGTATTCACATCTTCACATTACCAGCAGCAAACGAGCCACTTCCACCCTGACTTGATTAGCCTCATTTGTACAAGTACCTGCTTTCTTCTGGTGTCTTTTATATACTCCTGACTCTGGAAACTCCACTCCCATTCATCTAGAGAAGTGGGTTTCACCCGCAAAAGTTTCTGCCCTAATAAATCTGTTCTTCTCTAAGAGCATGTCTACACGCGGCGATTATTCCGAATTGATAAAGTTTGAATTCTGGGCACCCAATTTTACAAATTCCAAGTTGCGTGTCCTCACTATGGCCAAGAATCGACTGTCGCCCGAGGTAGCGCGTCCGCCTTCACGCTACAGGCAAGAATCGACTGTCGCCCGAGGTAGCGCATCCGCCTTCACGCTACAGGCAAGAATCGACTGTCGCCCGAGGTAGCGCGTCCGCCTTCACGCTACAGGCAAGAATCGACTGTCGCCCGAGGTAGCGCGTCCGCATTGACGCTACAGGCAAGAATCGACTGTCGCCCGAGGTAGCGCGTCCGCATTGACGCTACAGGGAAGAATCGACTGTCGCCCGAGGTAGCGCGTCCGCATTGACGCTACAGGCAAGAATCGACTGTCGCCCGAGGTAGCGCGTCCGCATTGACACTACAGGCAAGAATCGACTGTCGCCCGAGGTAGCGCGTCCGCATTGACGCTACAGGCAAGAATCGACTGTCGCCCGAGGTAGCGCGTCCGCATTGACACTACAGGCAAGAATCGACTGTCGCCCGAGGTAGCGCGTCCGCATTGACGCTACAGGCAAGAATCGACTGTCGCCCGAGGTAGCGCGTCCGCATTGACGCTACAGGCAAGAATCGACTGTCGCCCGAGGTAGCGCGTCCGCATTCACGCTACAGGCAAGAATCGACTGTCGCCCGAGGTAGCGCGTCCGCATTGACGCTACAGGCAAGAATCGACTGTCGCCCGAGGTAGCGCGTCCGCATTGACGCTACAGGCAAGAATCGACTGTCGCCCGAGGTAGCGCGTCCGCATTGACGCTACGGGCAAGAATCGACTGTCGCCCGAGGTAGCGCGTCCGCATTCACGCTACAGGCAAGAATCGACTGTCACCCGAGGTAGTGTGTCCGCATTCACGCTACGGGCAAGAATCGACTGTCGCCCGAGGTAGCGCGTCCGCATTGACGCTACGGGCAAGAATCGACTGTCGCCCGAGGTAGCGCGTCCGCATTGACGCTACGGGCAAGAATCGACTGTCGCCCGAGGTAGCGCGTCCGCATTGACGCTACGGGCAAGAATCGACTGTCGCCCGAGGTAGCGCATCTGCATTCACGCTACGGGCAAGAATCGACTGTCGCCCGAGGTAGCCTCAGACTCCGTGCCCAGGAAACCTAGTCGGGAGCTGCGGGCGGCCTCCCGGAGGCCAAATAGTTCGAATTCTGCAGCCCTTTGTTCCAAACCATGGGCTTGGTAGTGTGGACGCATCGCTTAGAAAATCGCCCTGGGGGAGGGGCTAATTTCGGACTACAGTTCTTGTGTAGACCAGGTCTATGGTGACGCAGGATGGTCCGTGGGCCACGGCCGGAATGATCTGTCCCTGGTGCTGAAGCTACAGTCAGCCAGGGTAGAGGCACTTGTAAATGGCAATACAGGTTTCTTTGACTCCTGCCCTACAAACAGGCAAAGCAGGTCTCACTGTGGAAACTGCCGACTGTTCAGCTTCCCCAGATGGAAGCTCCCCCCCCCTTTCTGCAGGCAAGAGCAAGCCTGCGAGGGTGTTGCCACAGTGGCTAGTACATTGTATTAGTACGTGGTCTGCATCCACCCCCAAGGCTCGTGGCAAACAGAGGAAAAGACAGACTCTGCTCTAGGAAGCTTGGAGCCTACCCCGGGGGCGGGGGAGGGAGAAGAGTGAGTGCACAGCACAAACATTCAGAAGAAGGGAAACAGCCGTAAGGCCGGGCCTGAGTAGCTCCAACGCAGACGCCTTCCAGCTTCGTGTGTGCTTACAGCAAGCGCCCTGCGCTCTGAAATGCATTGCATAATCTCATTGCAAATTCATGGTACTCTCCTCCTGGCTAGCTCAGCTGCACGTCCCAGGGGGCTGGGCCTGCACTCGCGGAAACGCATCTCGCTGCAAAAAGGGTTGAATTTTCTCACTGGCGCTGCTGAGTGCGCAGGAAGTGAAGAAGCGGAGCAAGAATTTGGGCCTCACATTGGCCGGGGGGTCGGTTGCTGTTAAATTGTTCTTAGCTCTGAGAGAACCCCCATCCTTGATGCATTTGGCCTCACAAAATGCCCAGAGAGGAGGAAAATAGCATCTGGTCTTGAATACAGTGGGGGAAACGGAAGCACACATCCTGACCAACAACTCAGTGGCAGGGCTGGATGGTGAATTCGACAGTTCTCAAACCTGTGTTGTATCCATGGCTCAATATGTCTCTTCAAGGGCTAAGATCCAGCAGTACCATGCACTGAGATCACTAACCCCAGCTTTCAAATGCGACCTCTTCTGGGGAAGAACACAGCTGCTGTTTAACAACACACAGCAACACTAAAGGAGAGCTCAGAAGAAGTGAATCAGTGTGTGGCAGAAATCAACGTACCTGCTAATCCAGGGTGGGGAACCTCAGGTCCAGGGACCGAATGTGGCCCCCAGCTCGCCTGGATCCGACACCTGAGGCTCTTGACCTGCACCAGCATCAGTAGCCTAAGATGCTGCTCCAGTCTTCCCACTATCCTACCGTGGGGCTGGAGTGCACAAAATCTACCAGGCTGGGCCCCATGTGTGGAATAAATTTTATGTGCATGCATGCGCGAATGTGCACCACCACTAGAAACAGAACCTAGCTGTGGGAACGCTGCTAATCAGCCGGTGGCTTTTTAATCTCTCCTGAGTGGCCGCCCAAGCGCTCAGCTCCCAGGGAAGGAACATCGGCAGAAGGAGATGCAGGGAGCTGAGATTCCAGCAAGATGCAAGAAAAAAAACGCACTTAGCCTGATGAAAAATATCTGGGAATTTGTCACAATCAGCACTGGCCAGGACTTGGCTTGTCTCGTGCGGAAGACGGAAGCAGCACGGCGCCCCCTGTGCTCCTCGGGGGCTTTGGATCAGAACTGACTCAGAAAGAAGATCGCCCCCTACTGAATCACAAGCACGGACGTGCGCTTCTATGGGCCTCCCGTCCAAATTATGACCAGGCCCTCGCCGGAGAAGATCACAACCTGGTGTGAAATGGTTGCAGGCGAAGGAGCCAGAGATCTCAGCGGCCTCGTTAGATTAGAAATGTCCCTGACGGCAGGAGCCAGGAAGAGAGAGCGCACGTCTGACCGTAGCCAACCCGACTGAGACATCAATACCGGGGAAATCACGCTACCGAGAAGCAGATCATTAGGGAACAGGCCGAGAGGCAGCGGCTGGAACTCTTCCCTGTTCCGTACATGCCGGAAGGATAGAAGACTTAGAAGGTGAGGGTTGGAAGCCACAGCCCTTGTAACGCCCTCTGACGCAAGCAGAGGCTGCCCAGGTCTGAAGGCTCGGTGTCAGCTCTCCGAGTTTGCAAGGGACGTGCCACTCACTTCGTTTCTTCCTTTCCAAGCAAACGGCGCAAGGTGGAAGGTTCGTTTCCTTCCCAGATCATTCAGGCTGGCGTAATAATAGCCCAGGGTATGCAGCCCAGCTCCCACGGCCTCCTGGCAACACGCAACCCGTGTACTGGTCCACAAGAAAGAAACAATCCACTTCCATGCCCCCAGGAGACGGTTACAGCCAGGACGTGACAACTGTTCTTATAGAATTCAGCAAAGCTATTTCAACAACAATGCCCCTTCTGTGTCCACGAGGAGATGAGCATTGAAGACAGGGCTACTAGAAGGTGGGTGCCTAACCGGCTGGATAACCAATCTGAGGGTATGTCTACACTACCACCCTAGTTCTTCACACAGCGTGTAGTCAACCTGTGGAACTCCTTGCCAGAGGAGGCTGTGAAGGCTAGGACTATAACAGAGTTTAAAGAGAAGCTGGATAAATTCATGGAGGTTAGGTCCATAAAAGGCTATTAGCCAGGGGATAAAATGGTGTCCTTGGCCTCTGTTTGTCAGAGGCTGGAGAGGGATGGCAGGAGACAAATTGCTTGATCGTTGTCTTCGGTCCACCCCCTCTGGGGCACCTGGTGCTGGCCACTGTCGGCAGACAGGATACTGGGCTAGATGGACCTTTGGCTTGACCCAGTACGGCCGTTCTTATGTTCATGTAGGCAACCAGAGTTGCAAATGAAGCTTGGGATTTGAATTTCCCGGGCTTCATTTGCATAAAGCCTAGTCTGAATTACCTAGTCTGTGCCGCATGTAGCCGCAGGCATGGAGTCCACACTAGCGGACATTTAAAAATGGTGGCGCCCGACTTTATGCAAAGGAAGCCCGGGAAATTCAAATTCCGGGCTTCATTTGCAACTCCGGTGGCCTACATTAACCACCCTAGTTCGAACTAGAGTGGTAGTGTAGACATACCCTGAGAGAGTAGTTATTATCGGCTCACAATCCTGCTGGAAAGGCAGAACCAATGGGGCTCCGCAGGGGTCTGTTTTGGTACCGGTTCTGTTCAATATCTTCATCAACGATTTAGATGATGGCAGAGAGAGGACGCTTCTTAAGTTGGCAGATGACACCGAGCTGGGAGGGGTGGCAAGAGCTTTGGAGGAGAGGGTCGGAATTCAAAATGATCTGGACAAACTGGAGAAATGGTCTAAGGTCAATAGGATGAAGTTGAATAAGGACAAATGCAAAGTGCTCCACTGAGGAAGGACCAATCCGAGTCTCACACACACAGAATGGGAAGTGACTGTCTAGGGAGGAGCCCTGCAGAAAGGGATCTAGGGGTCAGAGTGGACCACAAGCTAAATATGAGTCAACAGTGGGCCGCTGTTGCAAAAAAAAACCCCATGATTCAGGGTTGCAGGAGTGCTGTGAGCAAGACACGAGGAGTCATTCTTCCGCTCTAGTCTGCGCTCATTAGGCCTTAGAGTGTTGTGTCCGGTTCTGGGCACCACATTGCAGCAAAGATGGGGAGAAATTGGAGACGGTCCAGAGAAGAGCAACAAAAATGATGGAAGCTCTAGAGAACATGAGCAATGAGGGGAGGCTGAAGGAACTGGGCTTGTTTAGTTTGGAAAGGAGAAGACCGAGAGGGGACATGAGAGTGGTTTTCAAGTATCTAAAAGGGTGTCACAGGGAGGAGGGAGAAAATTGTTCTCCTTGGCCTCTGAGGATAGGACAGGAAGCAATGGGCTGAAACTGCAGCAAAGGAGGTTTAGGTTGGACATTAGGAAAAACTTCCTACCTGTCAGGGTGGTGAAACACTGGAATAAGTTGCCTGGGGGGTTGTGGAATCTCCATCCCTGGAGATATTTCAGAGCAGGTTGGACAGACACATCAGGGATGAGCTACAACCGTGGTGTCCAACACACTAGCCACATGTGGCTATTTAGTTGGCTGAGCGTGGCTTGTTCACTATAGCGGTAGCCACTAGAGCGGCCACTGCCTAAGAACTGGTTGGATGCCACGAATCTGGACGGTGCTTGGTCCTGCCGTGAGGGGAGGGGACTGGACTCAGTGACCCCTCGAGGTCCCTACCGGTTCGACGATAACGAGTATATCCAACGCGGTCACTGTCGGTGGTAACAAAACATTCGGAAGGGAGCTTAAAGCTTGTGCTTCAGGATGAAGGTCAATCTCCAACTACAAGGGGTTAGGAGAAGACCTAACGGGAGGTCTATTAACCCGTCATCTGGAGTGTCTAGTGCTGGCCAGGCCACTGGACTGGAGGGGCTGTGGCTCTCATCTAGGCTGGCAGTTCCTGTGAGCCTCGGTCACCACCCCACGGTGGAACCGACTGTTTCCTCTTGCTAGACTGGCGCTCTTGGTACAGGCGCCGTGCCGGCAGAAGTCTTAACAGACCAAACCCACCTCTGGCGCTGTTCCCAGTAGGACGTATTTAAGGAAAGAATGGGCTCGAGCAATCCAAACAGTTTCACGATCTAGTAACCCCTCCCAATATGGCCCCCCGGGCCGGACTTTCCCATTAGCGCCATTTCATAAAACATCCGCTTTGCTAGATCGTGCACCACTGAGGAATTTTATTGAGTAACATAAGAACATACGAGTGGCCAGACGGGGTCAGACCAAAGATCCATCCAGCGCAGGGTCCTGTCTGCCCACACTGACCAATGCCCGGTGCCTCAGAGGGAGGGAACAGAGCAAGGAATTATCACTATCCCGTCATCCATTCCCAGCCTCTGACAAAGGCGGCTAGGGGCACCACCCCTGCCCATCCTGGTTAACAGCCATTGATGCACCTAACCTCCATGAATCGATCTAGCTCTTTTTTGAACCCTGTTAAAGTCCTGGCTTTCCTCTGGCAAGGAGTTCCACAGGTTGACTGTGCTTTGCATGAAGAAAAACATCTTGGTGCTTGTTTTAAACCTGCCACCTATTCATTTCATTGGGTGGCCTCTAGTTCTTATGTTATGGGAACGAGTCAATAACTTTTCCTTATTCACTTTCTCCACACCAGGCATGATTTTATAGACCTCTCTCCTATCCCCCTTTAGTCTTCTTTTCTAAGCTGAAAAGTCCCCGTCTTTTTAATCAAAGACGTGTTGTGAGCAAGACACGAGAAGTCATTCTTCTGCTCTATTCTGCGCTGGTTAGGCCTCAGTTGGAGTATTGTGTCCAGTTCTGGGCACCGCATTTCAAGAAGGATGTGGAGAAACTGGAGAGGGTCCAGAGAAGAGCAACGAGAATGTTGAAAGGTCTAGAGAACATGAGCTATGAGGGAAGACTGAAAGAATTGGGCTTGTTTAGTTTAGAAAAGAGAAGATTGAGAGGGGACATGAGAGCCGTTTGCAGGTATCTAAAAGGGTGTTGTAAGGAGGAGGGAGAAAACGTGTTCATCTTGGCCTCTGAGGATAGAACAAGAAGCAATGGGCTTAAACTGCAGCAAGGGAGGTTTAGGTTGGACATCAGGAAAAAGTTCCTGTCAGGGTGGTCAAACACTGGAATAAATTGCCCAGGGAGGTTGTGGAATCCCCATCTCTGGAGATATTTAAGAGCAGGTTAGATAAATGTCTACCAGGGATGGTCTAGGGTTAGTATTCCAGTCCTAGTAGTCTATGAGTCTATGAATTATAAGCAGGGGCAGGTAAAATTCTTTTTATCACGTGGTGACGATTAGCCATTCTATGGGTGTTGGTATTACTAACGTAGGGCTGAAGGGGTGAGGTCACTGATAAGTGTAATTACACACTGAGAAAAAGGTGAACCGGGGGTTAATTTGTCGCTCACTCGCATTTTGGGTTGGGGGGGCGGGGCCCGAGACAAGAATGAGCATCTGCAATAAAAGGCGTCCTTATACCCCCTTCGCCTGTGGGTCACCTGTACTTTTCTAACAGCTGGGAGAAGTGTTCATGTAAGAGAGCTGGGTGTGTCCCGGCCTCTGGCTGGCTGTGTGACTGCAGGATCTGGAGGGGTTTGCAGCTTGTCACAACATCACAGTGTGAGAGGGAGCCCCGGGTGGGGAAAGGAGGACTCCGTGGTTCCAGGCTTGCATCCTGGGAAAACCTCCCAAGGGCTGTATTGGGACGGGGTGAGGGATGTTGGCAGAGAGCAGGGTGTACGTCTGTGTGCAGCATTCCCCTTTAATGGCTGGAGGGGCGGGGGGATAACAGCCTCCTATTGCTACCGGCTGCTATCATTCCATTAGCTCAACCCTGAACTGAAGCCCCAGCGTCATCCCACATCAGCCTCTCATGAGCCAAAGGCAGCTGCAGCTTCCAAGGCTGTCAATCTAGCCCCTCCGCCCAGCACAAAACACCCCAGCAGCAATTAAGAGAGAAGGCGCAAAAGCTTTTTGTCTCCTACCTTTGTCTGCTCTGGGAAGAGCTTACCCAGCGAGCAGCTTGGAGAGCTGCCGGGGAAGGTGGGTAAGTGGGCTCCCACGACTGGCAGAGCTATTAACACACCAGGCTCCATTTTACTCTAAAACCCTCCTTCCGATCAGCCAGGCCCTTGCAGAAGTGCGTTCTCCCCTGCTGCGCGCCCCTTCCCACACACACACTTTTCAAAGTTATTGATTTAAAATGCCAGGCAGGCAGAACAACATCCCCCTCTCTCTCACTCACACACACACACACACACACACACACACTCTCTCTCTCTCACACACAATCACACTCACACACACACTCACACGGACTGTTAATTCATGCCGGGCACTTTGCATCTGAGAGCGTTGGAAATACCAGGGCCTTGGAAGAGCTAGGGGTCATGCAATGAAATGAATAGGCAGCGGGTTTAAAACAAACCAAAGGATGTTTTTCTTCACACAGTGCAGTCAACCTGTGGAACTCCTCGCCAGAGGATATTGAGGAGGACAGGACTTTTACAGGGTTCCAAAAAGAGCTAGATACATTCACGGAGGTTAGGTCCATTAATACTTCTTAGCCAGGCTGGGCAGGAATGGTGTCCCTGGCCTCTATTTGTCAGGGGCGGGGAATGGGCGACGGGAGGGATGACGTCATGATTCCCTGTTCTGTTCACTCCCTCTGGGACACCTGGCACTGGTAAGGCGACCCTATTTCCCTAAGCCCAATATGAGACACCAAGGGGGCTGGGGTGGCTGCTGGCACTCAGGGCTTCAGCCACACAGCGGAGGGGGGAGGAAATGGGATGGGGCAGGGGCTAAGCCCTGCAGCAGGGGCTGCTCAGGAATGGGGCTTCAGTGCCGTGGCAACAGCCATCAAGGAACGGGGCTTCAGCGCTTTGATAAGGGCTGCCTGGGAACAGGGCTGCAGCCAGTGGGGGGGGGGGGTGCCCGAGAAACGGGTTCCAGTGCTGGGGAGGGGGTGCCAGCGGTCGGGGCGTCAGCCCCATATTCCTGAAAGGCTGGCAGACACCCCCCTTCTCTAAGGTGTGCAGGGAGGGAAGATGCGCCTGCCTGGTTTCTCCCTCTGCTCCCTCGCTGACGTACCCACCACGTGTTTTACCCCCAGCCACAAACCAGAGGCCGCCGAAGGAGTTGGTGTTGGGGGCAGCCGGCTTAAAAGCTAGCTCCCCCCAGCACTGTCTCTGCCGTGACACCTGCCCTGCTGCAGCGCGGACGGGGAGGGGAAAGGGGAAGCTGCCACGAAGCAGCTTTTGCCCGTGGCACGCCCAGGCTTACCGTGGGCAAAGGCTGTTCCGGCAGCAGCCCGTCCGCAGCCAGCCTGGGCCGTCACAGACCAGGGCTGCTCCTGCTGGACAGGCAGCCCGGCTTCCTCCTGTCTCGCGCCGGGTCTGGGACCTATCCTCTGCCCCTCTGCAGTGTAAATGTCGGAGGAGCCGGGCTGCCTACCCACCTGGCTCTAGGTACATTTCTACGGCAGCGCCGCAGCCGGGGCAGCTCCCGGACGGAGCGCGTCTTCCCTTACCGACTCATCGCAGCGTTGATAAGAATTCTACCGGCGACGCGATGAGCCAAGGACCCGCCTCCGGCCATCGGCGAGCGAGAGGGAGGCTCTGCTCTGACCCACGCTGGCCGGCCGCACGTTCTTATGAATCTACCTGCACAGCGTGGCCGATGTCAATTGGTCCCATTTCACAGAAGGGGAAATTCACCCAGCAAATGGTCCCGTGGGACCGGCCCGAGGAGGGTCCAGGCCTTCAGATCCGGCTGCCCCCTCGCCCCGTATCCCCACGGCCTTGCCTGGCACCGAACTCACAAGTTATTCTGCATTCTCCTCCACCAGGATTGAATCCACCGTCGCCCCTTTTTAAAGGCGCTGAGGGGCTCTGCGCCCACGTGGCGAAACGTGCACACGCCTGGATGCACATGAGCCTGGCCCTCTTCCAGAAGCTCCCTTGCGACGCTGGCCCTTGAATGCCTCTTTCAGGCCGCCGGGGAGCTGTTCGCCTGGCAGCGGCAGGGAATAACGGGGCTGGTCGAAGGCGTACTTGGCTGCTTTCCCCAGCAGCCTGCCTCAGCCGCGAGGCGCGTTCTGCTCCCTTTGAGGGCTGCGTGACACCGTTCCGACGGAAGGCGGATTCAGACGCAGAGCCCGGGCCACGCAGACGGCCACGGCAGAGGCTTGCTTTTGATGGCAGAAGGAATCCGACAGGGATCAGAAGAAGGTGAAGGTGGCAACATTTAATTGCCTCAGAGCTTGTTCCTGTGCCTGAGCCACAAGGAGAAAGTCTGTGTCCTCCCATAGCTTTCCCAATTCCAAACAGCTGGATAGAAACCCCCCATTCGACTCAGGCTGTGTAAACACACCAGTCTGTTCCGGAGTCCCTAGCAGAAATGCACGCTCCAGTATAGCGCTGCCTGTCGGTTTCCCCACGTAGACAAGCCCTTGGCATTGACTAAGACCTGATCAAATTCACAGCTCTGAAAAATACATCATGGGCCATGACATGTGGTCTCCCTCCTGAAATCGGGTCATTTGTGTCCTTTTGTCCTGTACTATACACAGTTCATGTGTCTCATATGGGGGAACATAAGAACATAAGAACGGCCGTACTGGGTCAGACCAAAGGTCCATCTAGCCCAGTATCCTGTCTGCCCACAGTAGCCAGCACCAGGTGCCCCAGAGAGGGTGGACCGAAGACAATGATCAAGCGATTTGTCTCCTGCCATCCCTCTCCAGCCTCTGACAAACAGAGGCCATGGGCACCATTTTATCCCCTGGCTAATAGCTTTTTATGGACCTAACCTCCAGGAAATGATCCAGCGTCTCTTTAAACTCTATTATAGTCCTAGCCTTCACCACCTCCTCTGGCAAGGAGTTCCACAGGTTGACTACACGCTAAACCAAAAGGGGTAGTAGGAGAGGTTGCAAGGTTATTGTAGCGGGGGGTCATACTACCACCCTCCCTTCTCCACCGCTGCTGGCAGCGGCCGCTGCTCTCCGGCTGCCCAGCTCTGAAGGCGGCGCCATCCCCAGCAGCAGCACAGAAGTAAAGGTGGTAGCACCATGACCCTCCCCCATACACTTGCAACCCGCTCCCCAAATTCTTATGACCGTGCAATGTACCAAAATGGACCAGGATTTTGGGAGGGTCCTCGCCCTGAGCCCCGCAGCTGTGCTGCAACCGGAAATCCTCCTCGATCCCAGGCAGACATTCCCTTTTCCCCATACAGCCAGCTGCTTCCCAGCCCAGTGTCAGGCGCTCGGACACAGTCGGCAGCTGCGAGTGACCCCAGGGCTTTCGAGTGACAACCACGCAAGGGCCCGGCTTCACGGCAAAGTCGAGTGAAGGGCAGGGCGGGCTTGGAAGCCCTTTCTGCACCCCAAAGCCCTGCGCCCAAGCGTGGTGCGGGCGTGTCTCCGGAGTCGGCGCGACTCGCTGGCTGCTGGCGTGACCGCGGTGGGGCTGCTAAGTGGAGAGTGCCACCTCACGAGCCCGGGAGGTGCGGAGACACAGCCGAGTTAGCCTGCCCTGCAGGGACCGCTCCGGCCATGCCGGCGAGGCGCTGCGGGCTCTGTCCTCGTCCTGAGGGAGTGGTACGGGCTCCGTGGCACTCAGAACACGTGCACCGTCCGGCTGACACATGAACCACCGGCACAACCGCTCCCCACGAGCCTCCACAAAGGACTGTCAGGGTTGCCTGGCAACCAGGAGGTGGTGGGAGCCGGAGGCCCGAAGTCCGCAGGGGATGCGCTCAGAGAACCAGGCAGCTTGGCTCTGCTCCGGCCTGGCTGCGCAGCGGGGCCTGGGGAGAGATTCAGGGCAGGCAGAGGATGCTCAGACTGTAGCAGGACGGGGCACACAGTAACGCCGACACTGGCCCATGCCAGTCGTTACAGGGTGATCCACCCGCCTGCCACGCCCGGCTTCGGGCAGCAAAAGGCTGAGGGTTGCCCCAAACATGGGGGTCGCGCCCCGACGTCCCTGGGCTAAGCACCGTGGATGGAGCTACCCTCCCCAAACATAGCTACTTCTCTTCCAACCCCAACAAAGTCCAGGCATCCGAATAAAGGGTTTTTACCCACAAAAGCGGATGCCCAAATCCGTCTGTTGGTCTCTAAGGCTATGTCTACACTGGTGGGACCATGCGCAAGAACCTGCAGAGCGTCCACACTGCCCACCCGCTCTTGTGCAAGAAGGTTTACAGTACGGCGTGGCTTCTCGTGCAAGAGCTACACTTTTTTTACAAGTGTAAGCCTTCTTGCACAACAGCTCCTGCACAAGAGGGCAGTGTAGACGCACGGCAGGGTTTTCTTGCGCAAGAAAGCCCTATGGCTAAAATGGCCAGCAGAGCTTTCTTGCACAAGAGAGCGTCCACACTGCCATGGATGCTCTTGTGCAAAAGCACAACTCGCACGTGGCAGCATGGACGTGTTCTTGCACAAGACTTCTTGCACAAGAACCCTTGCAAGATGTTCTTGCGCAAGAAGCCGCCAGCGTAGACACAGCCTAAGAGCATGTCTGCACTAGGCAATGATTTGGAATAAAACTCCTGAAGTAACTGTTTCGAAATAGCACGCCCACACTACAGGGAAGCCTCAAAATGAGCCCGAAGCAGGCTCCCTTAATGTGGGCGCACGACCTTGACCCAGAGCCCTAGGAAGCACGGGGGAGTAATTAATTCGAATGACTCTGGGGAGGAGCTAGTTCGAAATAACTATTTCAAAACAAGCCTTATTTTGAAATAACTCTTCAGTGCGGACCAGGGCTACAGTGCCACAGGACTCTGCGTTGTTTTTGAACCTGGTTACTTTTGACCTTTACAAAATCCCCTGGCAAGGAGTTCCACAGGTTAACCATGCATTGTGTGGAAAAAATACTGTCCCATGTTTGTATTAAACCCACTGCCTATTCATTTAGTTGGCTGACCCATGGTTGCTGCACAGTGAGGAGGAGTAATTGACACCTCTCTACTCCCAGACCATTCATGATTGTATAGAGCTCTATCACAATCTGTCTTCCTTGTCTCTTTTCTAAGCTGAACAGCCCTCTGGTGTCTGCCAGCCGGAGCCAGGAAACTCGGCTAGATGTCCCCTAGGGCTGATCGCATCTGTTAACCTGGGAGGTACAGACCTGCCTCTCCTTACACCAGCCCGGGCTCATTGTTTGCTGGCGCTCTCCTCTTACACGGAGATGGTCAGCTCTTTGGGGCACAGCCCGGCACTTTGTCCTGCATTTGTGCAGCGCCTGGCACAGCGGGGTCCAAAGTGCTACCTCGAGCCCCAGCGCGTATGATACGGGTGTGCAGCGCTCCCTGCTCCAAAGGGGATTCACAGGGACTTCAGGGCTGCGTCTAGACTGGCATGATTTAGCGCAAATACTTTTAACGGAAAATTTTTCCGTTAAAAGTATTTGCGCAAAAGAGCATCTAGACTGGCACGGATGCATTTGCACAAAAGCCATCTTTTGCACAAAAGCATCCGTGCCCAGTATAGACGCGCTTTGGCGCAAGAGAGCTCCGATGGCCATTTTCGCCATTGGGCTTTCTTGCGTGAGAAATTAAGGTGCCTGTCTACACTGGCCCGCTTGCGCAAGTATTCTTGCACAAAGAGGGCTTATCCCTGAGCGGGAGCATCAAAGCATTTGCGCAAGAAGCACTGATTTCTGACAGTAGAACGTCAGTGCTCTTGCGCAAATTCAAGCGGCCAGTGTAGATAGGTGGCAAGTTTTTGCGCAAAATCTTGCCAGTCTAGATGCACCCCAGGTGTTTCTGAGGCCGGGGACCAGCTGTTGGATTCTGGCCGGCCGGGTGAGCCACCAGAGCCGGGTCACGCAGGCAGAATGGCAAAGCCGCCCCGTTCTCTGACTCACTCCACCCGATGTAGGCAGTGCACCACAACCATCCAGTCCCTGGGGGTCCAAAATGCCGGGGTGGGGAAAGGAGAGAGGCCTGCTCTGCATGCACACAGTTGGAATGAAGGAAGAAGAAACAGATCCCGGGCAAGAATTCCTCCTCCCTTCTGCCTGGCCCCTTCACTCCCATCACATTCAACTTCGTCTGCCGCAAGGATGCGGCTAATCAATATCCACCCGGCTTGGACCTGCGGGCGCTCCCTCCGCCGTCGGACATGCCAGGTGAGGACGCACCGGGGGAGCCCCATGAAAGGGGCCTGTCTGGTTTATTAGCTCTCAGCGGGAATGGTTTGTGTTCTCATTAGCCGTCGCTGGCATGAAAGGAATCAAAGCACGAACCCCTGCAGGGAGGGGAAGAGACTGGAACTAGCCAGGCTTGCGGGCCAGCTGTGGGGGCGGGAACTTCCCCTCCCCTCATCCTGCCCCCCGACCCGTAGTCCTGCGCTGTCCACACACCGCTCTGCCAGTGCCCCTCTGTCCCGAGCCAGTGCCCCCAGCCTGTTACATCAGGGCTGGGCTCCCCACTCCGCTCAGTCCCCGACTTTGCTATGTCCACGCACCCCTCCCCTCCGGCCTGCGTACCCCTCTCGAACCCTGGCCCGTCCTGTCTAAGCCTCTAGCCACCTGCCTCTGTCTTCATGCCACACCCCAGGGGCTCCCGGCGTGGGCGCTCCGGGGCTGGAACGCCCATGGGGAAAACAGAGCACGGAGTCTCCGAACCTCACCCTGCTCCTAACCCCCCTGCCCAAGGCAGGACCAACCCAACTCCATCAGCCCAGCCAGGGCTTGGTCAACCTGGGACTTACACACCCCTAGGGATGGAGATTCCACCCCCTCCCTAGGGAACCCAGCCCAGGGCTTCTCCACCCGCCTAGGGGAATGGTTTGTCCTAATCTCCAACCTAGACCTCCCCCTCTGCAACTTGAGCCCTTTGCTCCTTGTTCTGCCCCCACTGAGACCAGCCTCTCTCCATTCTCTCTGGACCCCCCCTGCAGGGAGTTGCAGGCTGCTCTCAAATCCCCCTCCCCCCCGCCGCCCCATTCGGGTTTGGACCCGCATCTTCCTCCCTTGCCTGGGGGCTCTATTTTCCTCCAGGCTTCCCTGTTCAAGCCTCCCTACCAGTGGTGTTGCGGGGGTGGGGATCCCCATTTCCCACGTGGGGGGCACCCCACTTAGTCCCCCTCCCCTCTGCCTGTCATCCCTCAGCTCGCCTGCTCCTCCTCCACCTGCCAGCCACAGCCTCCTCCCCACCTCTGCGCCCCCAGCCTGACCCACCTCCATCTCCCCTGGTGGGTTAGAGCGTGCGGGGGCCCAACCCCAAACTGGAGGGGGTGGAAGAAGATACGGTACAAGCTTCCCCCCCTCCTCCCAGGGTCGGGCTCAGCCGTGCGCCAGGTTCGGGGCCCCGCAGCGTGGCAGGGAGGAGGGACACATATATTGCCTTTCCCCCAGGTACACAACACCCTTGTTAGGCCTCTGCTTCCTACAGACCATTTGAGATCCCCCCAAAGCTGAGGGACGTTGTACAGTACACTTCCTGCCCCCCGCCAGGCCATGGGTGGAGTGAACGGCCCACGAGGTCTCCTCACGTTATAAACTGTGGTTATAGCGATAGGTGCTGTCCTGTTACTCATGTTACTGCTGCCCGAGCTGCCAGGCCCTGTGCATGCGAGAGCCGGTCCTGCCACAGAGCGCTAATCTGTCTGGACAAGACACTCAAACGGTGGGCACTTGGGTTCCCTGTAAGCTGAGCGCTTGGCCACGCAGGAGAAATGCAGCTTCTGCCCTGCTGATCAGCAGAGCACCCACAGTTGGCAGCAGGTGTTTCTACTGGTGGTGCACATCTGCACACACCTCAGTGCGCAGGACAAAATTTATTCCGCAGATGGGTGGACACACTTAGGCTGGGTCTAGGCTATGCCTCTCTGTCGACAGAGAGATGTAGATTAGGCACGTCAAAATTGCAAAGGAAGCGGGGATTTAAATATCCCGTGCTTCATTAGCATAAACATGGCCACCGCTTTTTTCCAAAATGGAGCTTTTAAAAAAAAAAAAACAAACCCCAAAACCGGCATTTTTCGAGGAATACAGGATCTTTCAAAAAAGGGTTTATTTTTCGAAAGATCTGCGTCTAGAGGGCTGTTTTTTTTCGAAAAAGCTCCATTTCGAAAAAAGTGGCGGCCATGTTTATGCTAATGAAGCATGGGATATTTAAATCCCCACTTCCTTAGCGATTTCGATGTGCCTAATTTACATCTCTCTGTCGACAGATAGGTGTAGTCTAGACCTACCATTAGAGGAAACATTGGTGGGAAGAAAGACTTATTAGTCCAAGGGGGAAACAGAGGCAGGAAGCGAGCCCAATGTGACCCTAGGCACACTCAAGAATTGAGTGGCACAACTAGCAGCCTGTGTTTCTATTTTGTGGTGCACACCTAGACTTGCCTCAGTGCACAGAACAAAATTTATTCCATGCCTGGTTAGAAAAAAAAATGAAAGGGAACATGGCTTGTGTCTCTCACTTCCTACGCCCAAGGCCTTCCCGCCCAGCTGCCCTTCCTCACCTCCAGGGCTGAGCATGATGGGAGAACTGCCCGGCGGAGCTCAGCTATGCCCCCAGCCTGGCTCACTGAGCCCAGTTCCCCAGCGGGGACCAAAGGCAGAAGGGATGCCAGCCAGGAACGCTCCAGCGCCACCACGCAGGTGGCTGGCAACGAAACGGGTTTGCCACACAGGTGGCAGAGTTCTCTCTGTAGTGACCAGCTTGGGGATCAGGCCAGGGCAGAGGAAAGGCCTGTGTCATTAAATACCCCCCCCCCCCCCCCATCTAGCACCAGGCCAGGGTTGCAAAACCAGCCCTTGGAACTTGCAGCGTTGCAAAACTTCCCCGCGCAACAGCCCACCTGGTGGTGGGAGAGGGAACTGCAGCCATGCATACGGGGGCGGAGCCAGAGGAGATGAAATAAGAGGGCCAGCCGGACAATGCATGCGTACAGCGAGCCCCGGCCACGCCAGCATGCAAGGGCTTACGGGCAGGTTGGTTGTGTACTGGGCAAGGAGGGTGCGGAGCGCTAGGAAGGGAAAGCAAAGGCTGGAACCGGAATCAAGCTCGGCGTGTGCTGCTTGTCGGTCCTCCCTAGCAGGGGAACCGAGGCTGAGTCTACACGGGGAAGGTTTGGCGATGAAAGTGCAGCCGACGTGCAAAAGTCGGCAAAAATGAAAACCGGCCAAACCAATTTTCCTGCCTCCCACTGTCGACATTTCCTGGCTGCACGGCCAGCTCCCCTGTCGACAGACAGAGCAAAGCGTTGTGGGTAAGCATCCCACAATGCAGTGCGGTGGGAAGGCTGATCCCTGCGTTCCTTGGGATTCCCACAAAGCTTTAGGAGCTCCCCGTGCTGAGGAATGGCAAAGCAGCACGGCCACCTCTCCAGCCCTCCCCCTGCAGCCTCAGCCTGCTGGCCGCTGGGTTCCTAGCAGGGCAGAACAAGAGCCGTCCAGCGATTTGTTCTTTGTTTGTTCCCCGAAGGGAGCAGCTCCCTCAGATATCAGATACGTCCCGGAGTTGGGGGGGGGAGGAGGCAGCCTGCAGGGCAGCAGAGATCCCAAAACACTGAGACCAGCCACCAGGGCCGGCAGGGTGGGATACTGCCGGAAGCCAGTTCTCTCCCCACAAAAAAACAGAGGACGCCGCGCACGCTCTTGGGGGAAAAGAGAAGAATCTCTCTTAAGGCTGGAAGTTCTTTTGTCACCAAACCAGGGGCTTTCTCTGACAAAAGCCGCATGGCCGTGTAAACGCTCCCGGTGCTTTGTCGCCAAAAGGCTGCAGGCTTTGGCGACAAAACGGGCCGGTGTAGACGAGGCTTTATGGGAGTCGTTACATAAACCATCTGTGCTACAAGCCTTACATAACCTCCTCCTCCTCTGCATTGCAGGCTTCAGTGCGGGAGCCGGCTCGGGTTGCGAGACCCGACTGCTCCGCGTTCTCGGTGGCAAAGAGCCGTTCCCTTTGGCCTCCCTGGCAAGATCGATTCATTGTCTGGGTTGCAGGAAGAACTCCCCCCCCCTTGCACCTCCTAATCTCTGCTGAGCCTCGCAGTGCTAATGAGGTGTGTAAACAGACCTGGAGATCCGTTCTCTCCTCTCCCCCTTGTTTGATGTGACACGCAAAGCAGGATAATGACTGGCAATGAAATTAGCCAGCTAGGGATGGCATGCATTAGCCAGGACATACGCTGCCCAGCGTGATGCCTGCTTCTCCTGGGTACTCTCATTAGCTAATGAGCTTTGAGTCCAGCACCGATGCTGATTGACTCAAACCAGGATTCAAACCCCCCTCACTGGTGCAAGAGCTTTGCACAGAATTGTGCTTCTTTCATAAGAACGGCCAGACTGGGTCAGACCAAAGGTCCCTCCAGCCCAGGGTCCTGTCTGCCAACAGCGGCCAATTCCAGGTGCCCTAGAGGGAGGGAACGGACGGAACAGGTAATGATCAAACCATCTCTCTCCTGCCATCCATCTTCATCCTCTGACAAACAGAGGCTGGGGACACCATTCCTTACCCAGCCTGGCCAATAGCCATTCATAGACTTAACTTCCATGAATGTATCTAGTTCTCTTGTAAACCCTGTTACAGTCCGAGCCTTCACAACCTCCTCTGGCAAGGAGTTCCACAGGTTGACTATGCTCTGTGCGAAGAACTGCCTTTTGTTTAAAACCTGCTGAGCATTAATTTTATTCGGTGACTCCTAGTTCTTATATTATGGGAACAAGTAAATAACTTTTCCTTATTCGCTTTTTCCACACCAGTCATGATTTTATAGACCTCTATCATATCTCCCCTCAGTCTCCTCTTTTCCAAGCTGAAAAGTCCCAGCCTTTTTAATCTCTCCTCATATGGGACCCGTTCCCAACCCCTCATCATTTCATGAGTGCCAGGGAAGCAGGATGGGCTGGCACGTAGGGACAACATCAGGTTCACTGGGTCGTTTCTTGTGTGAACATGGCCAGGTAGGGGGAAACGCACTCTGCCCTTAGGGTCTGAGCGGGTTTGCAGTCAGGGCAGCTAGCCTCTCTCACTGCTTCCTGGGCCTCCGCGGCATGACGGCTGCTCTCCGCAGGCGAGTGTCTGCGAGCGGTAGGAATTGTGCCTCTCGCCACGCGGTGAGATTGTGACGGCACGTTGGGGTCCCCCGTCTCCTGCACCCCGAAATGGCACAACCAAACTGCACCAGCCGGTGGAATAGAGGAAGTTTATTGCCTCTCCAGGATACAGCACAGCACAGATGTAGTCTGGTCACAGAGCTGGGCTAGGCTGCCTTGAGATGGGGGAGACTGGGCCCCTAAACTCCAGCCCTTTTCCCTAGGCTGTCTCCTCCATGCTTCCAGCCAGCAACTCAACTCACTCTCTTCCAGCCCTGCCCCCCAGCCAGGGCAGCATTCCCCCTTCCTTTGTTCCTCTCCATGGGGGGTGTCTGGCCATACTGGTTTGCATAGTGACTCATCCTGTTTTGCTGGGTCGTGGTACCCACGGCAGCCAGTGGGGGTTACCCCAGAGCCAGCAGCATAGAAACCAGCCAGGTACCCCCACTATGTCACAGAGATACACCCGGAGTCACTCTGTGCCTCAGTTTCCCTTCTACCCAATGAGAATCAGAGGACTGTCTGACCTCACGGGGGGGTGGTGAACATAATGACACTGAAGATGGTGATGCATTCTGAAAGTAAGGGAGTGGTGGCCATCTAATTTTACTCCTGATGGACAGATGGTTTGCTGTCTTAAAGTGTGGGGCATTGCCCTTCCAGAATGCAGTAAGAATAAAAATGAACACTGTATCCGGGCTGTCCTTGCTGTAAGTCCAAGAGATGGTCCGAAAAATCTTGGCCGTACAACGAAACAACTTAAAGCCGGAAGTTTTTTCCCTGCAGCTGCCTCCCATTTGCACCAATTGTTTGGTTTTTTATGTGCAACTTAAGGGTGGGGAATGGGAGAACTTAGCACACATCTGTTCCGACAAACACCAATGACTTTAGTGGGGAACGGGTCTATCCCGGGGGGACTTCTAGCAGGGACGGCCTGTTCCGCACTTGTCACGTGCAGGCCACAAAGCGACTTCCAAAGATGAGGAGCAACTGCCAACCCTGTGTCTGCCATGGCGGAAGCGGAGGCGCCGAAAGGGCGATGTGCTTTAAATCATAGAACCCTAGAACCCCAGGGCTGGCAGAGACCTCAGGAGGCACCGAGTCCAGCCCCCTGCCCAGAGCAGGACCAGCCCAACTCCATCATCCCAGCCAGGGCTTGGTCCAGCCGGGACTCAAACACCTCTAGGGATGGAGATTCCACCCCCTCCCTCGGGAACCTATGAACATAAGAGCGGCCAGACTGGGTCAGACTAAAGGTCCATCCAGCCCCGTGTCCTGTCTGCCGACAGTGGCCAGTGCCAGGTGCCCCAGAGGGCATGAATCGAACAGGTAATGATCAAGCGATCTCTCTCCTGCCATCCATCTCCACCCTCTGACAAACCGAGGCTAGGAACACCACTCCTTACACATCCTGGCTAACAGCCATTGATGGACTTAACCTCCATGAATTTATCCAGTTCTCTTTTAAACCCTGTTATAATCCTAGTCTTCACCACCTCCTCCGGCAAGGAGTTCCACAGGTTGACTGCGCGCTGTGTGAAGAAGAACTTCCTTTGATTTGTTTTAAACCTGCTGCCCATTAGTTTCATTTGGTGGCTCCTAGTTCTTATTAGCATCCCAGTGCTTCCCCGCCCTCCTAGGGAAATCGTTTTTCCTAATAAAAAAAGTTGCCCGTTGTCTTTGGCACCCTGGCTCAGCCCTCTAGACCACAGCTAAGGACAGCCGAGAATTCGCTGTCAAAGTGGATTGAGGTGGAAAATGAGACCCCACCCCCAGCCTGACATTTTTCACAGAGAAATGACCAGTTTGCTGAGTTTTCTCTGATGAAGGAAACCGACATTAAATATTTCGTTTTGGGGCACAGCACCGTCTGTGGGGTCAGGAGAGGCAGGAAGCTGCCTCAGCCACCCTGCTGAACTGCTGGCCGGGAGCTGCTCAAGGGAAGCCCCTCCTGCCCCAGCCCTGCCCCCAAAAGCCCCTGGCTCCAGCCCAAAGCTCCCCTCATCAGCCCCCACTCTAGTTGCATTGTTGGGTCAAGGCATAAGAACATAAGAACGGCCGTACTGGGTCAGACCAAAGGTCCATCCAGCCCAGTATCCTGTCTGCCGACAGTGGCCAGCACCAGGTGCCCCAGAGAGGGTGGACCGAAGACAATGATCGAGCAATTTATCTCCTGCCATCCCTCTCCAGCCTCTGACAAACAGAGGCCAAGGACACCATTTCTATCCCCTGGCCAATAACCTTTTATGGACCTAACCTCCATGAAATTATCTAGCTTCTCTTTAAACTCTATTATAGTCCTAGCCTTCACAGCCTCCTCTGGCAAGGAGTTCCACAGGTTGACTAAACGCTGTGTGAAGAACTTTCTTTTATTCGTTTTAAACCTGCTACCCTTTAATTTCATTTGGTGTCCTCTAGTTCTTCTATTATGGGAACTAATAAATAACTTTATCAGCCCTCTCCACACCACTCATGATTTTATAATGGCATGGACACCCCGGGGTCATGAAAAAAAGAAGTGTGAAATCTGAAGGTTTAACTAACACTGGACCAAGCCAAAGCACTGTAACCAAGTGAAACCAATCCACGGTTTTCCACTCGCTGCAGAGAGCGATTTGTGGTGAAATGTAGCAATATAGGACCTTCTAGGGATATGGGGGATTCTGGGTTTGGGTCAGCTCTACAAGTACGTCTCAATCTCCCTTTGACAGGTGGCAAAGGGACACCACTTCTCCCAGTTTGCGGCAGAGGCATAAGCACGTCGAAGCGGCCAGACTGGGTCAGACTAAAGCTCCATCCGGCCCAGGGTCCTGTCTGCCCACAGAGACCAATACCAGATGCCCCAGAGGGCATGAGCAGGACAGGCAATCAGCATGTGATCCATCTCCTGTCGCCTGTTCCCAGCCTCTGACAGTCTAGGGACACCATCTCTACCCATGGATGGACCTAACCTCCATGAATCTATTTAGTTCTTTTTTGAACCTTGTTAAAATCCTGGTCTTCACCACATCCTCTGGCAAGGAGTTCCACAGGTTGGCTGTGCGCTGCGTGAAGAAAAACTTCCTTGTGATGGTTTTAAACCTGCTGCCTGTTCATTTCACTGGGTGACCCCTAGGTCTTTGGTAACAGGAAGCATGAGTGGGTGAGATCCCAGGCGCTCCTGACTGATGGTTTGGTGTTTGGAGTCCACCAGCATCAGTGAAAGCAACTTACAACGTCTGACAGGTGCTGTCCTATTGCAAGCCGGGTCCCTGCCCGCTCTACCTCCCTCCCTGCTGGCTTTGGCCACAGCTTGGCCAGCTCTTGCCTGACTGAGCGGCTGAGTGACGGTTCTTGCCGGAACGGACCATTCACCAGAGCCCTGGCTCAGCACTTTTCTACCTGAGCCTCCAGATGCCCAGAGAAGTCTACCCCTGAGAGCGTCCACACATGTAGGTTCAACGGGTGCAAGCTGTGTGAGCAGACAAGCTCCGAGTTCTTGGGACCATTCTCTGCTTCGCCTGCACGCGGGTCTCCAGTCACCTCCCCTTGGGGCGAGACTCCACCGACCTGGCCCGCACGCGGCTGGGGAGGGGGAATCTCCCAGGAGCACCCGCGCTGCCACCGGTAGCCTTAGCCGCTCAGCGAGCCAACGCCCGAGGATGCTGCTGGGGTGCCGGGAGGCATCTTTGGCAGACGGGGTCCCAGGCAGCCCTGAAGTCCTGTCCTCATTCGAGACCCCGTGGGACATTACCTGGAAGCTGAGATTCCACGCCGGCGTCCTGGCTCCGTTCCGGTGGGGGACATCACCGCTTGCCTCCGAAAAGCCGTCCTGTCCGTTCTCTGGGGAACGGCGGTGTTCTCCTCTTCCTGGCCTGCACAGCTGGGCAGCCCGATTCCTCCCCCTCCTCCAAACTCATGTCTGGCTGCTGCCTTCCCATCAGTACCTCCCAGCCTGCCCTCCAAACGCCATGAAGGAAAGAACTCCCCCGCCCCCCGAACGGATCACCAGATGTTGGCATTCCAGCCCCAGCAGAACTGGAGCCAAAGGAGGAAGGACATCAGCTGGCAACAGTAGTAGACCATTATCGTCTACAAAGACTAATGGCTAGATGGGGCCAAGACCCACACAGTGTTGACAATAAGAGTGTCTGGCCGTCAGGATCCTGGGCCCTCCATAGCCCATTCCTGACTTTTGTCTCTCACCATCCTTTGCCGTCCTGCATGGAAGCACCGAAGAATCTGAGCTGGGGTGAGGCACTCGTAGTGGTCTAGACAGCACCATGCACACGGTGTAAACCTAAGAAGTGCTGCTGTGCACAGTTGGACAGCTGCCCTGCCCCGCAGCAGACTCAAAGGAAACTCCTGCCCTGCTCTTGCTGATAGATTTCCTAGTTCTGCTTGGCATCCTGGCCATATCTTTAGTCCGTGTTTATCTGCGATCTTGTCGCACTGTGCTCCAAAGATTTCGGTTACAATAATATATGGAGATATACCTCTCTCATAGAACTGAAAGGGATCTTGAGAGGTCGTTGAGTCCAGTCCCCTGCCCAGACCAGTACCACCCCTGAGAGATTTACCCCAAATCCCTGAATAGCTCCCTCAAGGATTGAACTCACAACCCCTGGTTTAGCAGGCCAATGCTCAAACCACTGAGCTCTCCCTCCCCGCATAAGCAATCGCTTATGTGAAAGCTCCATTTCCAAACCACAAACCCGCTAAATCCAATTACTCTTTCACATCCTTTCCAAGGGCCCCACGGAGAGTGCGAGGTCAATAGCTCTGCACGCCCGGGCCAAAGGAATCCTAGAATCATAGAACCACGGAGCTGGAAGGGACCTCGCGAGGTCGTCAAGTCCAGCCCCCTGCCCTCACAGCAGGACCAAGCACCCATCTAAATCATCCCTGACAGGTGTCTGTCCAACCTGCTCTGAAATATCTCCAGTGATGGAGATTCCACAACCTCCCCAGGCAATTTATTTCAGTGTTTAACCACCCTGACAGGCAGTTTTTCCTAATGTCCAACCTAAACCTCCGTTGCTGCAGTTTCAACCCATTGCTTCTAGTCCTGTCCTCAGAGGCCAGGAAGAACAATTTTTCCTCCCTCCTCCTTGTGACACCCTTTTAGATACTTGAAAACCGCTCTCATGTCCCCTCTCAATCTTCTCCTTTCCAAACTAAACAAGCCCAGTTCTTTCAGTCTTCCCTCAGAGCTCATGTTCTCGACCTTTCCTCATTCTTGTTGCTCTTCTCTGGACCTTCTCCAATTTCTCCCCATCTTTCCTGAAATGTGGTGCCCAGAACTGGACACAAAACTGAGGCCTAATCAGCACAGAGTGGAGCAGAAGAATGACTCCTTGTGTCTGGCTCACCACACTGCTGATAATGCAGGAAACAAGCCCTTACTTATCACACCGCATGGGGCTGTGTGAGCACCAGAAAAGGGGCCCTGTTGTGACGGAACGGAACCAGCCAGGGCTTACGGCATGGGCTCTGAGAATCTTAAGCTTTGAATTTTCTCCCTTTTAGGCAATCAACGTCTCGGAAAGGCCAACGGCGTGTCCGGGCAGCTTTGCTAAGTCCAGCGAGGCTTTTCTTTCAAGGATCATTCCCCCGATGCACTAGCACGGCCCCGACTGGCGCCTAAAACCGGCTTGGGCTCTGCTGCTCCTGGAACGCCGGGTGTGCGTGATTGAACCGGCTTCAGCTGGTGATAGGGGACAGCTTTCCAGCCTCCCGGAGCTGCCCTTGCGTAGGCCTGGACCAGCCTGCCGACAGCTGTAGGGTTGCCAGGTGTCCGGTTTTCTACCGGACAGTCCCTTTTTATGGGTCTCTGTCGGGTAAAAAATCCAGAAAATACCAGACATGTGCAATGCCCGGTATTTCTGGTTTTCCGACTGGGCGCCCGGGAGCCTGGCGGGGGGAGTGACTGGGGGGCGGGGGGCGATCGGCACTGGGAGCCCTGGCTGCGTGAGGCGGAGGGGCAGCCCGATCCGTGCTCCTGCGCGCTGGTCGAGCGCATGGTGGAGCCGCAGCCGGACTGACTCGCGCTTCGCCTGGACCATGCGGGGGATGGGAACGCCCTGGGATCTGCGCTGCCCCCGTCAGTCCCGCCCCCCACCGGCTGATACGCTCCTCCCCCCCACCCCCTCCTGACCGGCCGGTCGGTTCTCCCCCCGATCTTCCCCGGCCAGCCCTGCTTCCAGCAGCCAGTTCTCCCCTCCTGTCCCAATCTGCCCCGGCCAGCCCTGCTGTACCCAACCCCCGCCAGCTCTACCTCCCACTGGCTGGTTCCTCCTTCCGATCTTCCCCCGGCCAGCCCGGCTCCCGCTCCTGCTGGCCGCCCCCCCTTTCTCCCCCAATCTCCCCCGGGCAGCCCACCTCCATCCTCCCCCCACCGATCAGCTCTGCTTCCCGTCGGCCAACCCCCGCCTCCCATCTCCCCCGGCCAGTCCCCTTCCCCCCGCAGCAGCTCTGCTTCCCAGCCCCCCCTTCCTCCCAGCCAGCCCCCCCCCCACCCCCCCATGAAGTGTGTCCTGTTTTGTTTTTAAGACTACCTGGTAACCCTAGAGGGCTGGGGGGCAGTTGCCTTGGGGTCATAGAATCATAGAATAATAGGACTGGAAGGGACCTCGAGAGGTCATCGAGTCCAGCCCCCCGCCCTCAAGGCAGGACCAAGCTCCACCTACACCATCCCTGACAGATGTCTATCTAACCTGTTCTTAAATATCTCCAGAGAGGGAGATTCCACCACCTCCCTTGGCAATTTATTCCAATATTTGACCACCCTGACAGTTAGGAATTTTTTCCTAATGTCCAATCTAAACCTCCCCTGCTGCACTTTAAGCCCATTACTCCTTGTCCTGTCCTCAGAAACCAAGAGAACAAATTTTCTCCTTCCTCCTTGTGACACCCTTTTAGATATTTGACCGCTATCATGTCCCCCCTTACTCTTCTTTTTTTCCAAACTAAACAAGCCCAGTTCATGAAGCCTGGCTTCATAGGTCATGTTCTCTAAACCTTTAATCATTCTTGTCACTCTTCTCTGTACCCTTTCCAATTTCTCCACATCTTTTGGTCTGGGGCTCCCAGCTGCCGCTGTCCCAACTGCAAAAGCAGTTAGAGCCTTAGGCCCCTCAGAACGGCAGCCAGAGCGCCAGGACACCACTCAGGGCGCTGAGGGCTGGGTTAGGGTTGCCAGATACCTTCACAAAACATCCCAAACAGGCAGGGAAAAATCGGTTGAGCAAAAAAAAAAAAGTCGCTGCACCTTTAAATTACTGCGCCCCCTCGCTCTACCTGCCCCCTCGCAGGTATTTCCTGTTTTACATACCTGGTATTCTCTCTCTCTCTCTCTCTCTCTCTTTTTTTTTAAACCAGACGGAAGGCCAAAATACCGACACCTGGCAACCCTAGCTGGGTGGGTGGGTGGGCGGGCGCCACGGTCCAGGCACTGAGGAGGGCTGGCTGCTCCTGCCCCGCCCCTTCTGCCAGAGGCCCCGCCCCTTCTGCCAGAGGCCCCGCCCCTTCTGGGGGCATAGAGCAGGGACCCCTGGCACCTTGCCCGTCGGCCCGGCAGGGCCCGGCAGCTTGACTCTTTCACCAGCAGAAGTCGGTCTGGTTAGGGGGAGTCCCCTCGGTGTGGGAACCACCGGCCTGAGCCAGGCGACACCCCCACGGGGAGCTCACGGGCTGTCGCTAGCCGGGTCGTCTCCGCAGGGCCCCTCCCGCGGCATCTTGGCCTGCAGGGGACACAAGCAAGCTCCTGGCCCTCGGGAGTGGCGCTCCCGGTGCCCGGCTGCTCTGCCAGAGGGCTCAGCCAGAGACCGAACAGCAGCCTTTGGCCGGGGGAGGGAGGGAGGGCCCTGCACCCCTACGCAAGCCCGCACTCGGGGCCCCGCCACAGCTTGAGCCTTGGCCTTCAGGGGCGGCACACGCCAGCGGCGTTAACAATTGAGCAGGAAGAGAATTATTAACACACACACCTGCCCCTTGTGTGTACTCGGGGACAGGTACCCCCATGCACAGACAATACACACACACACTCTGTGTGTACTAAGCAGACACGTACCCCCACTCAGACAATACAAGTACACACACACACTGTGTTCTCAGTATACTCCCTATGCACGGTCAATACACCCACCCACTGTGTGTACTCAGTATCCACGTACCCCCATTCACAGACAATGCACACACTCTCCTTGTCAGTATCCACGTACCCCCCATTCACAGAATGCACACAACACTCTCCTTGTGTGTACTCAGTATCCACATACCCCCATTCACAGACAATGCACACACTGTCCTTGTCAGTATCCACGTACCCCCATTCACAGAATGCACACAACACTCTCCTTGTGTGTACTCAGTATCCACGTACCCCCATTCACAGACAATGCACTCACACACACACCCTGCAACCCGAACGCGGCGCAGGCCGCTGGCCGGCAGGACGCCTCTTACCTCATCGAACGGGGCCTCATCCTCACAGTTTTCCAGCACTCGGGTGTAGAAGGCGAGACCTGCACAAAGAGAGGCGGCGAGGTTGGTTACTTCGGCGCGAGGAGGGTCTGTGAGGAGGAGACGGGGGGAGCGGTCGTGCACCTGGGAAGGCCTGGAACCAGCCCAGGGCCGAGAGTGTGCGTGAATGTGACCTATGCGAACTGGCCGTGGCACGAGCGGCGCACTCGGAGGCCACACGGCACGGCTATGCTGGGCTACCAGAGGTATCCCGACATTGCTACCCTGCATCTACACAAACCGCTTGCTATTTCAAAACGGTTTTCAAACTAACAGGCACGCTCTTTTGCCCTCCTTGTTGCATGAGAGACAAGGGATGGCTCGAAATAGCGCCTCAGCTCAAAATTTGGCATTGTGTGGCTGTACCGAGAGTGTGTGTGCAGTGTCTATGCATGGGGGTACATGTGTACTGAGTACACACTGGGTGGCTGGGTGGGTGTGTGTGGGTGTGTGTGTGTGTGAGAGTGAGTGAGAGAGAGAGAGAGAGCGCGCTGTCTGTGTGGTGGGATGTGTATACTGAGCGCACATGCAGGATGTGTGTGTGTGTGAACCATTATGCATGGGCGGACACGTATACTAAGTGCACCCACAGAGTGGGTACCATTGTGTACGGGCACAAGTGTGTATATGCTGAGCACATAGAGTGTGTATGGTGCCATATTGTGTACAGGTGTGAGCACACTAAGCACGCAGGGTGTGTTTGGTACCCTAATGTGTGCAGGTGTGCGTATACTGAGCACACAGGGCGCGTGCGAGGCTGTTCATGGTGTGTGCACCCGTCATAAGAACATAAGAATGGACGTACTGGGTCAGACCAAAGGTCCTTCTAGCCCAGTATCCTGTCTACCGACAGTGGCCAACACCAGGTGCCCCGGAGGGAGTGGACCGAAGACAATGATCGAGCGATTTGTCTCCTGCCATCTCTCTCCAGCCTCTGACAAACAGAGGCCAAGGACACCATTTTATCCCCTGGCTAATAGCCTTTTATGGACCTAACCTCCATGAAATTATCTAGCTTCTCTTTAAACTCTATTATAGTTCTAGCCTTCACAGCCTCCTCTGGCAAGGAGTTCCACAGGTTGACTACACGCTGTGTGAAGAAGAACTTTCTTTTATTCGTTTTAAACCTGCTATCCATTAATTTCATTTGGTGTCCTCTAGTTCTTCTATTTAGGGAACTAATAAATAACTTTTCTTTATTGGCCCTCTCCACACCACTCATGATTTTATAGACCTCTATCATATCCCCCCTCAGTCTCCTCTTTTCTAAACTGAAAAGTCCCAGTCGCTTTAACCTCTCCTCATATGGGACCCGTTCCAAACCCCTAATCATTTTAGTTGCCCTTTTCTGAACCCTTTCCAAGGCCAAAATATCTTTTTTGAGGTGAGGAGACCACATCTGTACACAGTATTCCAGATGTGGGCGTACCATAGTTTTATACAGGGGCAGTAAGATATTCTAGGTCTTATTTTCTATCCCTTTCCTAATAATTCCTAGCAACCTATTTGCCTTTTTGACCGCCGCTGCACTCTGTGTGGAAGTTTTCAGAGAACTGTCCACGATAACTCCAAGATCTCTTTCCAGATTTGTCGTAGCCAAATTAGCCCCCATCATACTGTACGTATCATTGGGGTTATTTTTCCCGATGTGCATTACTTTACACTTATCCACATTAAATTTCATTTGCCATTTTGTTGCCCAATCACTCAGTTTGGTGAGATCTTTTTGGAGTCCCTCACAGTCTGCTTCTGTCTTGACTATCCTAAACAGTTTGGTATCATCCGCAAACTTTACCACCTCATTGTTTACCCCTTTCTCCAGATCATTTATGAATAAGTTGAACAGGATTGGTCCCAGGACGGACCCTTGGGGGACACCACTAATTACCCCTCTCCATTCTGAAAATTTACCATTTATTCCTACCCTTTGTTTCCTATCTTTTAACCAGTTCTCAATCCAAGAAAGGACCTTCCCTCTTATCCCATGGCCATGTAATTTACACAAGAGCCTTTGGTGAGGGACCTTGTCAAAGGCTTTCTGAAAATCCAAGTATACTATATCTACTGGATCCCCCTTGTCTGCATGTTTGTTAACCCCTTCAAAGAACTCCAATAGATTAGTAACACAGGATTTCCCTTTTCTTCTTTCCCAGGCGGGACAACAGACCAGGGAGCATCCCGGCTTGAAGCGGTTCCCCTCCCCTGCGAGGTTTCTGGTTTGGTTCCGTGGCTCAGCACCCCACGGGGGACACGGTTTCAGTGCCACGCCGCAGCGCCAGGCTTGGCTCCGGATTCACGCCAGAGCGTTTGCAGCTGCGCCAGGGGGTCCAGTCCGGCCACCTCACTCTCAGGGAGAGCTGGGGTTTGGATTGCCAAGCTCCCCGCTCACGGGAGTCGAGCCCAGGGCTTGGCTCAGGGCCCCCTCTCTGCAGGGTGCCCATGCATGACAGGAGATTGTGCAACAAACCCTCTCTGAGTTCATAATAAACCCAGGCTCATGCCACTCTGCCCCCCCATCTCACTCTCCCTCCCTACAGCTGCTCAGACAACCAACCAGCCAAACCCATGGTGCTGCCAGAGAATGGGGATTTAAAACCCCACGGAGTGACCTCCGTCCAGAGCCTGGCTTTAAACACCCCCGGAGGCTCCTCCGGCTGCTCACGTCCCGGGGGCTGGATGAATTTCATTCACTGACTCATCCAAAACACACCAGGAGAATTGCAGAGGTTTGGCTTCCCCGTGTCAGCAGGGATCGCGACAGGTGTGGCAAAGCTCCAGCCGGGCCCTGAGTTTCTAGGCGGGTCTCAGGCTCGCTGTGACTTTCTACCCAACCTCTTTCCTTTCCTGTTTGCCCACAGTGCTCAGTGCCAGGTGCCCCAGAGGGAGTGAACAGAACAGGAATCAAGGTATCTCTCCTGTGTCACCCATTTCCAAATCTACAGATGTTAGAGTAACCATCCTGTCTAATAAGTATTCATGGAGGATAGGTCCATCAATTTATCTAGCTCTTTGCTGAATCCTATTAAAGTCCTGGTCTTCACAACATCCTCTAGCAAGGAGTTCCGCAGGTTAATGGTGCATTGTATGAAGAAAAACCATCATTTGGTTTGTTTGAAACCTGCTATCTATTCATTTCATTGGATGACCCCTGGGTCTCGTGTTATGGGAGCAAGTCAATAACTTTTCCTTATTCACTTTTACCACACCAGGCATGATTTTATAGAGCTCTGCCAAACCTCCTCAGTTCTCTATCATATCTGAGCTATTTTCATCATTGGCAAAGTCAAAAGATTGGCCAGGGGGGCAGGGGCGGGAACGGGACAACTCCTTTGTAATCTTGGCCTCCCTTTCCAGGAGCAGAATTTTTCGTGGGGTGGGAGGAACCTGGGCCCACTTACTACTCTGGGTTCTGGCCCAGGGACCCTAGGTAGCAGCAACTGATGGGGGTTCCCCCTTAGCCCCAGTACAGCAGCTTTCTCCCTGGGACACTTCCCCAAATGCTTCTCCCTGGTACCTCAGTTAATCTTGCCTCCATCGGCACAAACACTCTTTCCTTTCTCCCGTGCCAGCTCACCTGCAATGCCCTTCCTCCTCTCAGTCCTTCCCTCCTCCCTCACCTGAGGGGAAGCCTTTTAAAATAGCCCGCAGGTGCCCGACTAGCCTGCTGCTTCAGGCCAGCTCTTAATTAGCCCCAGGTGCCTGCCTGCCTTGATTCCGTGGCTGCCGTCTCCGGCCACAGAAAACCATTCGCCCAGCTCCTAGCCTGCTTGCCCTCCACCCAACTTTTGTACCAGCTGCCCCGGGGCTGTCCCACAGGTTGGAAAGCAAAGTTTTGATCCGCCCATGGGACGCCCTGCAAGGGAGGGTGCAGGCCATGGGAATCGGTGATGGTTTCTGCCTGACCGATGGTGAGAATGCACCGAAGGAGGACACGTTTCTAAGGGCCCGTCTGCCTTTGGGCTGAGTTGGTTTCAAGAAACTTTCTGCCTTTGAAGAATCAGCCTTGTTGTTTACTATCGCCTGGGCCACGCTGCTGGAGGAGGCGTTATTAAAACACCACCACCACCAGCCGGGCCGCTCAGAGCTGGAGTGATTGTGGGGGTGGAACAGGGCACTGAGGTGTGCGGGAGTGGGCCTGTGTGACGGCGCGTTGGGGGTCCCCCGTCTCCTGCACCCCCGAAATGGCACGAACAGACTCCACCAGCCAGTAGAATAGAGGTGGTTTATTGCTTCTCCAGTATACAGCCCAGCACAGATGTCATCAGGTTACAGGGCAGGCCTAGGATGCCTCAGCCCCCCTTGATATGGGGCAGGGGTCTCGGCTTCTAAACCCCCCAGCCTGTTGCTGAGGCTGCTTCCTCCATGCTCCCAGACAGAAACTAACTCACTCTCCTCCAGCCCTGCCCCCCAGCCAGGGCAGCATCCACCTTCCTTTGTTCCTCTCCCTGGGGGATGACTGGTCAGACAGGTTGAGACACCCTTTGCATAGTGACTCCTCCTGTTTTGCTGGGCCGTGGTACCAACTGCAGCCAGTGGGGTTACCCCAGAGCCAGCAGCATAGAAACCAGCCAGGTACCCCCACTACGTCACAGCCTGTAGTGTCGACGTTGACACAGGCTGACAACCTGCCTTCTGCTGGCCTGACGCTGTAGCAGATCCAGGCCAAGGGGAGATTCTGGCTTCGGGGGTTATTACAACAGACCTCCCAGGTGGTGTGACCGGCCCATTTCAGTGTGCACCGTCGCTGGCAACGTGGACTCTCAGTTTGGGTGTGGCAGTGGCACTGGTTACACACACCCCCTCCTCCAGCTGGCACTGTGCACCTCAACCGGGTGTCTCTAAATTGGTCCTATAACAGCCGGTCCCTCGCCCACCTGGTCTTCCCTGCCTCCTGGGGGCCGCACGGCTGCCACCCCGTGACAGCGAGCTGGGGTTCCCCCGATCATGCAGCAAGAACCGACTCCGCCAGCCAATAGAAGAGAGGGGTGGATTGCTTTTCCAGGGTACAGCACAGCACAGACGTGATGTGGCTACGGGAGTCAAGGCCAGGATGCCTCAGATGCCTGAGGTTAGGGGGTCCATCGCCTCCTCCCGCAGACCCTCAGCTTAGGTTGTTCCCTTTATGTTTTCCAGCCAGCAACTGACCTTCCCCCGAGTCCTGGTGTTCGTCTCCGCCTCCCTCCCTTTGTCTCTCTGGCTGGGAAGAGCTTTGCTAACTGCCCCGGCTGGGCCTAGGTGTCTGGGCCAATCCACATGTCGGTGGGTCAGTGGGAATCACACCGCACAGGGGGACAGCGGGTTACAGAGAGACAGCCCCACATTACGTGTCACACCCACTCCAACCCATGGCTGCGCAGGCTCCTGAGAACACCAGTTCACGGAGATGTCACATGGGCAATTGTGAGATCACTTGGACTCACCCCCATTTTTCACCACTGTGTCGCCCAGGAGGCACAAGTGTGCATCCCCATTCCGGGCTGCACAGGCCGGGGCTCTCGGTTTTCCCTCCACGCCTGTATCCGCAGGGCCGGGAGAGAAAAGGGACGTGCTCCCGGCTGTGTTGCAACTAGGCAGGCGCTTTGGAATCTCACCGCGAGACCAGAGCTCAGACAGGGAAGGGTCTGAGCCAGTCGCTAAAAACCTCGCCAGCATTTCAGGCTCAAAGGAAGAGACGCCGCAGGCCCCCGGGGGCAGGGCTGGCTGCCTACCAGCTACACTGGAAAGTCCCCACTCAGGAGACTCCCACCTCATCCAGCAGAGAGAGAGACTTCTGACCCGCCTGACGGACTACGCAGGGAGGGGATGTTTCCGCACGCTGCAGGGCGAGAGCCCAGGTCGTGGCTAGAACTCAGGACAAGCCGGACTACAGTTGCGAGCATCCGCCTTGGTTTTGCTAGCTGAGAAGAATAAGGTCCCATTGCTCCGTGACTCAGTTTCCCTTAAAGGGACAGGCAACTTCCCTCCCTCAATTTCCCCCCCAACCCTTTTTTTTGGGGGTCAATACCTCCTCTCTCTCCCCCCCCCCGACCCTATTTTTCTTTGTTTTCCTCAATAACTTTTCCCTGGCCTCTTTTGGGGGGGGGGGGGGGGGTCAACAAAAAGTCCCTGGTGTTCCTCATACAAAAAATTATAGTTTGGTGTTCCTCCATCTTAAAAAGCTGAAGAAACACTGATCTAGCTCATCCCTGACAGGTGTCTGTCCAACCTGCTCTGAAATATCTCCAGGGATGGAGTTTCCACAACCCCCCAGGCAACTTATTTCAGTGTTTCACCACCCGGACAGGCAGGAAGTTTTTCCTAATGTCCAACCTAAACCTCCCTTGCTGCAGTTTAAGCCCATTGCTCCTTGTCCTGTCCTCAGCGCCCAAGGAGAATAATTTTTCCTCCCTCCTCCTTGTAACATTCTTTTAGGTACTTGAAAGCTGCTCTCACGTCCCCTCTCAGTCTTCTCCTTTCCTAACTAAACAAGCCCAATTCTTTCAGTTTTCCTTCATTGCTCATGTTCTCTAGACCTTTCATCATTCTTGCTGCTCTTCTCTGGACCCTCTCCAATTTCTCCACATCTTTCCTGAAATGTGGTGCCCAGAACTGGACACAATACTCCGAGGCCTAATCAGCACAGAGCAGAACAGAAGGACAACTCATGTCTTGCTCACAACCCACACCCGTTCATGCAACATCTGGGCGCTTCTAACCGCTGTGATCGTTTTCATTACACAAAGGCATCACAACATAGATTTCCGGACAGCCACTCATAACGTTACTGGAAGATATTTAATTTAAAAATAATAATGGATTGTAACTTTGCAATTTATGTAAAACTTATTTTCTATGATTGTTTTGAGTTTTTCCCCACAGAGCCCCTGCAATACCCTTGCAGACTGAGAACCACGGATCTAGATTACAAGCCTTCCTCGCAGGGCCTCTGAGCACAAACGGGTGCTTGGGAGGGTGTAGAGATTCCTGAATGAAAGAATATTCGCTCCACATTTGCCTTTGGCTAATTGTATCCTACACCAGCCCCTCCACGCCAGCTCCTGGGCAGAGGACTCTACAGACTGGGGACTTTGTATCCCCTCCTTGAACTACTGCCAAGCAGCAATTCAGAGCCACCCTCCTGCTCAAAGGCCCGTTAAACCTGCCCCCTCCTGCTCCAAGGTGTGACTTCACTTCTTCCTTGCAATCACAGAACGCTACAGCCGAAGGAGCACGCGCCCACACAAAGATCTGCTCCACACCCACAACCTGCATTGCTGGGAAGTGTGTGCATGTGGGGGGGGGGGGGGGAAGCCAGTTGCCAGCAGGAGAAGCTAAACACAACAACCCACATCGGCAACACCTATCCCGCTGGAACAACGTCAGAGAAGTAACAACAACAACAGCCATTTGCATTGCATTTTCCGGGCCGAACGTCAAGCGCATGGCAAAATTACAACCAACTGTGAGCTGTAAGCTGGGATCGCTGCTTCCCACCATGGACGGGCATAACCAGTGGGGCTCCGCAGGGGTCTGTTCTGGGACCGGTTCTGTTCAATATCTTCATCAACGATTTAGATATCGGCATAGAGAGTTTGCTTATTAAATTTGCAGATGACACCGAGCTGGGAGGGGTTGCAAGTGCTTTGGAGGAGAGGGTCAGAATTCAAACTGATCTGGATAAACTGGAGAAATGGGCTGAGGTCAATAGGATGAAGTTTCATAAGGACAAATGCAAAGTGCTCCACTGAGGAAGGAACAATCGGTGTCACACACAGAACGGGAAGCGACGGTCTAGGGAGGAGCCCTGCAGAATGGGATCAAGGGGTCAGAGTGGGCCACAAAGTAAACATGAGCCAACAGTGTGATGCTGTTGCAAAAAAAGCAACCCTGATGCTGGGATGCATCAACAGGCGTGTGGTGAGCCAGACACGAGGAGTTGTTCTTCTGCTCTGCTCTGCGCTGGTTAGGCCTTGGTTGGAGTCTTGTGTCCAGTTCTGGGCAGCAGAGGAAAGATGGAGAAATTGAAGAAGGTCCAGAGAAGAGCAACACAAATGAGGAAAGGTCTTGAGAACAGGAGCTCCGAGGGGAGGCTGCAGGAATTGGGCTTGTTTCGTTTGGAAAGGAGAAGACCGAGAGGGGACAGGAGAGCAGCTTTCCAGTACCTAACGGGGGGTCACAAGGAGGCGGGAGAGAAAGTATTCTCCTACACAAGGAGGACAAGCAGCAAGGCGCGGACACTGCAGCAAGGGAGGTTTAGGCGGGACATGAGGAAACACTCGCTAGATCGCCTCCCGCTGGCTCTCCCGGCCTGGGCATTGAGAGGTGGCGGCGAGAGGCCCGGCCACGCAAGGCTGTGGGCACACTGCTGGGGGGTGAGATCCCCTTGCCACGTGCACATGCTCATCAAGTAGGCGCGAAGGTCACTAGCTACAGCAGCCTGGGTGGTGCAAGCCGGGCCGGGCGGGGCTGTGGGTTGGGGTGCTGGCAGAGCCTAGGGGGGCGGGAGAAGCTTGCGGTGTTTCCCCGCTTTGCTCCAAGCTCCAGCTAACACGAACGATCCCTCGGGTGCATGGAGACAGCAGGGTCGGTGCGGAGGGCAATTCGCCCCTGGCTGCCCGGGGCGCCTGGTCCGGAGCTCAGCTCTCCCCAGAGTCTGGTCCAACTCTCCCTGGCTGCGGATGACGCCCCCTTGCTTCTTGCCCTGCCTTCCGCGGCCCCCGCGAGCAACCCCACCCCTCCCCAGAGCCACCCTGGGCTGCACCTCCTCCCCGCCCCTCCCCAGAGCCGCCCTGGGCTGCACCTCCCCCCCCGCCCCTCCCCAGAGCCGCCCTGGGCTGCACCTCCTCCCCACCCCTCCCCAGAGCCGCCCTGGGCTGCACCTCCTCCCCACCCCCTTTGCTCAGGACCAAACAGGCCCCGTTTCCAGCTCTAGCAAGGTGCCGGACCCAGCACAAGCCACCCCCTCAGGCCCCGGCCTCTTCCTGCCCCTGCCCCACACCCACCCCACCCCTTCTGCGCCCCTACCCTGCCCCCATCCCACAAGCCCCCACTGTGCTCCAGCCCTGCCTGCCCTTGCCGGCTCCCCACCCCCACTGCTCGGGGAAGGGGTTTGGGGGATTAGGTGCAATGTGTCGGAGCCAGCCGAGTGGAGCAGGCGGGGGCCAGGTCGCTCTGCTGCCCGCTGCCCTGGTGAGCGCAAGGGTGGGCCCAACCCCCTCGCTAATCTCTGGGTTCCTCAGCACCTCTCCCATGGCCCCCCGAAGTGCAGGGCCCCAAACTGCCCTACCGACGGGTCAGGTCTAGAGTCAGGGTCTCTCCGCCTTCCGTCACTTTGTTGCTTTCCTCCGTACTCTCTCTTGCTTGCCCACATCTTCCCTACACCGGACACAGGAGTCCAGCTGAGGGCTGCCCAGGACAGGCACCTCCTGTGTCATGCGTTTGATGCTCCAGCTCACACACCCCAGGATGGCATTAGACTTTTTTTGCAACGGCATCATGCTTTGACTCCGCTCAGTTTCTGATCCATGACAGTAACTGTAACAAATCTGTTGCCACCAAAGCCTTCCTGATTGTCAGCGTATTGCGCCGGTTGGAACATCGCATGGGCTTGCAGGCTAGAATCAGATCCTCCAGCTCTAAAAACCACAGGCATGTGACAGAGCCTCTATAGCTGTGGGCAGTACAGATGCTCTGACCCACGACTGAACAGTTCCGATTCCATCCAGCAGAGGGCAGTGGCGCACGAGCCGGTATGCCAGCTGGCAGGAGACCAGCAATTCTGGTTTGCAAAAGCTTTCAGGTTTTGACATTCGTTTTCACCCCGCCGTGGAATGGACGCAGTCCCGCAGGAATGATTTTGCTAAATAAGATTGGGTCCGAATCTTAACAGCTTAACAATGACAATCCAGCCAAGGGCTTAACTGTCATTTAAGGGCACCCTGAGCCACCTGGCTCCCTATATAGACACATATGCAGGCAAACACATGGCTGCAATGTCTAGACCCTGCAATGTCTAGACCCTGCACCTATATAGGCAATGTCTAGACCCTGCCACCTGGCTCCCTATATAGACACATTTAAGGGCGCCCTGAGCTAAGACATTGACCCACCTGGGTCAAGCTCCTGTGAGGAACTGCCAGACCCTCGCAGGTACAGCTTCTTTTATACCGGTCCGCTGGGTCCTGATTGGCTGCCCCAGAGACAGCCACTCTAGCCTGCCTGGAGGACTTCTTTTCTGTTCCTCTCATTGGGATGGGGTGTGGCAAGGCCTCTGGCCTCCTGTAGGGGGCGACGGGGCTTCGTCCACCCCATCACAAGGCCCCAGCAACTCTGAGCTCAGGATTTCGACTCAGTGGCCAGAGAGTCCAGCCTGGACCCAGGAAATCGGCACATCAAAAATGTGAGTGTTGGGGAAAGAGCCATGTCCGAGGAAGGGGGTTTTACCCAGGAATGCGGATGCCCAAAGAAACTGGCTTGTCTTTAAGGAGTCACTGGTCTCCTTGCCGCTTTGGATGCAGACTAACACAGCCCCTCCCCGTCCAAAGGAGCACACGAACTGGGAACGTCCCCTCCGGCTCTGGGGCTACCACACAATCTCCTTGGGCATCCTGCCTCCAGGAGCTGGGCTGGGTGACTCAACCCGTTGTACAGATGATGCCCAGAGAGACCCGCCGCTTTGCCCGGCCTCGCGCGGGGGCGTCTGCGCGGGATGCACGAGGCCACACTCAGAAACCCAGCGGTGTCTTTCTGCTCTAGGGCAGCTGCCCCCCTGCTATAACAGGGGTGGTGCAGGCCTGGATTAACCCTCTCTCTGCCAGCTCCCCGGGGCAGATCTGCAGCGGCTGGCACGCACCCATCGGCTTGGCCCTGGGCTATGTGCTGGACACGCCTATGGCCTGGCAAAACGATTGCTTCCCTCCCTCCCTGCTGGAGCGGCACTGGGACAGAAAAGCAGGGACATGTTACCCCAGGGTTCCTGACTGCCAGCCAGACCCTAACCCCCTCTGGGAATCGGCACTGTCAGGTCTTTGTACTGCTCCCTGCTGGAATCACACCAGCTGATAAACACACGGAGTGGAGCACCGCTCCTTCCTTACACGGTTATAACCCCCTTCGGCTTCCCTCCCACGGCTGCCGGCTACCGCCTGAGCCACCCTCGCTGCTGGGGCTACGCGCACCTGGAGGGGAAAGGACACGGGTGCGCCGCGCCAGGCAGCTCTGGCAAAAGGCAGCAGGGGGCTGTTCAAAGAGCAGGCAGGGACCCGAGGTGCAACAGAACAGAGCCAGCGAGCCCCTGTACGCTGCTTTCGCCGCTGCGCACCAGCCCAGGAGAAAGCCAGGTTCCTGGAGGACTCTGTCAGTTTCACCTCGCGACCCTTGCACCACAACGCTTCGTTTCTCGGTGCGGGAGGAGGGCTTTGTGCAGTGACCGTTTAAACCCTGAAGACTTGCTCGGCTGGTCCAGTCCTGGCAGATCTGACACGGCGCTGGCCCCAGTGACGAGCAGTTTGCTGTGTTTGTGCCAGCCAGGTTCGCAGGTCTACGCTGTCCTGGCTTTCTCTGGCAAACCTGCTCTCTGCATGGAGGATGCTTCCCCGGCCCAGGGCAGGCTACATAGTCAGTGGCTGGATGCACCATGGTCGGTACAAAGCCATGGGGGGTCCTTGGGGCTGGAAGAACATCAGAGCAGCCAGACTGGGTCAGACCAAAAGTCCATCCAGCCCATATCTTGTCTGCCCACAGCGGCCAATGCCAGGTCCCCCAGAGGGAGCGACTAGAACAGAAAATGATCAAATGATCATCCCCTATCACCCATTCCCAGCCTCTGACAAACAGAGGCTAGGGACGCTATTCCTATCAACCCTGGCTCACAGCCATTGATGGACCTAACCTCGGTTAATTTATCTAACTCTTTTCCGAACCCTGTTAAAGTCCTGGTCTTCACAACATCCTCTGGCAGGGAGTTCCACAAGTTGACTGTGCGCTAAGTGAAAAAAAATACTTCCTTTGGTTTGTTTTAAACCTGGTCCCTCTTCATTTCATTGGGTTACCCCTAGTTCTCAGAATTACAGCGACCTCAGGAGGCATCAAGTCCAGCCCCCTACCCAAAGCAGAACCAACCCAACTCCATCATCCCAGGCAGGGCTTTGTCCAGCTGGGACTTAAACACCTCTAGGGATGGAGATTCCACCCCTCCCTAGGGAACCCAGCCCCGGGCTTCCCCACCCTCCTAGGGAAATAGTTTTTCCTAATCTCCAACCTAGTCCTCCCCCACTGCAACTTGAGACCATTTCTCCTTGTTCTGCCACCTGCTGCCACTGAGACCAGCCTCTCTCCAGCCTCTTTGGACCCCCCTGCAGGGAGTTGCAGGCCGCTCTCAACCCCCCCTCGCTCTTCTCTTCTGTAGAATAAACCCAAATCCCTCGGCCTCTCCTCCTAGGTCATGTGCTCCAGCCCCCGAATCATTTCGGTTGCCCCCCGCTGTACCCTCTCCAATGCACCCACGTCCTTTCTGTAGTGGGGGCCCAGAACTGAAGGCTACACTCCCGAGGGGGCCTCCCTGGGTGAGGGGAGCAAGTAACTAACTTTTCCTTCTGTGAGGTGCCATGGAAACTGGTAAACGGCGCTGCCAGAGGCAGGGATACCACCAAGGAGAGAAGCCCGGGGACAGCTAGGAACCTCACCCTCGCGTCCCAGCCCGAACAGGGCGGGGAGATGCGTGGCCGGCTCGGCCCCCGCGCGATGTCCGTGGCTTAGCAGGGCCACCCAGCAGTTTCCAAACTTTATCGGCTCACAATATGGGGGAGCGGATTCGTGCCGGGCCCCTGGCCGACTCCCCCAGCCCCACACGCGGGCCTGTCCCCGCCTGTCGGCGTGCCCCAGTTCGCAGAGAGGCACCCGCAGGTTGCGAGCTGGGCCGGGACCGAGGGGCCCTGCGCAGTAGCCACCGTGGCGCACTGGGCACTGGGGCGCACTGGGCACCGGCCACCCCAGCCGCGCCGGGAGAGCTCCAGGCAGTGGCGGCCCGGGGGGCAGGTGACGCCCTCCCCCGGAAATATCCCAAGCCTGGCTGGGCGCAGGGAAAGGCATCCCAAGGAGGAGGAATGCGGTGCGTCCCCGGGTGGGCACAGGGGTCCCAAGGCGCAGACGGCTCCGGGCGTCAACCCCGGTCCCAGGGCGCAGCCGGCCCCAGCCCCGGGCCCCGACCTCGCGGACAACTTTTCCGCCCCGGCCCCCCTACCTCGGAACGCCGCCTTGGCCAGCCGGTCCGCCTTGCCCCGCAGCTCGGTGACCGCCTTGAGGCGCACGGACAGAGCCATGGTGCGCCCTGGGCGAGCCCCGCGCCGCCGAGCGCAGCCTCAGCTCCAGCCTCTCCGCCCCCGGCCGCCGCGGAGGGAGCAGCCGGTCAATTATTCAGCAGCTCCCACCCCGCCGCGCTCCGGGGCCGGGGCTGGCTCCTCGCCGGCGCCCCATCGCTCCAGCCACCCAGCGGCGGGCGCTGGAGGGAGACGCGCAGCGGAGCCTTCCGCCAGGCGGCCGCTGGGCTGCTGCAGGGAGGGGCGCTTCGGGGCTCTCCCGGGCGCCCGGGACCCGCCCTGGCCTTGGGCTTCAGCCCTCTGCGCCTTGGACCAGCGGGGGCCCTGCGCTACCTCGCCCCGCCCCAGGCCCCCGGCCTGACCGCGGGCATTTCGGTGCCTTCGGAGCCAGCCTGGCGTGTGCACCTAAAATACCGTCCAAGTGGCCCCTCTGCAGCCTGCCAGGGGGTGCCCCATCTCCGACTGGGCCCTGCCTGCCTCTAGAGGGGGAACACCAGGAGGCTCGGGACAAAGGTCTGGGCAAGAGCCAGGGGGTGTTACCCCCACAGAAGCCAGGGCAGACTCCCAGGGCCCAGCTAGGGTCTCCCTGCCTGAGCAGCGGGGGTGAGGGATTTAATGGGGGAGAGGCTACGTCCATAGGAAATCAGCACATTCCGCTTGACACACTCCTCTGGCTCTACTTCCCCCTGCACAGACATTGCCAGCCCTCTGGGGCAGGGCAGGGAACCTCCATTCGTTACCAGAGGGGGAAACTGAGGCACCAAGCTGTTCTGTGACTCTCCCAAAGGCACAGCAGGAAGCTATGGCTGAGCTCTGCCTAGGCACCACACCATGGACCCAACCCCTGGGTGGCTCAGTGGGGCCTTCAACACCATTGCCCAAATTTCCATCAGGTGAGTTAGCAAGAAACCCCTTAACAGGCAGCCGCAGTAGGCTGTTACCCCATAGGCAGCCAGCCAGTAGCCAGACACAGCACACCCTGGCACCACAATGGATTACACCAGCCGCAAAAGGAGCCTCCAACCCACAACCATGCCACACTGCCTCCTACTGCACAGGGCCCCTGCTAGTCCTTTGGGGTTCATAGACCTCCCCCTCTCCTCCACACCAAGGAGGCACCTGCCCATCCCTCCTCCCTGCCCCAGTGTGCCCCTTGGTCTCCTCTTCCCTTCCATGTATTGTGATTCCAGGTGCCACAGCACCTACGAGCCAAGCCCCCACTGCACTGGGCACTGCCCAGAGAACAAAAGCAGCCCCCAGACTTACCTAGCAGCGCCTTTGCTGCTGAACAAAATGGCACAGCCAAAATGGAGGCCAGGCTATTTATAGAACAAGCCCCACCCCTGGCAAGGCTCTGCCAATCAGTGGAGCGGGAAGGAGGAGCTAATTCCCTGCGGTGTGTATAAATAGCTGGCACTATGCAGTCAGGGAGCATAGCCCATATCCCCATTGCTCCTGGGGGACAGACAGCAGGAACAAGCTGTGCTCTGGCTCTGAATGGCATGCCAGCGCGCCCCCCCCCCCCCCCCCATCCTGCCCGGCATGGGGCAGAGGCCTTATTGGCAAACCTGAGAGATAGGCAGGTGTGAGCCTGCCCACTTCTAGAGGCCCCTCCCCCAGCCTGGCGGGAGGGACCACTGTGTCCCAGTGAATTCTCAGGACACCTGGGGTATGTCTACACTCGTGGCTTCTTGTGCAAGAACGGCTGTTCTTACACAAGAATCCGCAGAGCATCCACGCTGCCCGCCTGCTTTTGCACAAGGAAATTTGCAGTACGGTGTGGTAAGAGAGGGCTTCTTGTGCAAGAGCTGCGCTCTTTTTGAACAGGTGTAAGCCCCCTTGCGCAGGAGCTCTTGTGCAAGAGGGCAGTGTGGACGCTCGGCCGGGGTTTCTTGTGCAAGAAAGCCCTATGGCGAAAATGGCTAGCAGAGCTTTCTTGTGCAAGAGAGCATCCGCACTGCCATGGATCCTCTTGCGCAAAAGCACAGCTGGCACATGGGCAGTGTGGACGTGTTCTTGTGCAAGAGTTCTTGCACAAGATGTTCTTGCACAAGAAGCCGCCACTGTAGACACGGCCCTGAGGAATAAGAGGGACCGGAGTGGACGCTGCAGGAGTGTAAGGAAGAATCCAGAGGGGGGAACAGAGTAGAGAGCCCTGAGCAGTGCCCGTGGCTTCTCGAAACTGTCCCGGGAGCCAGCGCACGCTGCTCAGAGGCGCTCTGCCAGGATGCGTAAGAGCAGGGAGGGATAGAAATAGGCCCCACGGTCGCAGAGCCCAGCGTCCTCCCCAAAATGGGTTGACTCGGGCGTTCACCTTACTCCAGCCCCACATGCCAGGCGGCCACCCACCTGCTCCAGGAGCCCGGCCGTCCCCTGCGGGGCTGTAAGTCGTAACATTTTAACGTCCAACCCACTTGTTACTTGGAGGCACTTAACCCCAAGCCTCTATGCCCAGCCGGAAACCCAGCCCTGACAAGGTATCTTGGGTTTGCTTCCATAGACCTGCCCAAGCTGTGCTCAAGGAGCTGTGTGAATCTCCACTCGGGGGTCCAGTCTGCGTAGGGAAACTGACGAGAAGAACGCCAGCAGCATCATTAGATGGCTGGAGCTTTGCCGGAGTTATCTTCCCGTGGGGACGCTATTCCAGACTACAAATGATTCCATTCCAGTCTCATTATGCAGTGCCTGCTGGCAATCGCTACAGCCACACGATCACACCCCGGAATTCTGCCGGTCGTCTCCCCTGCCGGAGGAAGATGGAGCATGTGCAGAACTGCTGTACACAAGTCTCCATGTGACTCCTTGGCTGTGTCTAGACTGGCAAAATTTTGCACAAAAACTTGCCGCCTGTCTACACCGGCCGTGAGAATTTGTGCAAGAGCACTGACGTTCTGATGTAAGAATTCAGTGCTTCTTGTGCAAATACTTCGATGCTCCAGCTCAGGGATAAGCCCTCTTGTGCAAGAATACTTGTGCAAAAGGGCCAGTGTAGGCAGGCACCTTAATTTTTTGCGCAAAAAAGCCCAATGGCTAAAATGGCCATCGGAGCTTTCTTGCACAAGAGCGCATCTATACTGGGCATGGATGATTTTACGCAAAAGCACTGTTTGCTCAAAAGCATCCGTGCCAATCTAGACACGATTTTATGGAAATACTTTTAACAGAAAAACTTTTCCGTTAGAAGTATTTCTGCAAAATCATGCCAGTCTAGACACAGCCAACGAGTCACATGGAGAAAGACACACTGGAGCCCCCCAAAATGTCTTAGAGCTCCCTTGGCTTCTTCTCGCCTGTTGGAAAAAGAAACGTGCCTCCTTGAGAAGCCTGGGCGCTCACGTCACAGGACTGAATTGTCGGGGGGCGTTTTTGGAACGTGACTGCTCTGTGGGCGTTGTGCTTTCCGTCACTCCGCCTTTCAATCTCAGGACACGCCTCCGCTTACTGGAGGACCGACTCTCTGGCGAGCAATCTTCCGGGGGTTGACTGAACAGGTCTAGTAAAGACCCCCTCAATCAAAGGCTGAGAGCACGCCCGTCAGCGCTGGTACTCCTTGTACCAGTCAATGGGAGCATTTCTCCTGTCGACGGCCCGCTGTGGAGAAGGTGCCAAACTCAGCTTAATGTATGGAGGAGTTGCTGACCTTAAGCCAACCTTCCCCCCACCGTGTAGTCCTGGTGTAAAGTTTACCAAAGACAGACAGGAATAACGGGCCCAGAACCTGGAAGGTATTTAGCTACTTTTAACTCCCATTTATGAGATTTAGATGTCTAAATAACTTTGAGGGCCTGGGCCTTTTGTGTTCCTTTTGGTGCAGCCTTTCTTGTGGAGACTTTACTTTTGTTCTTTCTTGTTTTCCTTTATGTCAGATAAAACGCTTTTCTCTGAGAATATAAGGCTGCTACTGATGTGTGGGAAAACGTGATGAACATACACGTGTAAAGGCTTGCTGGCTTATGCCACTGACACCACAAGAAGCACTGTCGTCTCTGCTGGAGACTTTACTTTTGTTCTTTCTTGTTTTCCTTTATGTCAGATAAAGCACTTTCCTCTGAGAATATAAGGCTGCTACTGATGTGTGGGAAAACAGAAGAGCGTATATGTGTGAGGGCTTGCTGTCCGCCGGCTGATGTCTCTGAAATTCTAAATTTCCCTCATTTGCTGTTTGAACAATTCCAAGAAGCGTGAAGCACCAAGCCCTTTGTACTTCCCGATCAAGACAGGCAGGAGGGAAGCCCTCATAAATCTACAACAGGCCACAGGAAAGAAGGCATCATTCTCAATCCATTACCATCCACGTCTATTAGCAGGCTTTGAGTCTTGTCATTGTGCCAAAGGGGAAAAAAATCATTACGCTCATTCATAAGTCTCTGAAAGTGAGCTAACTCATTGGGACTAATACTGTGCCATTTTCTATTAGGGTCATAATTATGTCCTGGCAGCAGTGCCAAGGTAAGACAAAACTTTCCAACCCAAGAAAGAAGGAGAATAATACATGTACTGGCTTTCTGCTTATTTGGTCTGGGCATGACTGTTGACTCTGCAGTTGTATTCTACTGATACATCTCTTTTGAGATGGGGCACCCAGCTCCGCCCCCAGTACCCAAGATGTGGCCGTATCATGGATTTTCATGGTAACATATTTTCTGTCTTATTCTCCATCCCTGTCATCATGGTTTCTGCCTTCCCGTTTGTGTTCTTGGCTGCGGCTGCCCACTGATGTTTGCGGAGAACTGCCCGTGGCGATGTGCACACGACAGAGTTTTTTTGAGTTACCGGAGGTATCCCAGAAAAACTCTGCCGCATCCAGAGAACGCGTCTGCTTTTCCGAAATTCTTTTTCCGAAATCCTTGGAAAATGGGATGTTCTGAAAAAGGGGGGTTTCCCCGACATTTAGCCCAGTATGGACAGACCAAATGGCGGAAAAGCCTCTTCCGAAAAAAGCGACACAGATTGCAGTTTGCACAGCTTTTTCCGGAAGAGCAGTGTAGTGTAGACACAGCCCACAATGACGCCACGATCGCTCTCTTGAGTGGGAACAGCTGACTTACAGCCGTGCCTTCCGCTGGGCATAGCTTGGCATTTAGCAACATTGAACTTTATTTGCCATTTTGTTACCCGCTCATCCTGGGTTTTGAAATCCCTTTGGAACTCTTGGCAGTTTGCTTTGAACTTAACTGACTGCAGTGAGTATCCTGTCTGCCACCTCACCGTGTACCACCCCCCTTTCCAGATTCCTGATGAATAAGTTAAACACGACGGGTCCCAGGACAGACCTCTGGGGGGGTTCCAATCTTTGCATCTCTCCACTGTGAAATCTGACTATTTATTCCTAATCTTTGTTTCCTGGTGTGACGGCGCGTTGGGGTCCCCCGTCTCCTGCACCCCGAAATGGCACAAACAGACTGCCCCAGCCGGTGGAATAGAGGAAGTTTATTGCCTCTCCAGGATACAGCACAGATGTAATCTGGTCACAGATCTGGGCTAGGATGCCTCAGGCCCCCTTGAGATGGGGGAGACTGGGCCCCTAAACTCCAGCCCCTTCCCCTAGGCTCTCCTCCATGCTCTCCGACAGCCAGCAACTCCCTAACCCTCTTCCAGCCCTGCCCCCCAGCCAGGGCAGCATTCCCCCTTCCTTTGTTCCTCTCCATGGGGGGTGTCTGGCCACTGGTTTGCATAGTGACTCATCCTGTTTTGCTGGGTCGTGGTACCCACGGCAGCCAGTGGGGGTTACCCCAGAGCCAGCAGCATAGAAACCAGCCAGGTACCCCCACTACGTCACACCTGGCTTGCAGCCAGTTAGTGATCCATCGGAGCGGGGGGGGGGGGAACCTCTTATGGGCCAGGGGCTGCTGACCCCCGGAAAATCAGTCGGGGGCTGCACACACGTGAGAAGCAAATTTTAAAACCCCTTCATTGCTGTGGCCCCAGACTGAGGAGAAAGGCCCTTCCCATATTCCCTTCACACACCAGAGCCTACAGGGGCCCTGGCTAGTAGATTTTGTGTGCTCCAGCCCCACAGTGGCTCCATGCGCTGGGGGGCCCTGAACCTCAGGGGCCGGATCCAGGCAAACCAGGGGCCACATCCGGCCCCCGGGCCTGAGGTTCCCCACCCCTGCATCAGAGGATCCACCTTTTTTTCCCATGACTGCTTACCTTGCTTAAGTGCCTTTGGCAAGGAACCTTGCCAAAGGCTTTCTGAAAGTGTCCGGCGTGGATTGGATAATCTCTGTTCACGTTGGTTGACACCCTCCCCTCCCCCAAAGACTTGTAGTGGATTGGTGAGGCGTGATTTCCCTTTACAAAAGCCGTGTTGATCTGTTCCTGGCGTATTCTGCTCTTTCCTATCGTTTCAATCCATTTGCCTGGTACTGAAGTGAGGCTCAACAGCCTGTAATTGGCAGGATCGCCTCCGGCCTGTGGGAAAAAACCAGCATTACATCCGCTAGCCTGACTCCAGTCAGCTGGAACAGAGGCCGGTTGAAGCAATCAGTTACCGTTTAGTTCTGCAGTTTCATACCCCGGTTCCTTTGGGACTCTTGGGTGAACACCATCTGCTCAGGGTGACTTCTCACTGTTCCACTGATCTCCTCTATCACCCTTTCAGTTTGGGACAGCTCCTTAGATTTCTCACCGAAAACAGATGGCTCAGGGATGGGAATCTCCCTTAGATCCTCTGCAGTGAGGGCTAATACAAATCACTCTCTGTGCTTCTACATTTGCCTCACTACATTCCTTTCTGTTTTCCTCGGTGGGAGTTGACTTCCCATGATTAGAAGATTTTTGGAGTAAACTGTTTGTTTTACTCTATTGTGTAACTGGGGTGGCTTTTTCAGTTCTCTTACTGTTTTTTTTTATTATTTGGGAGGTGTACATGTAGTTTGAGCTTCTGTTTCTGGTGTTTTTCTAAATGTTCCATGCAGTTTGCAGGCATTTCACTTTTGCAGCTGTTCATTTTAATTTCCATTTAACTAGCTCCCCCATTGTTGAGTAGATGCCTTTTTAAAATTAAATGCTACTGTGTGTGTGTACAGGGAGGGAGGGGGTTCTTTGGTATTTCCCCCCACTACAAGGCTGTTACATTTAATTATTTTATGGTTGCTTTTAGGAAGCAGCCCAACAATATATTCACCCCTTGGACCAGATCCTGGGCTTCCCTTAGGGCTAAATCAAGGATTGCCTCTCCCATCGAGGGGCCCAGGACTAGCAGCTCCAAGAAGCAGGAATTCATGGTGTCTAGAAATGTGCTCTCTGCAGCCCATCGCGAGGCGACGTGTGCCCAGTCAACAGAGTGATAATTGGATCCTTCATGTATATTGGGTTTTCTGTTTTCATAGCTTATCTAGCAGGCTTGAGCATGTCACGCTCGCAGTCACCATTCTGGGAGATGGTTGGTAAAGTATTTCTACTCCTCTACTCTTATTACTGAGGCTTGGAATCTAATGATGGAGAGTCTCTGGTACGGTTTGATTCATTTACCATGTTTACTTGTGTCCTGTAACACATGAACTAGGGGTCACCCAATGAAATGAATAGGCAGCAGGTTTAAAACAAGCCAAAGGAATTTTTTCTTCACGCAGCCAACCTGTGGAACTCCTTGCCAGGGGATGTTGTGAAGACCAGGACATTAACAGGATTCAAAACTAGATAAATTAACTGAAGTGAGGTCCATCAATGGCTATTAGCTAGGATGGTCAGGGAGGGTGTCCCTAGTCTCTGTTTGTCAGAGGCTGGGAATGGGTGACAGAGGAGGGATCACTTGATGGTTCCCGGTTCTGTTCATTCCCTCTGGGGTATCCGGCATTGGCCACTGTCAGAAGACAGGATCCTGGGCTCGATGGACCTTTGGCCTGACCCAGTCTGGCTGTTCTATGTACTCTATTCGACTCTGTGGTTTCTTTCACACTCAGTACCACGTCCCCAGCAGGACAACCTGCTCCGTCATCCTGGTGCACGTTGTATCCTGGGATGACCACGTCCCGTTGATTAGCATCAGCCCACCACGTCACTGTGTTGCCTGCTACATCAGGACCCTCAGTGAACACCAGGCACTCAAGCTCACCCATCTTTGTATTTCGCCTTCTTGCATTGCATGCAGAAAGCGTGTCAGTATTTAGCAGCCTGCCTGGGAAGTAGCGGAACGGGGTCCTTTTCATTTGGCTGTTTCTCATCCATTCCGAACTGGGATTTCTCAGCGTCTAGCCTCTCCTCTCCACCAGGAGAGAGCACATCCCCTTGGATAAATCCTCACCAAGGACCGGAATCTCCGTTGGATGTGAGAACAAACCACTCTCAGCAGGCTCCTAATCAAGAGGCCACTTTGAACATCCCTGGACACATCTGCTGCTTCCACGTCTGGGCCAATTTCATTGCAGATGAGGCATCTGGAACCGTTAGCGGCTGCGGCTGGAGAGTCCCTGAAGCGTGGCCAAAAAAGACATCCTTATCAGAGACAGCCGGAGCCGGGATGGCAGCTCTGAGCGAGGCTCAAGAGCATTTAATTTTCCAGTGGGTGATTTTTGCTCACAGAAAGCTCACCGGTCCTTCCTTCTGGGCTGGTGGTACTTCAAAACGCTGTCCACGCTCAGCCGCGTGGCTTTTCTATAGACTCATGGAACACTAGAACTGGAAGGGCCCTTGAGAGCTCATTGAGTCCTGTCCCCTGAGTGACGGACCGGGCCGTGTCTGGGCACAGATGAGGGCGTCCGCTCAGGGCGAATTGCTCAAATTCGGGGCTCCTTACAGCCCCCAGACTGGAGACCTTCCCAAACAGGCCACAAACCAGTCCCACAGAGCGCTTCAGCTGCCTGTCTGAAGCCTCCCGAGCAAAACCCCTCCGATACCCCAGCAATATCCGTGCCTCAGATGGCCCCGGGCCTCATACACCGGTGGGGGGTCTTAGAACCCAATCCCACCTACCCCGAACAAGTTCTGTCCGGTTCCAAGAAACCAGCCACAGATCCCTGGTCAATTTACCCTCTGGACCTTACCCACAAATCACGCTGGGCCAATCCTTTAGCATCTAACATCTAAAGGTTTATTACTACAAAGAAGAAAAGCAGGAGAGTGGGGCTGTTAAAGGATAGTACGTTACATGCATCGAATCTCCCAGTTCTCAATACAGGCTTGCAGCAGAGATGTTATAACTGCTGGCTTAAAAGTCCTTGGTGCACATCCTCACTCCTGCACCCTGGGTGGGAGGCTGGGTGCAGGAGTGGGCTGGGGGTCTGGGTGGGAGGTCGGGTGCAGGAGCGAGGTAGGGGTGGGGGTCTGGGTGGGAGGTCAGGTGCAGGAGCGAGGTGGGGGTGGGGGTCTGGGAGGGAGGTCGGGTGCAGGAGAGGGCTGGGGGTGGGGGTCTGGGTGGGAGGTCAGGTGCAGGAGCGGGCTGATGGTGGGGTCTGGGAAGGAGGTCGGGTGCAGGAGGGGGTGGGGGCAGGGGTCTGGGAGGGAGGTCAGGTGCAGGAGAGGGGGGACGGGGGTCTGGGAGGGAGGTCGGGTGCAGGAGGGGGCTAGGGGTGGGGTCTGGGTGGGAGGACGGGTGCAGGAGGAGGCTGGGGGTGGGGGTCTGGGTGGGAGGTCGTGTGCAGGAGGGGGCTGTGGGTGGGGTCTGGCTGGGAGGTCGGGTGAAGGAGGGGGCTGGGAATGGGGGTCTGGGAGGGAGGTCGGGTGCAGGAGGGGGTGGGGGCGGGGGTCTGGGAGGGAGGTCGGGTGCAGGAGGGGGCTGGGGGTGGGGGTCTGGGAGGGAGGTCGGGTGCAGGAGGGAGCTGGGGGTGGGGTCTGGGAGGGAGGTCGGGTGCAGGAGGGAGCTGGGGGTGGGGTCTGGGAGGGAGGTCGGGTGCAGGAGGGGGTGGGGTGGGGGTCTGGGAGGGAGGTCGTGTGCAGGAGATTGTGGGGGCGGGGGTCTGGGTGGGAGGTCGTGTGCAGGAGGGGGTGGGGGTGGGGGTCTGGGAGGGAGGTCGGGTGCAGGAGGGGGTGGGGTGGGGGTCTGGGAGGGAGGTCGGGTGCAGGAGGGGGTGGGGTGGGGGTCTGGGAGGGAGGTCGGGTGCAGGAGGGGGTGGGGTGGGGGTCTGGGAGGGAGGTCGGGTGCAGGAGGGGGCTGGGGGTGGGGTCTGGGTGGGAGGTCGGGTGCAGGAGGGGGCTGGGGGTGGGGTCTGGCAGGGAGGTCGGGTGCATGAGGGGGTGGGGGCGGAGGTCTGGGAGGGAGGTCGGGTGCAGGAGGGGGCTGGGGGTGGGGTCTGGGTGGGAGGTCGGGTGCAGGAGGGGGCTGGGGGTGGGGTCTGGGAGGGAGGTCGGGTGCAGGAGGGGGTGGGGTGGGGTCTGGCAGGGAGGTCGGGTGCATGAGGGGGTGGGGGCGGGGGTCTGGGAGGGAGGTCGGGTGCAGGAGGGGGTTGGGGGTGGGGTCTGGGTGGGAGGTCGGGTGCAGGAGGGGGCTGGGGGTGGGGGTCTGGCTGGGAGGTCGGGTGCAGGAGGGGGCTGAGGACGAGGGGCCCAGCCGGGATCCTGGCCAATGGGAGCAGCAGGGAAAGCCTCCGGGTGAGCCGTTTCCTGCGCTGCGGTTTCCCCAGCCAGGGTAGCGGGGAGCAGCTGTTCATGCAGCCACTTCCCCCCCACACACACCCGCGCCGCTTACATCCCCCCTATGATGCTCGGGGCTCCCCCTGCAGCAGGAGGCCAGCCTGGCACGGTGGGGGTGGGGGTGGGGCTGGAGCGCCTGCGCAGGCTCCTCCCTGCAGGGGAGGAGCCAAGAGCCCGTGGCCCCCCTGCCAGACGGTCTGTGGGCCACGCTTTGAGAGCCACGGGCCTTGTGACCCCGCCGGGCAGGAATCCACGGAGGCTCAGCTGCTGTATCTGGGCTGGTTCTGGCTCCCACGGCCTGAACCTCCCTCCCGTTGAGTCCACCCGGAGCACAACGGGGCCCCCGACACCGAATCAAGGACCATCCATCCATCGCGGGGCTTCCAAACACGCCTGAGGGGCCCTTCCCAGGGTTGGGCTTCCTTCAGCTCCGGGTCCCAGGTTTCTCTGCGCCGCTCCAGTCGGTGACCTCGGTCGGCCTTCGCCAAAGCCGGCTTGTTTCCGACATTCCCAGCCCCCGTCTCGTGGCACCTCCGGGAACAGCGAGGCGGGGTCTTGTGTCGTGGGATTCCCTCTCCTGCCTTCCCGGAGCTCGCGGAGGCGGGGGACCGTTCAACGGCGACCCTGAGGCTACGTCTACACGGCAGTGTTATTCTGAATAAGAGTCCGCATCTACACTGATTTCGACAGAATTCCGAACTAACGGCGCGCCGGCGGAGTTCTTACTCCGACTCCTGTACGAGGCGGGAGGGAAGCCGGAGGAAGGGGGTTCTGCCTCGGACGCCCTCTGGTGCAGACCACGCCGAAAGCCGAATCAAGCCCTTTCGACGTCCGCACCGCAATTGACGGAGATCAAGCTGCGCCGCTTATTCCGGCGTGAGCCCTGCTGGGTAGACGTGCCCGGAATGGTTTAGGAGCCCTCTGGCACTCACCGGAGTGTTGGATCATAAGCTTTCGTGGGCAAAGACCCACTTCGTCAGATGCACGTGCAAGGTGCCACGGGACTCCTCGCCGCTTTCGCGGATTCAGACTGACACGGCTCCCCCTCTGATACCTGAATGCTTTAGGCTCTCGAGAAAGCTCGGCGCGCTGATCGAAAGGGGGCCGTGATTTTAACCACGTTGGGCCCCCCTGTAAGGGGCAGCCCGAGGGCCGTGGCCAGACTGCCCGTGTGCTCGGGCAATTGCCAGCTCTGGGAAGGAGGAAGGAGAAACCCAAGCGGCGGCTGGTTCGAAACGCCCCAGGCCAGCCCCGGGCAAGGGTTGGAATCAGCCCTCGGCTGCACCACGCTCTCTGTCGCGGCTCCTCCCCCACGTGCGGGCTGCCTGCTGTTTCCCAGCATTCACTTTTCAGGGGGGAGGTATAAAATATTTTCTTCCCGCGGCGTCGGGGTGGGGGGCCGAGGGCTTTGCACTTGCAAAAGCATCGCAAGCCGGCGTCCCCCCCTCCCGGCCGTCACGCTGCATGGAGCGCAGCCGTGAAAAAGCCGCAAGCCCGGCTGTGTCGCAGACCCCCGCCTCTCGCTCGTTCCTGGGCATCTGCATCCCGCCAGGGCTCAGCAGGCGGCTCTGTGCGGCAGACTGGAAGTCACGGGTTCTGGTTTCTCCCCGCTCCCGGGGCTACGCCTGCATCGGGCTGAGAATTAAAATGCACGGTGGCCACGGAGCCCTGGCGTGGGATGCGGCTCCCAGACGTGGCCCTGCAAGGTATCTCCGGGAGGGGGGTTCCCCGCGGGCAGGGAAAGATGCCTCCGCAAATCTGCTCTGTGTGCACGCAGAGTCTGGCGGTCCAGGTCTGCAGCTCCGTCCGACTGCCCGCCCGTGGGCATGTGCACGCGGCCCAGAGACCCGGCCTGAACCCCCGTGGCCGCTGGAAGGCTCCGGTGAAGGGGAGCAGCTGGAGGGCTGCGTGGCGCGTAGGGGGAGCGGGCAGATGTTCAAAACAGCTGGCGGTTTCCTCTAGGCGCCCCATGACTCTGGCGGGGTGGGGGGGAGAGTTCACGTGCTCCCCCGCCCTCAGACCCCCCCGGCTGCGATGATTGGCCTGGGGGCGGAGGAACGTGTGCGAAGTCTCTTGCCCCCCCAGGGACACGCGGCCCCGAGCAGCACATGGAGGGGACCCCGGGGCCTGGGGCGGCTGCAGGAGGGAGCCTGCCTGGGGGGCCCGGTTGGGCTGCTGGCTGGGAGCCACCCAAGGTAAGAGACTCCCGGCCAGAGCCTGCCTCCGCGCCCCAGCCCCTCCCACGTCCTAACTCCCTGCCCCACGTCACCCCCCAAATCCTCTGCGCACACAGCCCCTCCCCCGACCCCACACCCCCTGCTGCTCCCCTCCCCCGGGTCAGAATTCACTCCTGCACCCCTCCGCCCTCCTGCACCCCAATCCCCTGCTCCACGTCACAGCCCCCTCTTCCCTCCCAGCCCCCACACCCTCTCCTGCACCCCTCCCCTTCCCCAGGCCACAACCCCCTTCTCCCTCCCAGCCCCCACACCCTCTCCTGCACCCCTCCCCTGCCCCAGGCCACAGCCCCCTCCTCCCTCCCAGCCCCCACACCCCCTCCTGCACCCCTCCCCTGCCCCAGGCCACAACCCCCTCCTCCCTCCCAGCCCCCACACCCTCTCCGGCCCCCCTCCCCTGCCCCAGGCCACAGCCCCCTCCTCCCTCCCAGCCCCCACACCCTCTCCAGCCCCCCTCCCCTGCCGCAGGCCACAACCCCCTTCTCTCTCCCAGCCCCCACACCCACTCCTGCACCCCTCCTCCCTCCTGCACCCCTCCCCTGCCCCAGGCCACAACCCCCTCCTCCCTCCCAGCCCCCACACCCTCTCCTGCACCCCTCTCCTGATCCACGTCACAGCCCCCTCCTCCCTTCCAGCCCCCACACCCTTTCCTGCACCCCTCCCCTGCCCCAGGCCACAGCCCCCTCCTCCCTCCCAGCCCCCACACCCTCTCCTGCACCCCTCCCCTGCCCCAGGCCACAGCCCCCTCCTCCCTCCCAGCCCCCACACCCTCTCCTGCACCCCTCCCCTGCCCCAGGCCACAGCCCCCTCCTCCCTCCCAGCCCCCACACCCTCTCCTGCACCCCTCCCCTGCTCCATGTCACAGCCCCCTCCTCCCTCCCAGCCACCACATCTCCTCCTGCACCCCTCCCCTGCCCCAGGTCACTGCCCCCTCCTCCCTCCCAGCCCCCTCACCCGCTACCCCGAGCTCCCTTCTGCACCCAACCTCCCTCCCAAATCCCACGACCCCTCCATAGAGAAGCGCGGCCCTTGACCACTTTCCAAAATCTTGGAGTGACTCCCCCCTCCCCAAATGCTTGCCCTCCCCGGTATATCGCCTAGAGTTCAAGTCTATTCTCCGCCTTAGCAGGGCCTGTCTCCACTGCTGCTTCCCCCCGTGGTCGGGGGACGTGCCGCAGGGATGCTAGCGAGTGGACGGAGTATTGACTGCTCGTGTCTCCCCCACTCTCGCTGCCTCTAGGGGAGGCAACAAGTGTGGGGGGAGAAACGAGCTCATGCTGGGGGGGGGGCTGGCTTAAAAGCTGGTTCCCTTCAGCCCCCCGGCACCGTCTCCACGGTGCCACCTGCCCTCCCCCCGCTCGCTGTGTCTATCAGAGGCAGTGGGGGTGGGGATAGGGGAGGCAGGGGCTGCTGGGCTCAGCCTGGGGCTGGTTGCTGCGCCCCTGCATTTTAAACGCAATAAGCACCCAGTGGCTCCCGGCGCTCCCCCGGCGGCGGCTCGGCAGAGCGGCCCTCATCGACCAATCGCGGCGGCGCATATCGACGGCGCCATTCGCCGGGTAACCGCCCCGGGCCATCCTTCTGCCGTCCGCAGGGACCGCCCTCTGGTCCGCGGTGCCGACGTGCCCCGGCCCGATTCACGGCAGCGCTCCGTCCCCGGCCAGCACGTCCCCGCCCACTGCGGGGGGCAGCCCTCTGCGCCAAGCACCTTCCGACGGGCCGGACTTTTCATCGGCTCCCTGGCGGGACGAGCTGGTCCACAGAGACCCGCCCCCCCCCCTCCGGTGATGGGTTGTGGCAGCCGCCAGGAGCACAGCCCCAACGGGACCAAACCCCAGATAAATCCGCATCCCTCTGCATGGGTGGTCCGTGAAGGCGGGGCTGGAAGAGGCCAGCCCCCAGCCCCGCCTCCAGCCCCACCCCTTCTGCTAGGCTCCACCCCTTCCCCACCCTCAGGAGGCAAGGCGGCGCACCACGCATGCGCTCTCCCCTTCCAGCCACAGGGAGAGCAGGGGAGGGGAGTGGGTGGGTGCTCGCCACAGCCTCCCCAACGGAAGGTGCACCACGCCACACGGCCCAGCCGAGCCCAGCCCAGCCTCTCAAGCACCGGGGAGGGAGGCAGCCAGGTGTGCTGCACTGTGTGTCCTGGCCCGGCCCAGCCTCTCCAGCCCCACAGCACTAGGGGAGGGCATGCCACACGGCCAGGCCTACCCTCCCCAGTCCCGGAGCACAGGGAGAGCAAGCACTAGGGGCACCACTACTCCACCCCCAGAACGCGCACTTTAGGTGCTCTGGGGACGGAGCGCGGGCGGTTTGGGAAGGCTGAGCCTTCCCCACCTTACATACCCGACGCCCACGTTAGTCTGTATAAAAGATTTACACCGAGAAAGCTCATAAAGGTCCCTATCTATTAAAGCAAGATAGGCACAGCGCGTGTTCCCCCTCACGGGGTTTGATCAACAGAAGTCGGATTTCAGTGGCTGCACGTGGCGACAGACTGATCAAAGCAAGCTACTCAGATAAAATAAACAAAACGCGCCAGCTAAGCCTAATACTCGCAGAGAAGTTGTTGCAAATCATCATTTCTCACCCCAGTCCTTATTTCAGGTAAAGTTCTCCTCCGGCCGGAGCTGACCTGGGTCTAGCAGCTCACTTCTGTTCCTCTCGCGAGAGTTCTTTTGTGTCCGGGTGCCTTCGTGTGTGCGGGGAGCAGTCTGTGAAGCCAGCTGAAGACGGCTATTGTTTGCTTCCCATTCCTTAAATAGGATTTCCCCAGGGTGGGAAGTGTTTGTTCTGTTCTCCCCACCCCTGTCAAAGAGTGTGTCAAAGTCAGACACAGGACTGTCAGACCACTCTGAGTATTAGCAAAGCCGCTCTGCTAATACACCCAGAAAATGTGAGTACCATACAAGGTTCAAACCCCTTGATTTATACAGTCAAAAGAAAGCCAAATTAACAAGATTAAAAGGTGGCAAAACTTAACATGATTAGTGTGAGGCTAATCAAGTATCTTCATTTCCATATCAAGCACACAGCAATCTCCTGTCCATATCTCCCTGGTTATCTCAATTACTTTCTGCCTAACACCTAATGTTTCCTTTTCCTGTTACCCCAGGCATACCTGGCTAGCACTCTGATCTGCATACCTACAAACAACATTAACAACATTAACTGAATTTCCTCTTTCCTGTTCAGAGACAAACTGTGTTCCTTCAACTTATTCAATTATTACAGTATAATTCATGAAGCAAAATGCAGGACAATGTAGCACTTTAAAGACTAACAAGATGGTTTATTAGATGATGAGCTTTCGTGGGCCAGACCCACTTCCTCAGATCAAATAATGGAAGAAAACAGTCACAAAGTATAATTCATCTTTCTCTTACAATATAATTTTTTCTACTTTCACAAGTGCCACATTCAAGATGGATTCCAGCACCAGGTGGCCTGGTCACATTTGTAGGACCAATCACAGTTCAGGCTTACAAGAAAAACAAGACTATTCACAGATCATCGCCTTGAGCACTGGGCCATTCAGTCCCACTAATGGCTTTCACTAGAAGGCCTAGATTAATAAACAGGTTTGCACTTTATATTTCTAACTTCACATACAAGAATGATACAGGCACACAAATCAAATAGGCACATTCAGGGGGTTACAAGCTCTTGAATGATAGGTTACCTGTCCCACTTTGCAGAAAGCATATCTGAGTTATGTGTATTCATATTCAAAACCATGTTTTCACGTCATGTCAAATACGGGGCGCAGTGTCACAACTGGCTATATAAAGATCCCAGCAGGAAGAGGAAATGGTCTGTTCTGTGCGTTATAGCCCACGAGCTGCTGCGAGGTGATTTTTGCGAGACCTCACGTTGGCACCTTACTGCCACGCCTGGCCCTGTCTCACTTGATACTGCCCTGCTGCCAAAACCAGAGAGACAAAAAGCAGGTTCCTCCCGACGACAGAGAGGCACAGCTTGTTCTAGATTGGGTCTTTCCAGTGCAGCTGACAGCACGCCTTCCTCCTATGCCCCCTGCCCTGCAAGAGGAACCAGGAAACCCTTCGCCGTTGGAGAGACAGCTGACGCGTCTAACCGTTTTTAAATGAAACACTTTTAGCTCAAGTGGCCAAGTTAAAGCTTTGTCTCTCTGCTGTCTTTAATGGTCTAGATGAGTGTTTCTCAACCAGTGGTACGAGTCCCCTTAGGGGTACTCGAGAGAAGTCTGGGGGATATATCAACACAACTGAAATATGGAGAAAACGGAATTTTTGTTTTAAGTTTGACAGCGCTTTATTATTTTTGTACTTTTCACACTTAAAAATGTCATCGCCCGCCTGGCTACAATTAAGTGGTTTAAACAAATGTGTTGCAATGGTAGAAAAAAAATGGTGTCTCTGAAAATGGTAGGTACTTATATTTTTGTTGTTGTTGTTTTGAAAAAGGGGTACTTTATAAAAAAAACGGTTGAGAAACACTGGTCTAGATAGCACTTAGCCCTCACACAAATGCAGGAACTGGACTAGAGGACCTCTTGTGGTCCCTCCTAGTCTTTTGATTCCCTGATTTAGCCTGGGTTAAGGCACTGTGCCTCTTCTAGTCTTGACTTTTCCATTGCAATAGCTACCAGGTGGCAACAATGTGAATTCTAGTCTAGTCTAAGACAGGCCTGACTGCCAAGCTGTTCTAACCTCCTTCTGTCACTACTAAAGATTCAGTAGATGTGCATTTAAATGTCTCGTCCCATTGTCTACACCTTCTGCCCCCGCTCATACCTCTGATCCGAATGGGGCTGAGCAGACACCAATGGGGGCGGGGTGGAATATGGGTCTGTCATCAGTTCTGTTGATGGCCCTGGAACAACGTTAGAATCGGGTTTCCTGGATTTACCGGGAAGGACTACAGATCCGCCTCACTGTGAAAGAGCCAGGCTGACTCTGCAGGACGGAACAGTCAAATGCAGTAGCAGCTTATTCTGCAGTCAGCATTTAGGGCTCTGAATACGCAGAGGAAGCAGGTCCATTAAAATCTTCATTTCGGACTGAAAGCTAAGCAGTTCTCACGCTTCCGGGGTAAACGACAAGGAGTCCTGTGGCACTTTATAGACTAACATCACGTGCATCTGTTGAAGTGGATCTTTGCCCACAAAATCTTATGCTCCAATCCATCTGTTAGTCTGTAAGGTGCCACAGGACTCCTCGTTGTTCATGCAGATTCGGACTAACACGGCTACCCCTCTGATACTTCTGGGGTAAGGTTATTAGGAGCTGCAACTGGTCAGCCCATGTTCCTGCTAATCCTGGCTTGTGACAGTAGCTAAAGGGCGTGAACAGAATAGAGCAGTTATCTAGCGATCCATCCTCTGTCTTCAAGTCCCAACATCTGGCAATCAAAGATTTAGGGACTCCTAGAGCATGGTGTCGCACCCCTGGCCGTCATGGCTAATAACCGCTGATGGATCTGTCAGGGTTGCTCCCATCTCTGGCATGTCATGTGCAGAAGGTGGGGACCCACAAAGACCTTAAATACCTTGGCCTCTAGGCTCTGCTTACACCCCCCACCTCAGAGTCACAGATACACTGGCTCTGAGAAATAAACAAAACAGCTGCCACCACCACGTGAAACACACCCAGGAGGAAAGCACTTGGACTTCCTTCCCAAGGGGTAGCCCAAGAGAGCTTGAAAAACCAGAGACAAACAAGCCGCAGTCTCTGGTAGCTGACCTTGGTCTGAGGCATTCAGACACAGACAGACAGACAGACAGACAGATCTCCTGTACTTCCCAGGACACAGGAATCGAATCATCACCTTAAAAAGGCCATTTTTAGGAACAAAACAAAGGAGATGCTTGATAAAGCAAACTTGATTGCTGGGTGTTGCAGAGCAACTAGGTCAAACAGATTAAAACACAGAAAATCTCTGGGAACAGCTCTTAGGCTGTGTCCAGACTCAGGGGTTTTTTCGAAAAAAGTAGCCTTTTTTCGAAAAAATTTCCCCTGCGTCCAGACTCAAGCCGCGTTCTTTCGAAATTAATTCGAAAGAACGCGGCTTTTCTTTCGATGGCGGTAAACCTCATTTCATGAGGAAGAACGCCTTCTTTCGAAAGTTCCTCTTTCGAAAGAAGGCGTTCTTCAATGTAAATAGGGCTTCTTCAAAAGAGAGCATCCAGACTCACTGGATGCTTTCTTTCGAAAAAGCAAGCCGCTTTTTCGAAATTTCTCCGTGCAGTCTAGACGCTCTCTTTCGAAAGAGGCTCTTTCGAAAGAAGCCTGCAGTCTAGACATAGCCTTAGATGATGAATGGGGGAGGGGAGGCATAGGTTCACAGAGCCGTGCAAACCAAACCACAAAAAGAAAGAAAAATACCCTGATGGCGACTAGATTCACTGTTCCCCTTTCTTTACTCCCAATCCCTTCCGGGTTCAGTCCACTTCCATGTCTCGGATTCCTGGGAGGCATGGCGGTCCTGCCTGGGGTTAAATCAGTCTGTGGCTCTCCACTGCTGGTTTAACTCTCCCAGACCAAGACAGCAGGCCAGTTTTTATACAACGCACATTTCAGCCCCTTATTCTCATTGGGTCTTCTGGCTCCCTGCCAACACCCTTGCTAGTTACTTGAATTTAACACTGACGATTCCAGGGGGGCTGATGGAGGTGGGGGTGCTGATGGCGGCGGGGTGGGGGGCTGATGTGTTTGGGGCTGCTGGCAGTGGAGGCACTGATGGAAGCGGGGGCTGATGGCAGGGGGAAGGTCAAGGAGGGGTTCATGGCTTAGGGGGGCTGATGGCGGGGGCTAAGGGGCAGATAGTGGGGAGCAGGAGGAGCAGATGGCAGGGGGGCTGGTGGCTGGTGGGGGGGGGCTGTGCTGGCTGGGGAGAAGATGGGGGCAGGGGGGCTGATGGCGGGGTGTATGGGGAGCTTGGGGGGCTGATGGTGGGGATCTGAGGGAGGCTCTGGCTTGGGGGGTAGAGGGGCAGATGGCAGAGTGAGGCTGGGGGGCTGATGGCAGGGAGAGAGTCAAGGGGGGCTCATGGCTTGGGGGTCTAATGGCACGGGAGCAGGGGGAGCAGATGGGGGCGGGGGGCCTGATGCTGGGGGGAGCAGATGGCAGGGAGGTTGAGGGGGGTTAAGAGAGGGAACATGGGGGATTGCGGGGGGCTGACGGCAGGGGCAGGGGGAGCAGACGGTCGGCGGTTTGAAGGGGTCTGATGGGGGACAGAGGGAGAAAACGGGACTCTGGCCCGGGGCGTAGGGGGCCCATGGCGGGAGGTTTAAAGGGGGGGCTCTGGCTCGGGGCGTAGGGGGCCCATGGCGGGGCGGTCAAAGGGGAGCTCATGGCCAGGGGCGTAGGGGGCACATGGCGGGGGAGTTAAAGGGGGGCTCATGGCCAGGGGCGTAGGGGGCACATGGCGGGAGGGTTAAAGGGGGGCTCATGGCCAGGGGCGTAGGGGGCACATGGCGGGGGGGTTAAAGGGGGACTCATAGCCCGGGACGTAGGGGGCACAAGGCGGGGGGTTAAAGGGGGGCTCATGGCCAGGGGCGTAGGGGGCCCATGGCGGGGGGGTTAAAGGGGGACTCATAGCCCGGGACGTAGGGGGCACAAGGCGGGGGGGTTAAAGGGGGGCTCATGGCCAGGGGCGTAGGGGGCCCATGGCGGGGGGCTAAAGGGGGACTCATGGCCCAGGGCGTAGGGGGCACATGGCGGGGAGGTTAAAGGGGGACTCATAGCCCGGGACGTAGGGGGCACAAGGCGGGGGGGTTAAAGGGGGGCTCATGGCCAGGAGCGTAGGGGGCCCATGGCGGGGGGGTTAAAGGGGGACTCATAGCCCGGGACGTAGGGGGCACAAGGCGGGGGGGTTAAAGGGGGGCTCATAGCCCGGGACGTAGGGGGCACAAGGCGGGGGGTTAAAGGGGGGCTCATGGCCAGGGGCGTAGGGGGCCCATGGCGGGGGGGTTAAGGGGGGGCTCATGGCCAGGGGCGTAGGGGGCCCATGGCGGGGGGGCTAAAGGGGGACTCATAGCCCGGGATGTAGGGGGCACATGGCGGGGGGGTTAAAGGGGGGCTCATGGCCAGGGGCGTAGGGGGCCCATGGCGGGGGGGTTAAAGGGGGGTTCATGGCCCAGGGCGTAGGGGGCCCATGGCGGGGGGGTTAAAGGGGGGTTCATGGCCCAGGGCGTAGGGGGCACAAGGCGGGGGGATTAAAGGGGGGTTCATGGCCCAGGGCGTAGGGGGCCCATGGCGGGGGGGTTAAAGGGGGGTTCATGGCCCAGGGCGTAGGGGGCACATGGCGGGGAGGTTAAAGGGGGGCTCATGGCCAGGGGGGCCCATGGCGGGGGGGGGGGTTAAAGGGGGAGCCCATGGCCCGTGGCGCTGCGGGCGGGGGGAGCGGGCGGGGGGGTCCGCGCCCCTTGCGGCCCCGCCCCCCGGCCCGTTGCCCGGTGACGCTGTTTGTGACCCGGCCCCGCCCGGGCCCCGCCGCCGCCGCCGCCGCCTCCCCCTCGGGCCGCCCCGCGCCCGCCATGGCCTCGCGCAGCGCCGGCACCCTGCTGAGCGAGCACCGCGCCGCCTACGTGCCGCCCGCCCTGCAGCCCGGGTAACCCCCTGCCGGACCCCCACCCGCATCCCCCCTGCCGAACCCCCACCCTGAATCCTGGGACTCTGCCCCCAGCGACCTCCCCGCATCCCCCTGCCGGACCCCCACCCCGCATCCCCCCTGCCGGACCCCCACCCGCATCCCCCCTGCTGGACCCCCACCCGCATCCTGGGACTCTGCCCCCAGCGACCTCCCCGCATCCCCCCTGCCGAACCCCCACCCCGCATCCCCCCCTGCGAGACCCCCACCCGCATCCTGGGACTCTGCCCCCAGCGACCTCCCCGCATCCCCCCTGCTGGACCCCCACCCGCATCCCCCCTGCTGGACCCCCACCCGCATCCCCCCTGCTGGACCCCCACCCGCATCCTGGGACTCTGCCCCCAGCGACCTCCCCGCATCCCCCCTGCCGAACCCCCACCCCGAATCCCCCCTGCGGGACCCCCACCCCGAATCCCCCCTGCGGGACCCCCACCCCGAATCCCCCCCTGCCGGACCCCCACCCGCATCCCCCCTGCCGGACCCCCACCCTGAATCCCCCCCTGCCGGACCCCCACCCGCATCCCCCTGCCGGACCCCCAACCGCATCCCCCTGCGGGACCCCCACCCCGCATCCTGGGACTCTGCCCCCAGCGACCTCCCCGCATCCCCCCTGCCGGACCCCCACCCGCATCCCCCTGCCGGACCCCCACCCTGAATCCCCCCCTGCGGGACCCCCACCCGCATCCCCCTGCCGGACCCCCACCCTGAATCCCCCCCTGCGGGACCCCCACCCGCATCCCCCTGCCGGACCCTCACCCCGCATCCTGGGACTCTCCCCCCAGCGACCTCCCCGCATCCCCCTGCCGGACCCCCACCCCGCATCCTGGGACTCTCCCCCCAGCGACCTCCCCTGCGGCCCCCACCTGCCCTGCACCCTCCTCCCCCCACAGGGACCCCCCTCCCTCCCTGCACCCCACTGTCAATCCCCAGCCCCCCCTCTCCCTCTGCACCCCTCTGCATTCCTCCTGACCCCCATCACCCGCCTTCATCCCCCCTGCACCCCTCTGCATTCCTCCTGACCCCCATCACCCGCCTTCATCCCCCCTGCACCCCTCTGCATTCCTCCTGACCCCCATCACCCGCCTTCATCCCCCCTGCACCCCTCTGCATTCCTCCTGACCCCCATCACCCGCCTTCATCCCCCCTGCACCTCTCTGCATTCCTCCTGACCCCCATCACCCGCCTTCATCCCCCCTGCACCCCTCTGCATTCCTCCTAACCCCCATCACCCGCCTTCATCCCCCCTGCACCCCTCTGCATTCCTCCTGACCCCCATCACCCGCCTTCATCCCCCCTGCACCCCTCTGCATTCCTCCTGACCCCCATCACCCGCCTTCATCCCCCCTGCACCCTTCTGCATCCCTCCTGACCCCCATCACCCGCCTTCATCCCCCTCTGCACCCCTCTGCATTCCTCCTGACCCCCATCACCCGCCTTCATCCCCCCTGCACCCCTCTGCATTCCTCCTGACCCCCATCACCCGCCTTCATCCCCCCTGCACCCCTCTGCATTCCTCCTGACCCCCATCACCCGCCTTCATCCCCCCTGCACCTCTCTGCATTCCTCCTGACCCCCATCACCCGCCTTCATCCCCCCTGCACCCCTCTGCATTCCTCCTGACCCCCATCACCCGCCTTCATCCCCCCTGCACCCCTCTGCATTCCTCCTGACCCCCATCACCCGCCTTCATCCCCCCTGCACCCCTCTGCATTCCTCCTGACCCCCATCACCCGCCTTCATCCCCCCTGCACCCTTCTGCATCCCTCCTGACCCCCATCACCCGCCTTCATCCCCCTCTGCACCCCTCTGCATTCCTCCTGACCCCCATCACCCGCCTTCATCCCCCCTGCACCCCTCTGCATTCCTCCTGACCCCCATCACCCGCCTTCATCCCCTCTGCACCCTTCTGCATTCCTCCTGACCCCCATCACCCACCTTCATTCCCTCTGCACCCCTCTGCATTCCTCCTGACCCCCATCACCCGCCTTCATCGCCCCCGGCACCCCTCTGCATCCCTCCTGACCCCCATCACCCGCCTTCATCCCCCTCTGCACCCTTCTGCATTCCTCCTGACCCCCATCACCCGCCTTCATCCCCCCTGCACCTCTCTGCAGTCCTCCTGACCCCCATCACCCGCCTTCATCCCCTCTGCACCCCTCTGCATTCCTCCTAACCCCCATCACCCGCCTTCATCCCCCCTGCACCTCTCTGCAGTCCTCCTGACCCCCATCACCCGCCTTCATCGCCCCCGGCACCCCTCTGCATCCCTCCTGACCCCCATCACCCGCCTTCATCCCCCTCTGCACCCCTCTGCATTCCTCCTAACCCCCATCACCCGCCTTCATTCCCCTCTGCATTCCTCCTAACCCCCATCACCCGCCTTCATCCCCCCTGCACCTCTCTGCAGTCCTCCTGACCCCCATCACCCGCCTTCATCCCCTCTGCACCCCTCTGCATCCCTCCAAACCCCCATCACCCGCCTTCATCCCCCCTGCACCCCTCTGCATCCCTCCTGACCCCCATCACCCGCCTTCATCCCCCCTGCACCCCTCTGCATCCCTCCTGACCCCCATCACCCGCCTTCATCCCCTCTGCACCCCTCTGCATTCCTCCTGACCCCCATCACCCGCCTTCATCCCCCCTGCACCTCTCTGCATTCCTCCTGACCCCCATCACCCGCCTTCATCGCCCCCGGCACCCCTCTGCATCCCTCCTGACCCCCATCACCCGCCTTCATCCCCCCGCACCTCTCTGCATTCCTCCTGACCCCCATCACCCGCCTTCATCCCCCCTGCACCCCTCTGCATCCCTCCTGACCCCCATCACCCGCCTTCATCCCCCCCGCACCCCTCTGCATTCCTCCTGACCCCCATCACCCGCCTTCATCGCCCTCTGCACCCCAGCGACCCCATCGCTTGCTGCACCTCCCATTGCCTCCTGTAGCCCCCACAGGGACCCTCTGTGTCCCCATTACCCTGGGATCCCCATAGCTCCCTGCACCCGACCCGTGGTTTCCTGCCCACACACCGCACTGGCCTTCATCGACTCCTACATCCCCATTAACGTCTGGGGACACCAGTTCCCATATTCGGGACTCCTTCCGCAGTCCCCAGGATCCTGCTTTTGAGAGTAGTTCCTACCTCTAACCCCCACGTGATACTTCTGGCACCCCAGGTAGGCCCCCTTCCCAGGAGTGGGTACCCCCCACCCATTGCTCCCCTCATCCTGCAGCCCCTTCCACATTCCCTCCACTCCCTCTTCCCCAGGAGTACCTCACGTCTGTCATCCCCTACACCCTCTCCAGGGCATGGGAACCCCATGTCCTTTCTTCCCACTTCCCCTACATTTATCTTGGGGAAAGACCCCCTGACTTGCCCCAGCGTATGAAACCCCTAGAGCCCGGGGAGAACAGGGCGCGTTTCAATCATGCACGACACAGGGCTGTGCACATGAAACTCACCAGACGGTTGTGCCGGGAGAGTGCAATGTATGGGGTAGAGAGACGGGACGTAACGGGAGAGGCAGGCTTCAAACCAAGATGGACCCCAGGGGGGTCTGCCCGCCCACAGCATGGCCAGGAACGGGACCTTGGAGCTTGAAGGAGGGAAACGGGCGTGTGCACAGAGATTGTCCTGGGTCAGGACGGGTCCAGGAGTGATTCAGGGCCCCTCCTGCTCTGGCCAGTATTGAATCAATGGTGAAATCAAATTGCAATGCCTTCGGAGCTGGGAGCTGGCTAATAGATGCTCTCCCGCTGCCCAGACCTGAAGGCAGCACAGAAGTAAGGGAGGCCATTCTGCAACCCCCCCTAAAATAACCTTGAGACCCCTCCTGCAACTCCCTTTTGAGGCAGAACCCCCTGCCTGAGATACACGGATCCCCCTCCCCTGTACAGGCCAGGGTAAAAACCCACAAAAGGCAGATTCCACGGGGGGAGCGAGACCACATTTCAGGGTGGTGAAACACTGGAATAAGTTGCCTAGGGAGGTTGTGGAATCCACATCTCTGGAGATATTTAAGTGCAGGTTAGATAAATGTCTATCAGGGATGGTCTAGACAGTATTTGGTCCTGTCATGAGGGCAGGGGACTGGACTCGATGACCTCTCGAGGTCCCTTCCAGTCCTAGTCTTCTATGATTTTTAACCCTCCCTCCACTGTCTGTGACATGCTTTTGTGAATGTGGTAGAGCCCTAACGATCTCCCCGCTGACAGCTCCGTACGCCACGTCTCGTGACAGGGTTCCTCGTTAGCGGCTGGCCAGCTACCAATGGGCAGTCAGCCGGGCCCAGAGCGGGTCGCTCGCAAGAGGAGCCTCACAGCTGGGTCACAGCACTTTGCCCCTTGATTTCCTGAGGGAGCCCGAAATGCTGCAGGCCGCCATCGCAGCTGTGAGCCGCACTGTGGAAAAGCAGAGTCCCTGCAATTTACGAAGGATGGGTTTGCCAGGGCTGCTTTTTAGCAAGAGACTTAGGGACTGAGCCTTAATTGCTATCTCAATGGCAGCAAAACGCTTGGCTTCCCTTACGTATCTTTTGGCCAGCAGCAGCTGTGCTCTGGGTGCTTTGCAGACAGGTACTTTGACTCTGTTCTTGCGCCGAAGCCCTTATAACCTTCGTCCAAGCTAAGTCGGGCCCTTCTCTGGTGGGTTCTGCTGCGTGGGACCAGCACTCACTCTCTGCTGGCTCTGTCATGATGTCCCGTAAGAGCGGCCTGACGGGGTCAGGGCAAAGGTCCGTCTAGCTCAGTGTCCTGTCTGCCCACAGTGGCCAGCGCCAGGTGCCCCAGAGGGAGGGAATCATCAAGTGATCCCTCTCCTATCATCCATTTCCAGCCTCTAACAAACAGAGGCTAGGGACACCATTCCTATCCATTCTGGCTAATAAGTATCGATGGACCTAACCTCCATGGATCTATTGAGCTCTTTTTTGAACCCTGTTAAAGTCCAAGACTTCACAACATCCTCTGGCGAGGAGTTCCACAGGTTGATTGTGCACTGCGTGAAGAAAATCTTCCTTTTGTTTAAAACCTGCTACCTATTAATTTCATTTGGTGACCCCTAGTTCTTATGTCACTGGAACAAGTCAATAACTTTTCCTTTTTCGCTTTCTCCACACCAGTCATGATTGCATCGACCTCTCTCCTATCCCCCCTTAGTCTCCTCTTTTCTAAGCTGAAAAGTCCCCGTCTTTTTCATCTCTCTCCATAGGGGACCCGTTCCAAACCCCTCCTCATTTTTGTTGCTCTTTTCTGAATCTTTTCCAATGCCAAGATCTTTTTTGCAATGAGGTGACCACATCTGCACGCAGTATTCAAGATGTGGCCGTCCCATGGTTTTACAGAGGCAATAAGATATTCTCAGTCTTATTCTTGATCCCTTTTTCAATGACTCCTAATATTCTATTGGCTTTTTTGCCTGCCGCTGCACACGGAGGGGCTCTTTCAGCGAACTCTCCACAATGGCTCCAAGATCTCTCTCTTGAGGGGTTATAGCTAAGTTAGTGCCCATCGCGTTGTACGTGTAGCTGGGATTATTTTTCCAAGGTGCACTCCTTTGCATTTATCAGCATTAATATTCATTTGCCATGTTGTGGCCTAATACCCTAGTGTTCTCTTGCACTGTCTCCCGTTTACGCCGGCAGGCAATGCAGCTGAGCCTTTCATGCCACTCCTGCCCTCGGTCCCCTCCTTTCCCTGCTTCCAAATGTTGCTGACCTATTGCCGAGGCTTGGGGAGGTGGGTTGTGATGTGTGGCCAGGCAGACTCAGCTGGACACTGGCAGAGAATTGGCATCACAGGAGTGGGAAGACAGGCAGGAGCAAACAGTAACCCAATTCCCCTAGCAGCTCACGATTCCCCTTTTGGTGTCTGGCCCCATGTCCACGTGCCACGTCCACCCGAGCAGCAATGAGCTAGTGAGACATCAAAACAGGTATCAGTTACGCCGCTTGGAAAATGAACGTTAATTAGGTCAGTGCTGGGCACAAAGTGCTTTTCCGTGGCCCTTTGTGTAACCGGGTAGCGCCTCTCAAGTTTAACCCGGGAGCAGGGAGGGCAGCTGTCGTTGCTAGAGTTAACCCGTCAAACACCGCTGCGCTACGCCCTTCGAAGGTGTGTTCCTCAGCACGCTGAGGCTATGTCTAGACTGCAGGCTTCTTTCGAAAGAGGCTCTTTCAAAAGATCGCGTCTAGACTGCAGGCGGATCTTTCGAAAGAGAAATCCGCTTTTTCGAAAGAGAGCACCCAGCGAGTCTGGATGCTCTCTTTCGAAGATGGCCTCTTTACATTGAAGAACGCCTTCTTTCGAAAGAGGAACTTTTGAAGGAAGGTGTTCTTCCTCGTGAAACGAGGTTTACCGCCATCGAAAGAAAAGCCGCGTTCTTTCGAAATAATTTTGAAAGAACGCGGCTTGAGTCTGGACGCAGGGGAAGTTTTTTCGGGAAAAGGCTACTTTTCCCGAAAAAACCCCTGAGTCTGGACACGGCCTGAGTGAGCAGAGCACAGGGCGGTACCTGGTACAGACAGTTCAGAGACCATCGCCCACTGGAGTTCAAAGTAGTTTCCTTCTTTGGCCTATTAAGCCTGGAATGACGATGGGCAGGTTGCAATATCTCAGCTGGCAATATCTCAGCTTTGGCCTCGTCGGTGGTCCCGTGGTCTGTGGTCGGTGGTCTTGTCGGGCTGGGGAGCGTTGTCGGACTCAGGGGCTGTGTCTACACTGGCGGCTTCTTGCGCAAGAACACGTCCACCTGCCACGTGCGAGCTGTGCTTTTGCGCAAGAGCGCCCATGGCAGTGCGGACGCTCTCTTGCGCAAGAAAGCTCCGCTGGCCGTTTTAGCCGTAGGGCTTTCTTGCGCAGGAAACACCTGCCGTACGTCCACACTGCCCTCTTGCACAAGAGCTCCAGCACAAGAGAGCTTATAGCTGTTAAAAAGAGCGTCGCTCTTGCACAAGACGCCCTCTCTTCCCACGCTCTACTGTCCATTTCCTTGCGCAAGAGCGGGCGGGCCGTGTGAACGCTCGGCGGAGTCTTGCACAAGAATGAGTCCAGAAGCGGCGCGCATGTGCTCCGGTGGGCCTGTTGATTAGAGGTGCACCGTCCCATGGAGCAGAGCAGCAGAGTCACAGTTCCCTGGTGTGGCGGCACGTTGGGATCCCCCTGCCTCCTGCACCCCCATAGTGGCACGAACAGACTCCACCAGCCAGTAGAATAGAGGTGGTTTATTGCTTCTCCAGGATGCAGCACAGCACAGATGTCATCTGGTTCCAGGGCAGGCCTAGGATGCCTCAGTCCCCCTTGCAATGGGGGAGACTGGCCCCCTAAATCCCAGCCCCTTGCTTAGGCTGCTTCCTCCATGATCCCAGACAGAAACTAAAACTCTCTTCCAGCCCTGCCCCCCAGCCAGGTGCTGGTCTCGCCCTCCCTTTGTCTCCCTCTCTGGGAGGCTGAGCCGGGGTGTCTGGGTTAATCCACATTTGGGAGAGTCAGTGAGAATCTCCCATCCCAACTCAGGGGGACCCAGGTCAAAGAGCAGACAGCCCCCCCACTACGCCAAGCTGGGGCCGGGAGCGGAGCAGCAAGCATGGTCTAGCGAATCCCCTGCTTCAGGGCTGAACAGGTCAGGAGGGTACTGGACCAGGGAGCCCCAACCTGTGCCTTGAAAACCGTTCCACCACCACGTAGCCTGGTTTTGTCCCCGGATAATAACGGAAAACGAGATTGTAATTAGGCCTTGTCTTGAAACAGGAACTCAGAGTGCTGGTCTATTTCTTCGTCCCCTCGGGCGCCCTTTCAGCTGTGCTGGGCCCGGAGAGTCTCTCTGAACTCGGCTTGCCGGGATGGGAAAGGCTCAGCAGGTAGCAGGCTGAGTGGGAAAGACCAAAGAGCACCGTCTGCTTAGCTTGGCTGCGTGACAGCTCACCAGGGACGTGAGCCTCGGCAGGCAGCTGAGGACTGTCAGACACCAAGGAGGGAGCAAGATGGCCTGGGGCAGGCAGAGGAGAAGTGAGGGGAAAGTAGAAGGTGGGAAATTCAGCTCTTGGGCTGCAGAATCCCAAGGGAAGTGGCGAATGCCTCCGTGCTGGGGACATTTCCATCCAGATTAAAGGGATCAGAGCCGTGGTGGGCAGCCTGCCACCCATGGGCCCCATACAACCTACTGGGGCTCCATCTGCAGCCCACGGATGCCCTGGCGGCTCCTCTCCCCCACACGCCTCTCACACAGCCCTGCACTCTCCCCTCCCTCCAAGCTCTTTCAGAGGGCGACGCAAATTGCCTGATTCATGCTCCATCCCTGCTCCTCTCCCTCCCTGCAGGGCTACGTCTAGACTGCACTGTTAAATCGGAAAAAGATACACAATGTTCGAAAACGCGGACACCTTCCTTGGACATGGCGTTGCTTTTCCTGGATACTTCCGGTATCCCAGAAAAGCGCTGCGGTCCAGAGGTAGCCCAACAGCCGGAATGCTGCGAACAGCTGGCGAGCCGGAATGCTGCGAACAGCTGGCGAGCCGGAATGCTGCGAACAGCTGATTCGTGGTGTTCCAGCTCTGGGAGGGAGGGGAAGGTGCGGGGAGGGGACGGAGCACGAACCAGGGGATTTGCGCACTCCGAAAGTGCTGGGTGGGAGGGGGAGCAGGTACGTGCGAGGCTCCAGTGCCCCAGTGTGTGAGAAGTGTGAGAGGGTGGGGGCAGACAGGGGGGGTCATGATTTCACGCCGTGCCTGCCCCCGGACCCTGGCTCCCTCCGCGAATGGACAGCTCTGCACGAGTCCATGTTCGGCTGCTCTTCCCGAGGCGCCCCTCTCATAGTGGGAGCAGAAAATGAGGCGCCCGCCCCGCCAGTGGCTTTCACATAGCTCCAGACCAGTCCCAAGGAGAGTCAAGATGCCAAAATGTGCGGGTGGAGATTTGAAGCCTATCAACGTCAGGAGATAATTGCCGCTCTGGTTGACTTGGCAACCATCGTTTAGCCACGTTGCCCATGCAGATGAGTGGTCTGGTCGCCAATTATCAGCATCCTGCAGTTACAGAGCCTGCTCCATCCACGGACTAATTTCAGTGGGGTCTCATGGCACAACCGTACTAGAAACAAACCAATGGTTGGCTTCCAAGTGCTTTGCAACCATGGGCAGGTCTCAAAGTGGCACTTTACAGCCATTCAGCACAGGTGTAGCACAGGGAAGGAGGGGCAGCTCAGTGGTTTGAGCATTAGCCTGCTAAACCCAGGGTTGGGAGTTCAATCCTTGCAGAGGCCATTCAGGGATTTGGGGCAAAAATTTGTCAGGGATGGTACTTGGTCCTGCTGTGAAGGCAGGGGGATGCACTCAATGACCTTTCAAGGTCCCTTCCAGTTCTAGGAGATAGGCATCTCCATTATTAAAAGGGCCATCAGGAAGCCATTGGTTAAGTTGTGAGTAGACCCTAATCTTGGTCCAGTCTTAGGCACCTACAACAATGCGAAACCCTGCCAGGGCACAGAGACCAAGAGATGGTTGCGGTAGAACAGCGGGTGTTGCAGCTCCTGTGTTTGGTGCCTCTAACTTCTCAACTACATTGACCTGTCTAGTGGCCAAAGCTTTTCATTCCTGGAGAGTTTAATCCCTGTCCTTGGAAGTCCTTGCAACTTGCAGGTTTCCTTCATCTGGAGCTCAGGGCTCCTTAGCAGGGCCAGTTTGGCGGTGTCTGATTTCAGGACGACGTCTGAGAGCTCTCCGGGTTCAGACTGTCCCTAGATCAATCGGGTTTCGTCAATCCGGCCACACTGGGTCACGCCAGCGTCTCTCCGGCCCAGGATCCTGTCTGGAACAGCGGCCAGGCCTACGGCCCCAGTTGGAGAGTACAGAACAGGGCTCGGGTAACGATGCTCAAATCCCATGTTTGGTTCTTAACGAGACGGCACGAGTCGGAGGTGCCTTTGTGCAGAAAACAACTGCAGCGGGCTGTCCCGGTTCCTCCTGACTATTTCCTTCGAGTGATACGATACAGACCGCACGGGCTGAGCAAGCGAGCGGTGTTTCAAACCCCCTCCATGGTCGTCTCTTACCTGGCCTTGAAAGTAGCTCACCTGCTTTTAGCCTGGGAGCTTAGAGGTGCCCACACATGTCCAGGCCTCCTCTCCCCCACTCTCCACCTACCGGACGGTGTGGGGGTGAGGGGAGCTCGGGACCTTGCAACAGGTTCCGCCCAGCCGGAATGGGGGCCTGCCGGCTTCCGCCCCACAGGACAACCCGCTGAAGAGACTTCGGCAAGAATGGGACCAAAACCCGGAGCCCCAGCAGAGGTCTGCCAGTGTCCCGGAGCCCCGACTCCCGGCAGCTGTGTGCTGGCTCTAGAGCTCCTGAAGGTTGTCGTAGAGCTCGGTCGGCCAGCAAGCGTGGCCACCCCTGTTCTCTGAGTCCATGGGGCAGCTGCCCCGGGCCCTGTGTATTGGCAGAGCCCCTGGGAGATTACTGGCTGGTGCCCGGTGCCAGCAGCCGCTGGAGCTGCCCCCTGCACTCACCAGCAGCAGCAGGAGCTACGGGAATTGAGGGACCAGCCAGCCGAGTGGTGTAGGGGGGCAAAGGTGGAGTGGGGGGGAGCCGAGCGGTGTAGGGGGGCACAGGTGGAGTGGGGGGGAGCCGAGTGGTGTAGGGGGGCAGAGGTGGAGTGGGGGGGAGCCGAGTGGTGTAGGGGGGCAGAGGTGGAGTGGGCGGGAGTCGAGCGGTGTAGGGGGGCACAGGTGGAGTGGGGGGGAGCCGAGTGTGGTAGGGGGGCAGAGGTGGAGTGGGCGGGAGTCGAGCGGTGTAGGGGGCAGAGGTGGAGTGGGGGGGAGCCGAGTGTGGTAGGGGGGCACAGGTGGAGTGGGGGGGAGCTGAGCGGTGTAGGGGAGCAGAGGTGGAGTGGGGGGGAGCTGAGTGGTGTAGGGGGGCAGAGGTGGAGTGGGGGGGAGCTGAGCGGTGTAGGGGGGCAGAGGTGGAGTGGGGGGGAGCCGAGCGGTGTAGGGGGGCAGAGGTGGAGTGGGGGGGAGCTGAGCGGTGTAGGGGGGCAGAGGTGGAGTGGGGGGGAGCTGAGCGGTGTAGGGGGGCAGAGGTGGAGTGGGGGGGAGCCGAGCGGTGTAGGGGGGCAGAGGTGGAGTGGGGGGGAGCTGAGCGGTGTAGGGGGGCAGAGGTGGAGTGGGGGGGAGCTGAGCGGTGTAGGGGGGCAAAGGTGGAGTGGGGGGGAGCCGAGCAGTGTAGGGGGGAGAGGTGGAGTAGGGAGGGGAGTCGAGCGGTATAGGGGGGCAGAGGTGGAGTGGGGGGGAGCCGAGTGTTGTAGGGGGGCAGAGGTGGAGTGGGGGGGGAACCAGGCAGTGCTTGGGGGCACAGGTGGAGTGGGGGGGAGCCGAGCGGTGTAGGGGGCAGAGGTGGAGTGGGGGGGGGAACCAGGCAGTGCTTGGGGGCACAGGTGGAGTGGGGGGGAGCCGAGTGGTGTAGGGGGGCAGAGGTGGAGTGGGGGGGGAACCAGGCAGTGCTTGGGGGCACAGGTGGAGTGGGGGGGAGCCGAGCAGGGCTGGGTGGGGGTGAGGCCTGGGGCAAAGGGGGCTACATAGGACCTGGCACCATGCTTTATATCTTCAGTGAGGCCTGGACCAGCCTTTCCCCGGGGAAATCAGAGGAGTTTCTGCTCTTCCTTCCTCCCCGGTCCCCTAGCGGCCGAGCGGGGCCCCCGGTGGCCCCGCGTTTCCCTCCTCTCTGCCCGTCTCCACCTGCTGCCCGTCCCTGTTTCTCCGAGGCTGGCCTTGGAGTGGTGCTCAGGCCCTGGACTCCCGATCTCAGGCCGTTGTGGTTTCTCCGTCACAGGAGCAGGCAACGGGGCACCCCTGTTTGCCTGGGCTCCGTCTCCCCTTTCGAGCACGTTGGTTCTTGGCGGGGGGGCGGGAGGGGGCGTTTCTACGTGTCAGGCGAATGGGTCGAGCTGTTTTCAGGACCAAAGCTGTTGAGGAGCAAACCCACCTCTCCCGGGACACAGACGGGACTTTCCCAACCCCCTCCAGGCTCCGGAGCCCGATGGAGAGGAGATGGGGGCCTGGCGCCGGGACCGGTGGCAGAGGAGATGGGGGCCTGGCGCAGGGACCGGTGGCAGAGGAGATGGGGGCCTGGCGCGGGGACCGGTGGCAGAGGAGATGGGGGCCTGGCGCGGGGACCGGTGGCAGAGGAGATGGGGGCCTGGCGCGGGGACCGGTGGCAGAGGAGATGGGGGTCTGGCGCGGGGACCAGTGGAGAGGAGATGGGGGCCTGGCGCGGGGACCAGTGGAGAGGAGATGGGGGCCTGGCGCGGGGACCGGTGGCAGAGGAGATGGGGGCCTGGCGTGGGGACCGGTGGCAGAGGAGATGGGGGCCTGGCGCGGGGACCGGTGGCAGAGGAGATGGGGGCCTGGCGCGGGGACCGGTGGCAGAGGAGATGGGGGCCTGGCGCGGGGACCGGTGGCAGAGGAGATGGGGGCCTGGCGCGGGGACCGGTGGCAGAGGAGATGGGGGCCTGGCGCGGGGACCGGTGGCAGAGGAGATGGGGGCCTGGCGCGGGGACCGGTGGCAGAGGAGATGGGGGCCTGGCGCGGGGACCGGTGGCAGAGGAGATGGGGGCCTGGCGCGGGGACCGGTGGCAGAGGAGATGGGGGCCTGGCGCGGGGACCGGTGGCAGAGGGGATGGGGGCCTGGCGCGGGGACCGGTGGCAGAGGAGATGGGGGCCTGGCGCGGGGACCGGTGGCAGAGGAGATGGGGGCCTGGCGCGGGGACCGGTGGCAGAGGGGATGGGGGCCTGGCGCGGGGACCGGTGGCAGAGGAGATGGGGGCCTGGCGCGGGGACCGGTGGCAGAGGAGATGGGGGCCTGGCGCGGGGACCGGTGGCAGAGGGGATGGGGGCCTGGCGCGGGGACCGGTGGCAGAGGAGATGGGGGCCTGGCGCGGGGACCGGTGGCAGAGGAGATGGGGGCCTGGCGCGGGGACCGGTGGCAGAGGAGATGGGGGCCTGGCGCGGGGACCGGTGGCAGAGGAGATGGGGGCCTGGCGCGGGGACCGGTGGCAGAGGAGATGGGGGCCTGGCGCGGGGACCGGTGGCAGAGGAGATGGGGGCCTGGCGCCGGCACCGGTGGCAGAGGAGATGGGGGCCTGGCGCGGGGACCGGTGGCAGAGGAGATGGGGGCCTGGCGCGGGGACCGGTGGCAGAGGAGATGGGGGCCTGGCGCGGGGACCGGTGGCAGAGGAGATGGGGGCCTGGCGCGGGGACCGGTGGCAGAGGAGATGGGGGCCTGGCGCGGGGACCGGTGGCAGAGGAGATGGGGGCCTGGCGCGGGGACCGGTGGCAGAGGAGATGGGGGCCTGGCGCCGGGACCGGTGGAGAGGAGATGGGGGCCTGGCGCGGGGACCGGTGACAGAGGAGATGGGGGCCTGGCGCGGGGACCGGTGGCAGAGGAGATGGGGGCCTGGCGCGGGGACCGGTGGCAGAGGAGATGGGGGCCTGGCGCGGGGACCGGTGGCAGAGGAGATGGGGGCCTGGCGCGGGGACCGGTGGCAGAGGAGATGGGGGCCTGGCGCGGGGACCGGTGGCAGAGGAGATGGGGGCCTGGCGCGGGGACCGGTGTCAGAGGAGATGGGGGCCTGGCACGGGGACCGGTGGCAGAGGAGATGGGGGCCTGGCACGGGGACCGGTGGAGAGGAGATGGGGGCCTGGCGCGGGGACCAGTGGCAGAGGAGATGGGGGCCTGGCGCGGGGACCGGTGGCAGAGGAAATGGGGGTCTGGCGCGGGGACCGGTGGCAGAGAAGATGGGGGCCTGGCGCGGGGACCGGTGGCAGAGAAGATGGGGGCCTGGCGCGGGGACCAGTGGAGAGGAGATGGGGGTCTGGCGCGGGGACCGGTGGCAGAGAAGATGGGGGCCTGGCGCGGGGACCAGTGGAGAGGAGATGGGGGCCTGGCGCGGGGACCGGTGGCAGAGGAGATGGGGGCCTGGCGCGGGGACCGGTGGCAGAGGAGATGGGGGCCTGGCGCGGGGACCGGTGGCAGAGGAGATGGGGGCCTGGCGCGGGGACCGGTGGCAGAGGAGATGGGGGCCTGGCGCCGGGACCGGTGGCAGAGGAGATGGGGGCCTGGCGCCGGGACCGGTGGAGAGGAGATGGGGGCCTGGCGCGGGGACCGGTGACAGAGGAGATGGGGGCCTGGCGCGGGGACCGGTGTCAGAGGAGATGGGGGCCTGGCACGGGGACCGGTGTCAGAGGAGATGGGGGCCTGGCACGGGGACCGGTGGAGAGGAGATGGGGGCCTGGCACGGGGACCGGTGGAGAGGAGATGGGGGCCTGGCGCGGGGACCAGTGGCAGAGGAGATGGGGGCCTGGCACGGGGACCGGTGGCAGAGGAAATGGGGGTCTGGCGCGGGGACCGGTGGCAGAGGAGATGGGGGCCTGGCGCGGGGACCGGTGGCAGAGAAGATGGGGGCCTGGCGCGGGGACCAGTGGAGAGGAGATGGGGGCCTGGCGCGGGGACCGGTGGCAGAGAAGATGGGGGCCTGGCGCGGGGACCAGTGGAGAGGAGATGGGGGCCTGGCGCGGGGACCGGTGGCAGAGGAGATGGGGGCCTGGCGCGGGGACCGGTGGCAGAGGAGATGGGGGCCTGGCGCGGGGACCGGTGGCAGAGGAGATGGGGGCCTGGCGCGGGGACCGGTGGCAGAGGAGATGGGGGCCTGGCGCGGGGACCGGTGGCAGAGGAGATGGGGGCCTGGCGCGGGGACCGGTGGCAGAGGGGATGGGGGCCTGGCGCGGCGACCGGTGGCAGAGGAGATGGGGGCCTGGCGCGGGGACCGGTGGCAGAGGGGATGGGGGCCTGGCGCGGGGACCGGTGGCAGAGGAGATGGGGGCCTGGCGCGGGGACCGGTGGCAGAGGAGATGGGGGCGTGGCGCGGGGACCGGTGGCAGAGGAGATGGGGGCCTGGCGCGGGGATCGGTGGCAGAGGAGATGGGGGCCTGGCGCGGGGATCGGTGGCAGAGGGGATGGGGGCCTGGCGCGGGGACCGGTGGCAGAGGAGATGGGGGCGTGGCGCGGGGACCGGTGGCAGAGGAGATGGGGGCCTGGCGCGGGGACCGGTGGCAGAGGAGATGGGGGCCTGGCGCGGGGACCGGTGGCAGAGGAGATGGGGGCCTGGCGCGGGGACCGGTGGCAGAGGAGATGGGGGCCTGGCGCGGGGACCGGAGGAGAGGAGATGGGGGCCTGGCGCGGGGACCGGTGGCAGAGGAGATGGGGGCCTGGCGCGGCGACCGGTGGCAGAGGAGATGGGGGCCTGGCGCGGGGACCGGTGACAGAGGAGATGGGGGCCTGGCGCGGGGACCGGTGGCAGAGGAGATGGGGGCCTGGCGCGGGGACCGGTGACAGAGGAGATGGGGGCCTGGCGCGGGGACCGGTGGCAGAGGAGATGGGGGCCTGGCGCGGGGACCGGTGGCAGAGGAGATGGGGGCGTGGCGCGGGGACCGGTGGCAGAGGAGATGGGGGCCTGGCGCGGGGATCGGTGGCAGAGGAGATGGGGGCCTGGCGCGGGGACCGGTGGCAGAGGGGATGGGGGCGTGGCGCGGGGACCGGTGGCAGAGGGGATGGGGGCCTGGCGCGGGGACCGGTGGCAGAGGGGATGGGGGCGTGGCGCGGGGACCGGTGGCAGAGGAGATGGGGGCCTGGCGCGGGGACCGGTGGCAGAGGAGATGGGGGCCTGGCGCGGGGACCGGTGGCAGAGGAGATGGGGGCCTGGCGCGGGGACCGGTGGCAGAGGAGATGGGGGTCTGGCGCGGGGACCGGTGGCAGAGGAGATGGGGGCCTGGCGCGGGGATCGGTGGCAGAGGAGATGGGGGCCTGGCGCGGGGACCGGTGGCAGAGGAGATGGGGGCCTGGCGCGGGGACCGGTGGCAGAGGAGATGGGGGCCTGGCGCGGGGACCGGTGACAGAGGAGATGGGGGCCTGGCGCGGGGACCGGTGGCAGAGGAGATGGGGGCCTGGCGCGGGGACCGGTGGCAGAGGAGATGGGGGCCTGGCGCGGGGACCGGAGGAGAGGAGATGGGGGCCTGGCGCGGGGACCGGTGGCAGAGGAGATGGGGGCCTGGCGCGGGGACCGGTGGCAGAGGAGATGGGGGCCTGGCGCGGGGACCGGTGGCAGAGGAGATGGGGGCCTGGCGCGGGGACCGGTGGAGAGGTGATGGGGGCCTGGCGCGGGGACCGGAGGAGAGGAGATGGGGGCCTGGCGCGGGGACCGGTGGCAGAGGAGATGGGGGCCTGGCGCGGGGACCGGTGGCAGAGGAGATGGGGGCCTGGCGCGGGGACCGGTGGCAGAGGAGATGGGGGCCTGGCGCGGGGACCGGAGGAGAGGAGATGGGGGCCTGGCGCGGGGGCCGGTGGCAGAGGAGATGGGGGCCTGGCGCGGGGACCGGTGGCAGAGGAGATGGGGGCCTGGCGCGGGGACCGGTGGAGAGGAGATGGGGGCCTGGCGCGGGGACCGGTGGCAGAGGAGATGGGGGCCTGGCGCGGGGACCGGTGGCAGAGGAGATGGGGGCGTGGCGCGGGGACCGGAGGAGAGGAGATGGGGGCCTGGCGCGGGGACCGGTGGCAGAGGAGATGGGGGCCTGGCGCGGGGACCGGTGGCAGAGGAGATGGGGGCCTGGCGCGGGGACCGGTGGCAGAGGAGATGGGGGCGTGGCGCGGGGACCGGAGGAGAGGAGATGGGGGCCTGGCGCGGGGACCGGTGGCAGAGGAGATGGGGGCCTGGCGCGGGGACCGGTGGCAGAGGAGATGGGGGCCTGGCGCGGGGACCGGTGGCAGAGGAGATGGGGGCCTGGCGCGGGGACCGGTGGCAGAGGAGATGGGGGCCTGGCGCGGGGACCGGTGGCAGAGGAGATGGGGGCCTGGCGCGGGGACCGGTGGCAGAGGAGATGGGGGCCTGGCGCGGGGACCGGAGGAGAGGAGATGGGGGCCTGGCGCGGGGACCGGTGGCAGAGGAGATGGGGGCCTGGCGCAGCGACCGGTGGCAGAGGAGATGGGGGCCTGGCGCGGGGACCGGAGGAGAGGAGATGGGGGCCTGGCGCGGGGACCGGTGGCAGAGGAGATGGGGGCCTGGCGCGGGGACCGGTGACAGAGGAGATGGGGGCCTGGCGCGGGGACCGGTGGCAGAGGAGATGGGGGCCTGGCGCGGGGACCGGTGGCAGAGGAGATGGGGGCCTGGCGCGGGGACCGGTGGCAGAGGAGATGGGGGCCTGGCGCGGGGACCGGAGGAGAGGAGATGGGGGCCTGGCGCGGGGACCGGTGGCAGAGGAGATGGGGGCCTGGCGCGGGGACCGGAGGAGAGGAGCTGGGGGCCTGGCGCGGGGACCGGTGGCAGAGGAGATGGGGGCCTGGCGCGGCGACCGGTGGCAGAGGAGATGGGGGCCTGGCGCGGGGACCGGTGGCAGAGGAGATGGGGGCCTGGCGCGGGGACCGGTGGCAGAGGAGATGGGGGCCTGGCGCGGGGACCGGAGGAGAGGAGATGGGGGCCTGGCGCGGGGACCGGTGGCAGAGGAGATGGGGGCCTGGCGCGGCGACCGGTGGCAGAGGAGATGGGGGCCTGGCGCGGGGACCGGTGGCAGAGGAGATGGGGGCCTGGCGCGGGGACCGGTGGCAGAGGAGATGGGGGCCTGGCGCGGGGACCGGTGGCAGAGGAGATGGGGGCCTGGCGCGGGGACCGGTGGCAGAGGAGATGGGGGCCTGGCGCGGGGACCGGTGGCAGAGGAGATGGGGGCCTGGCGCGGGGACCGGAGGAGAGGAGATGGGGGCCTGGCGCGGGGACCGGTGGCAGAGGAGATGGGGGCCTGGCGCGGGGACCGGTGGCAGAGGAGATGGGGGCCTGGCGCGGGGACCGGTGGCAGATGAGATGGGGGCCTGGCGCGGGGACCGGAGGAGAGGAGATGGGGGCCTGGCGCGGGGACCGGTGGCAGAGGAGATGGGGGCCTGGCGCGGGGACCGGAGGAGAGGAGATGGGGGCCTGGCGCGGGGACCGGTGGCAGAGGAGATGGGGGCCTGGCGCGGGGACCGGTGGCAGAGGAGATGGGGGCCTGGCGCGGGGACCGGTGGCAGAGGAGATGGGGGCCTGGCGCGGGGACCGGTGGCAGAGGAGATGGGGGCCTGGCGCGGGGACCGGTGGCAGAGGAGATGGGGGCCTGGCGCGGGGACCGGTGGCAGAGGGGATGGGGGCCTGGCGCGGGGACCGGTGACAGAGGAGATGGGGGCCTGGCGCGGGGACCGGTGGCAGAGGAGATGGGGGCCTGGCGCGGGGACCGGTGGCAGAGGAGATGGGGGCCTGGCGCGGGGACCGGTGGCAGAGGAGATGGGGGCCTGGCGCGGGGACCGGTGGCAGAGGAGATGGGGGCCTGGCGCGGGGACCGGTGACAGAGGAGATGGGGGCCTGGCGCGGGGACCGGTGACAGAGGAGATGGGGGCCTGGCGCGGGGATCGGTGGAGAGGAGATGGGGGCCTGGCGCGGGGACCGGTGGCAGAGGAGATGGGGGCCTGGCGCGGGGACCGGTGGAGAGGAGATGGGGGCCTGGCGCGGGGACCGGTGGCAGAGGAGATGGGGGCCTGGCGCGGGGACCGGTGGCAGAGGAGATGGGGGCCTGGCGCGGGGACCGGAGGAGAGGAGATGGGGGCCTGGCGCGGGGACCGGTGGCAGAGGAGATGGGGGCCTGGCGCGGGGACCGGTGGCAGAGGAGATGGGGGCCTGGCGCGGGGACCGGAGGAGAGGAGATGGGGGCCTGGCGCGGGGACCGGTGGCAGAGGAGATGGGGGCCTGGCGCGGGGACCGGAGGAGAGGAGATGGGGGCCTGGCGCGGGGACCGGAGGAGAGGAGATGGGGGCCTGGCGCGGGGACCGGTGGCAGAGGAGATGGGGGCCTGGCGCGGGGATCGGTGGAGAGGAGATGGGGGCCTGGCGCGGGGACCGGTGGCAGAGGAGATGGGGGCCTGGCGCGGGGACCGGTGGCAGAGGAGATGGGGGCCTGGCGCGGGGACCGGTGGCAGAGGAGATGGGGGCCTGGCGCGGGGACCGGAGGAGAGGAGATGGGGGCCTGGCGCGGGGACCGGAGGAGAGGAGATGGGGGCCTGGCGCGGGGACCGGTGGCAGAGGAGATGGGGGCCTGGCGCGGGGACCGGTGGCAGAGGAGATGGGGGCCTGGCGCGGGGACCGGTGGCAGAGGAGATGGGGTCCTGGCGCAGCGACCGGTGGCAGAGGAGATGGGGGCCTGGCGCGGGGACCGGAGGAGAGGAGATGGGGGCCTGGCGCGGGGACCGGTGGCAGAGGAGATGGGGGCCTGGCGCGGCGACCGGTGGCAGAGGAGATGGGGGCCTGGCGCGGGGACCGGTGACAGAGGAGATGGGGGCCTGGCGCGGGGACCGGAGGAGAGGAGATGGGGGCCTGGCGCGGGGACCGGTGGCAGAGGAGATGGGGGCCTGGCGCGGGGACCGGTGGCAGAGGAGATGGGGGCCTGGCGCGGGGACCGGTGGCAGAGGAGATGGGGGCCTGGCGCGGGGACCGGTGGCAGAGGAGATGGGGGCCTGGCGCGGGGACCGGTGGCAGAGGAGATGGGGGCCTGGCGCGGGGACCGGTGGCAGAGGAGATGGGGGCCTGGCGCGGGGACCGGTGGCAGAGGAGATGGGGGCCTGGCGCGGGGACCGGTGGCAGAGGAGATGGGGGCCTGGCGCGGGGACCGGAGGAGAGGAGATGGGGGCCTGGCGCGGGGACCGGTGGCAGAGGAGATGGGGGCCTGGCGCGGGGACCGGTGGCAGAGGAGATGGGGGCCTGGCGCGGGGACCGGTGCCGTTCCTCAGGCCGGCGAGACGGGTTGGGATTTGACAGGGTTGACGCAGCTCCCGGATGCTGCAGGGCGGCGGCTCCCTGGCCCGCAGGCCTTTCTTTGCACGGTCGCTGGCTGCAGGCAGACTCGGGGGCTCTTTCTTAGCAGCTGTTCCTTGGAGGGGGCCCCAAACATTCCTGGAGGGAGGGCGCGGCGGCTCAGGAGTGCTCCGGGCGCTCAGCTCCGGGCCGGCTCCTAGCCGGGAGTCGGCTGCAAGGAAACCGAAGGGCTTTTCTTCAGCCGTCCTCCATCAGGCAGACTCCGCCTGCGTGAGACGTACCCGGTGCCGGCCCAGAGCCATGGACCCAGCACATGAGAACTGGAAGGGACCTCGCGAGGCCGAGTCCAGTCCCCTGCCCCGTGGCAGGCCCAAGCACTGTCTAGCTCAGGGGTGGGCAAGAATTTTTTGCCAGGGCCCACTTCAGAAATGTTTGAGGTGACCCGGGGCCACGCCGGAAGGGGCGGGGCCTCAAGCCGAAGGGGCGGAGCCAGGTTACTTCCCTTCTTCCCCACCCACAGACCATAATTTATCTGGGGGTGGGGGAGCCTTTGCTCCCTCCTCCCCCCGACGTTCCCCCGAGGTGCGCTCCCCCACCCCCAGGGCCTAATTGGCGGGGAAACCATATCCAAGGGCTCTTTGGCCCTTTTGCATCTCCCCCCGCCCTCCCCCCCACTCCTAGCCGTGGTTATTGGATCGATCCCTCTCTTCTCCGAGGTCTTTCAGCTGTGTGTAAAGCGTGGTTCTTTCAAACAGCACCTGGACCTGGCCGGATCTTATTGTTGCCGTCTCAAAACTGGGTCATTTTTCGCCATCGGAAAGGCTCTTTAGAGGCAACGTGCAGAAAATCTTTATGGTGCAGCCACATTCCATCCCCCTCCGCCTCCCCCTCGAATTAGCGCAGTGAAAGAGAGAAGCAGGTGCTCTGTTCAAGCCAGCCCCTTGCGGAATCTAAGCCAGGGAATAAAAACACGCTCTCTGAGACTCGGCCGCAAGTTCGCCCTCTTGGCCTTCGCGAGCCTGTACGTTAATAATAATGGAGATTGCCTATCTCCTAGAACTGGAGGGGACCTTGATAGGTCATTGAGTCCAGTCCCCTGCCTTCTCAGCAGGACCAAGTACCAGCCCTGATGAATTTTTGCCCCCAATCCCTAAATGGCCTCTGCAAGGATTGAACTCACAACCCTGGGTTTAGCAGGCCAATGCTCAAACCACTGAGCTACCCCTCCCCCTCTGCAGTCAGAAAGCCGGAGGGTACTAGTGGAGCCGTGACACCGATTCCGAGCAATCGTCGCGACGAGCCAGTGTGAGAATAATGTCAACTTGTGCACATTCGCTGCAGACGCACTGAAGCAGAAATGGCTTTTTTTGGGGGGGGGAGGGGAGGAGACAAGGGGGATCTATTACAGCATCCTTGCTCTTCTTTAAGCTCTTATTATCAGTGCGGTTTTCTGCTACAAACGTTGCCAGAGCGACCAGGAACGGCACCTAATCTGTGAGCCGGTGCACATGAGCGCAGTAGCTCTGAGGAGCTGGGTCTGTTCACGCCGGTTGAGGATCGGGTCTTACAGACTTACCCTGCTGATGAAGCGTGGAGCTCATGTCTAGTGGGGTGACTCTCGGCTCCATCCCCCGGCCAGCGCCGTGGAGGGTCAATCAGTCCTGGGGCGTGTAACCTGGTGATGTTTCAGTTGACAAGTGTCGACTATGCCCTCACTCCAATGCTCCTCTCTTGGTCTCTGTGACCCTCCCAAGCTCCCCTCGACACTGGCAGGTCTTAGCCCCATTTTGCAGACGGGGGCGTGGAGACACGGGAGCATAAAGGACTTCGAGGTACCCGTTAATTCCAGGTGTCCGCCTGGGGCCCGAATGTCAGAGATCGGCCACTGACGGCCACGCTCCGCAACGCAGGCTCCTGTGGGACCCACCCAGAATTAGCGGCGGTGTACGGGACTCAGCCCAGCGCGTGCGCTCCCGGCCTCCTGGCTTCCCTTCCTCGGCATCACGCCTGTAGCTGGCCAGCTGCCGCTCTGCATGGGAAGGTGAGGGGAAGGCGCCGTTTCAGGGTGTAAGCAGAGGCACCCGGACCTGAGAGGAGCCTCTCTCTCCCCTCCTCCTGGCTTTCTCAGCTAGGACCTAGGTGGGATTTTGAGTGGGGGTAGGTTGGGGCCCTCTCTGATGTAGCTAAACCAGAGCCATCTGCCCCTCCCGGCCGCGCACGGTGCATTTAGACGGAGAGACGAGGGTCCCGTCCCCAGGGTGCCCCCAGCCTCACGGCTTCTGTCTTTTCTGTAGGTACCGTGGGCATGTCCCCAACACGGTGTTTTCCTTCGGGGACACCTACGGGAACACCACCATGAAATACTTCCAGGATTTCCGCAGCGCTGCCATGGAGACCAGCCGCTGCCCCTACAGCAAAGGGGGCCAGTTCCCCACCCTCTTCTCGCCCGACCCCGGCCTCGTGCTGGGCTGCAGGGCACGGGGCTGGGACAGGTGGCTGCACGCCCCGTCCTACTCCCGCTTCAACTTGGATTTCAACCGCTCCGAGGAGCTGAAGGAGTTTTACAAGGTGAGGAGGGGCTCCTCGCGGCAGGGCGCGGGGCCTGCTCGGACACAGCGCCTGAGCTAAGCGGGCAGGCCGGCGGGTAGGCGCCACCCACCTGCCCCAGCGAGGGGCACCTTGCAGATGCCCTGGACTGAGCCAAGATGCAGTTAGCACAATTACACCATCAGCCACAAGCCACAGTCAGTGCCCTCGGCCTCTGGCGCCCACCCACCAACACGAGAGCAGCCAGACGGGGTCAGACCAAAGGTTCATCCGGCCCTGTGTCCTGTCTGCCCACAGTGGCCAATGCCAGGGGCCCCAGAGGGTGTGAACAGAACCGGGAATCACCACAGGGTCCCCCCCGTCACCCATTCCCAAACTGAGATGGTCTTTTCCACTGCTGGCTGCGAAGGCAGCTTGGGTTCCAAAAAGTGCTGGCTACATCCGTGTGGCTGGGTCCATCCTCTGGCTATCAGACAGGCTGGGTAGCGGAGTGAGATGTGGGCCTGAAACAAAAAGCCCCTGTAGCACAGGCCCGGTGTGAGACCTGAGGCCTGGCTAATAGGGTTGCCAGGTGTCTGGTGTTGACCCAGACAGTCTGGTATTTTTGCCGCCTGTCCGGTAAAAAAATGCAGACAATATCAGACATCCAAAATGTCCGGTATTTTCTGATTTTTTTTCCCCACCAGGAGGTGAAAATACCGGACACCTGGCAACCCTATGATGTGCTCAGCAACTGGGCCCAGCCCCATGGCCCCTGATACTCCCATTCCCCCATTCCCAGACCCCCTGTTTACCTGGTTCTGCAGGGAAGCTGTGTTCTGGCTTGATCAAGAAAACAAAATGGCTGTTGGCAAAAAGCCTAAAGACCAAGGGGAAGCAATGCCTCCTCTGGGTCTTAGTGCTCAACCTCTCCCATGTTCCTTTCCCTATTCTGACTGCACTCACTCTGAAAGGGGTCATTGCTGTTTTAATGCTGTTTTATGATTTCATTTTTTATTTGGTTTTTTTTTTTGCTTAATAACTCTTGGAGTCCTTTTTTTCCCCTTTTCTCAACGACTGTGGTCTCTCCCCCCCTCTTTTTTTTTCTCCCCTCAACAGATTTTTTTCCCCAGTGTTTTTTGTTTTTTTGGGAGGGGCTGGGGGGGTTCAGTATTTTTGGTTAAACCATCTGGCAACCCTACTAGCTAACAATGGACAACACTGGGCTAATCTAAAGCACAGCTAAGCTGTGAGCAAGAGGCAGGCCCCAGCTCCCAGAAGATGGCACCAACAGGGCTGAGAGAGCAAAGCACTACTGGGTAATAGGCCCAGGGGTGGGGCAGTCACTGGTCCTGAGCATACGTCAAAAGCACTTGGTCCCCCCAGCTCGCTGAGACAGGCCTTGGTACCCGCTCCCCACGGACACCGACCCTGGGTCAGGCAAGGGTCTGGACTGACAGCGTGATGGAGAGAGATGCTCTAATCCAACCGCCAGGTGCAGGGTGAGGGGTGGGTCTAAGCGGCATCTGAGGGCGGCAACTGGACACATCAGCAGTGCCACATGTGACGGCGCGTTGGGGGTTCCCCATCTCCTGCACCCCCGAAATGGCACGAACAGACTCCGCCAGCCAGTAGAATAGAGGGAGTTTATTGCTTCTCCAGGACACAGCACAGCACAGATGTCATCTGGTCACAGGAACTGGGGCTAAGAGGCCTCAGTGCCCCCCTTGAGATGGGGGGTGCCTGGGCCCTACAATCCCAGCCCTCTCCTTAGCTCCTTCTCCCCTACTTCCCAGACTGAAACTAAAGACCATCCCTTCCAGCCCTGCCCCCCAGCCAGGGGCAGCATCCACCTTCCTTTGTTTCTCTCCCTGGGGGGTAGCTGGTCAGACAGGTTGAGAGACCCTCTTTGTATAATGACTCACCCCCTGCCCTGCTGGGCCATGCTACAGCCAGCGGAGGTCACTCACCACCCACTGCCCAACATAGCAACCAGCAAGGTACCCCCCACTACGTCACACCACGTAAATTGTTTGTCCCTGTGGATAGCAGGGTCTCGGGGGGCAGTCTGTCCGGCCTAGGGGGAAGTGGGGCCTCCCACGGTCTGAATCATAGAATCATAGAATAATAGGACAGGAAGGGACCTCAAGAGGTCATCGAGTCCAACCCCCCCGCCTTCAAGGCAGGACCAAGCTCCGTCTACACCATCCCTGACAGATGTCTATCTAACCTGTTCTTAAATATCTCCAGGGAGGGAGATTCCACCACCTCCCTTGGCAATTTATTCCAATATTTGACCACCCTGACAGTTAGGAATTTTTTCCTAATGTCCAATCTAAACCTCCCCTGCTGCACTTTAAGCCCATTACTCCTTGTCCTGTCCTCAGAAACCAAGAGGAACAAATTTTCTCCTTCCTCCTTGTGACACCCTCTTAGATATTTGAAAACCGCTATCATGTCCCCCCTTAATCTTCTTTTTTCCAAACTAAACAAGCCCAGTTCATGAAGCCTGGCTTCATAGGTCATGTTCTCTAGACCTTTAATCATTCTTGTCGCTCTTCCCTGTATCCTTTCCTATTTCTCCACATCTTTCTTGAAATGTGGCGCCCAGAACTGGACACAGTACTCCAGCTGAGGCCTAACTAGTACAGAGTAGAGCGGCAGAATGACTTCACGAATTTTGCTTACAACACACCTGTTGATACAACCTAGAATCATATTTGCTTTTTTTGCAACAGCATCACACTGTTGACTCATATTCAACTTGTGGTCCACTATGACCCCTAGATCCCTTTCTGCCATGCTCCTTCCTAGACAGTCGCTTCCCATCTTGTATGTATGGAACAAAATGCAGGACAATGTAGCACTTTAAAGACTAACAAGATGGTTTATTAGATGATGATGAGCTTTCGTGGGCCAGACCCACTTCCTCAGATCAAATAGTGGAAGAAAGTAGTCACAACCATATATACCAAAGGATACAATTAAAAAAAAAATGAACAAATATGAAAAGGACAAATCACATTGCAGAACAGAAGGGGGATGCGGGGGGGTGGGAAGGGGGAGGAAGGAAGGTAAGTGTCTGTGAATTGCTGATATTAAAGGTAGGGAGAGTGGGATGTTTGTGAGTTAATGGTATTACAGGTGATAATTGGGGAAACTGTCTTGGTAATGGGTGAGAAAGTTCAAAGTCTTGTTAAGTCCTTGTTGACAAGTGTCGAATTTTAACATGAATGTATGGAACTGATTGTTCCTTCCTAAGTGGAGCACTTAGGAGTGAGCTGAGCCCGTTGTTGGGGGTGTGTGTGTGTAGCGGTGCAGTAGGCCTACTGACAGCTCTGACTGTCTGTCCCTTCACAAGGAACCTGGCCGGGCGCGTTCGACCCCGATCCGGTTTGTGGCCTTTGGGGCTCTCTCGGTGCCGGCGGTGGCAAGTCAGCATGGCCCACGCCAGTGAGCACACCCGCGGGCAGCCGATTGGGTGTCACCGCGGAGCAGACCAGCCAATCCTGACTACAAGTAGGGAGGGGCGCCCTCGCCTCTGTCGGAGGCTGGGAATTGACCACAATGAGGATTCCCGGCTCTGTTCCCTCCCTCTGGAGCACCGGGCATTGGCCGCTGTGGGCTGCATGGACCTTTGGGCTGACCCAGCCTGGCCGCTCTGATGCCCTTGACCACCCCCAGCAAGCCCCATTGGGAGAGGCGTAGGTCGCGCTCTCAGTGTTGGCATGCTCACGAGCCGGCCGGCAGAGGGAAGGCGGGGTGGGCGTGGAGGGGCAGGGCTCCCCTGCCGCGGGGACAGCGCGGGCGTCTCTGCGGGCACTGGAGGAGGCGCCCGGCGTTGCGTAATTGCCTGAGAGAGGACCTGGCAGCTGCCGGGGGGAAGGAACGAGAGCGGAGCCCGCGTGGCGCCCCACTGCTCCGCACAGCGGAACGCAGACAGTGCCCTGGAGCTTGCTCCGGGCTGGACAGGAGGGCGAGCTGGGGCAGGGAGGGGGCGTCCTGGGAGAAGAAAGCACGTGAAGCCCAGGAAGAGGGTACGGGGAGGGACGGGACCGTGGGCGCGCCCCCAGGCCTGGGCGTGTCTCTGATCGCACAGGGGGCGTGTTCCCCGGACTGGAGCTCCCCCCTGTGGTTTCCCCCCTTCGCCTCTGGAACGGCTCCCGCTGTCCCTGCCGAATTCCCCGGCCTCGCGCAGAGGTGGGTTCTCAGGCACCCAGCTCCCCTGGACATGCTGCGCAGAGGGCGCTGGCGGGCGGGGCGCCGAGAAGCACAGCTGGCATGTCTACAGCCGTGCAGCCGGCCGGGCCTTTGGGCCGCCGGGAGGAAGAGAGGGCCCTGCCCGAAGAACCAGGCAATCCGGAGGCGAAGGCGGCCCGGGGAAGGAGGGATGCAGCCCACCCGGTTATCTTTTCCCATCGCAGTGGTATTATTTTAACCCTTCGGTTGCCTTGCCAGCAAAGGCAGCTCTGTCCCGGGCCCGAACCCTGGTCCTGAGCCGCTTGTGTGTCCGGCAGCTTTCCCAGCGGCACCGCGAGCATTACCGCGACAAGACTGGGACGGTGCCCGTGGTCCCCTACTTCGTGCTGCCGGTCGCGGAGAAGGAGAAGTACCCCCACCCTCTGGATCTGTGAGTAGCCACAGCACCCCCCTCCCCCCCCACCAGCTCACGGACCTTCCTCCCTCCCACAGCCTGGGGGGAGAACGGAAATGGGTGCAGGTTGCTTGGTTCCCGAAACAACTCCCGTGGAGTGGGCAGGCTCTGTCCAGCCCCAGACCCCTCTGGGGTTTCCCCAAGGGGAAACAGCTCCTCCCCGAAAGAGAGCAGGGCACATGCCGGATGCAGCCAAGAGGGGTAATGGAGGGAGGAGGTTTGGCTTGTTGTCTAAGGTTAAAAGGACAAGCCCAGGTTAAAAATCACAGGGCTAGATTCACCAAGGGACCGATCCCCAGAATCAGGCCCCGCTGGGGTTCACAAGTCCCTCCGCACCCCTTCCTCCCGCTTCGTGGCTGCTGAAACCTGCAGGCACCTAAATCTCTTGGCACCCCGGTCTGGCAGAACAAGCTCCACACGCCCGAGTTCTGAGCCAGGGCTCTGTCTCCTGTTGCAGCCGTTCCGCTGCCGGGAAATCATTTCAGACGACACTGGCGCAGGATCCTGAGTCTGCCGTTAGGGTCGCCAGGGGGCCGGTATTTGGGGCCTCTGTCAGGTTAAAAAAGCCGGAAAATACCGGACATTTCTGGGTTTTCTCGGACGGAAGGTCGCTTGGGACATTCTTCCCCTGTCACGTCTGGCGGGGCGGGAGGAGTGGGGATTTAAAGATGCAGCGACTCTTTTTGTGTGTGCGTGCGGGTTGGTTTGTTTTCTCAACAACTTTGGTCCCCCGGTTTTTCTTGTTTTTTGCTCCACCTAATTTTTCTCCACCCCGTTTGGGATTTTTTGGTGAAAGTATCTGGCAACATTTTCTGCCCGCTCCCGTGCGAGTGCTCTAACCAGTAGGCCACAGAGCCATGCTACTCCAGGCGCGTTGGCGCTCTGGTTCTTTCCTGGGGGAGCTGTTCTGCAGCGGCAAGGCGAGGGAGGGGGGCGTCCACGCCACCGCGCTGTGGGGCGGATGGTTGCCACAGCCGCTGACAGGGTTCTCCCGGCGCTGTGGTTAATTCACCCCCAGGTGGGCGGTGCTGGGGTGGGCGGAAAATCTTCCCCCACCAGGGCTCCGGTCGGCTTCCCCTTGTCTCTCAGGGGTGTCCGTTTTTCACATCCCTGAGCAACGCCACTAGGCCAGCCTCGGCAGGCAGGCGGGGCAGACCTGGCCCCGTCCCCGATTTTCCCATTGGCCCGTGGTGAGGCCTTCCCTCTGGGAAGGGGCAAGTCCCCACTGATATCCCTTCCCCTTGGACGCGGGGAGGGACTTGAGCGCTCTGAGCTAGAAGTCCTGCTCCTCGCCCCTCTCCCCCACATTCGCTTGCTAAAACGGTGTCCTCCTGGAGGGGTCACTGCCCCGTCCAGCCCAAGGGGGTCAAATGGCTCTGTCCCCCCAAACCCGCTCCCCTCCGTCCACCTGGTCTTGTATCCTCTGCACCCTCCCGTTCCCTTCTCTGATGCCTCCCGCGGATTCTCTCTCCTCCCGCGCGTTTCCTGCACGTGCTCTCTCCCTCCCGCCTCAACAGGCACCCGCGTGTCCACACCCTCCTCCTCAGCCACCGCCACGGCCACCGTGGGTCCCTCGGAAACGCGCCACGCTCCCCTCCCCAAGGTGTCTGCATGGTCCTGCTCCCCTGGAGCTCGCCCGCTTCCCATCTCCCCTCCGGCAACTCGTCTCCTGCATCCATCTCTCTGCTCTGCTCGGCTGCGCTTTACCTCTTCTCCTACCCCAGGCCTGGGGATCGCCACGTCCCCTCGGAGCCTTCCTTGGTCTCCGCTCTGTTCTCCTCCCCCAGCCATCTCTCTGTTCCCAGAGCCACCCTCGCCTCATGCCAGTGACCTGCAAGCACCTCCCTGCCTCAGTTTCTCCAGCTGTAAAGTGGGGCTGAGGAGCCACAGTTGCAAAGGGCATTGTGGTCTCGATCGCCTGTTGGCCCGTCTGTGAAAGGGGGCGGAGACACCGGTGGGGAGGTGTGATCGGCTGGTGTCTGCGAGGCGTTGGGGCCTCCTGGGCCAAAGAGGCAGTAGGCTGGAGGGGCATTATGCAAAGCTACAGGCGGCCTTGTCTGTCCTGCTGGCAGGTCGCGGGCCTGTCACATACAAGAAGCCCGGCAAGAAGATCCCAATGGTCCCTTCTGGCCTTAGCATCGCCGAAGAGCAGCAAAGCAAGGCCCGGCCTGTCGCCAGCGCGTGCCCCCACCTCTGTGTCCCTCCAGGCAGCCCGGGGCACCCCCTACCTCCGAGGGAGGACACGCCGGAGGGTTCTCAGCACAAGGACTCGAGCCACGGCAGGAGGCAGCGCGATCTGCCCCAAACCCAGGCGGCTTTTCGCCGGGCAGCGACGCCTTTGCATTTCTGTTGCCTGGGCACCGCTGTAAGAAGCCCCCTGGGTGCACAAGGCTGGCACATGCCCCGCCTTTGCACGGCACCGCTGGCTTCACTTTGCACGGCACTGCTGGCTTCACTTTGCTCGGCACTGCTGGCTTCACTTGGCACGGCACCGCTGGCTTCACTTGGCACGGCACCGCTGGCTTCACTTGGCATGGCACCACTGGCTTCACTTTGCACGGCACCGCTGGCTTCTCTTTGCACGGCACCGCTGGCTTCACTTTGCACGGCACTGCTGGCTTCACTTTGCACGGCACCGCTGGCTTCACTTTGCACGGCACTGCTGGCTTCACTTTGCACGGCACTGCTGGCTTCACTTTGCACGGCACCGCTGGCTTCACTTGGCACAGCACCGCTGGCTTCACTTTGCACGGCACCGCTGGCTTCACTTGGCTGCCAGTCTTTGGGTTTTGCTCTTTCCCCTGGGTTTTCTGCAGCATTTTCTCCTCCGCCCACCCCCCAGCCCTCTACATGTTTCCATGCAGCTCTATGGTCAAGCCCAGGGCTGCTTTCCAGGCGCTGCTGGTGGTGAGGGGGGGAGGGCAAAGTGAGCTCTCTGCAAACGGGACCCCTCCGAATGACCTGATATGCTACATCCCAGTTCCCTGAGCCCCCTCAGTCTGTTTGAATTAAACCTTTGGAGGCTGGTCCCCCCCCTCCCCCCCCACTGCTCCTGCTGGGCAGCCTCTGGCCAGCTGGGTCCCTTTATGACAAGTGGAATGTTAAGACATTGTTTGGAATGTTCAGACAGGGGGAAGTCACCAGTCCCCGGTGTGTGTAGACCCGGGATCTGCGGGCAGCTTTGCTCCGGGGGCGTCTGCTTCTTCTGCAGCAATTTGTTCCGAGTCTTTCGCCGTCCCTGGTTTGTTCAACGGCGAAGCTGGCGAGTTCTGCACGGACAGACCTGGTACCTGCTGCCCCTTTCTGTCTGCACCCCCCACCCCTCCGAGAGGGCTAGCGGAGGCAGGCTAGCCGGCATCCTGGATGCTGATCATGGAGTGAAGCTTGAAGTCCACGGAAAGCCAGGGCGGCTGACAGGACCCTCGCTGCCCTGGAGAGCTCGTCATTAGGACACTGAGTAGCAGAAGGACATAGGCACCTGTAACTGTGGAAATAGATCTCTGGGTTCAGAATCCAGCTGCCCCATGGTTCCAGCTCCCCGTTTGATATTCCAGCCAACTGTTTCCTTTGCTTCCTACTGTCTAACGTTTCTCTCCATTAACCCCCCCTTTTAGCCCTATGCACAATGTGTCTGCCCTGGAAGGCTCTTTGGAGAACTAATGAATGTGCCAGAGCTGGAAGAGGATTTTAGACAAACTCTGCTACCTACAGAACACTTGGGAGAAAGGGTGTCTTTGTTGAAATTAGCCCTTCCCGCAGCTATCCTGAGATTTCCCAAAGAGTGCCCCAACGCAGCCAAGGAAGATCAGACGTGGCAAGGCAAAACAGGAGCAGGCACAAAATGCCAAGCTGCTTGGCCTTCGGACAGCCCACCGTTGGAGCTCCTTGGCCCATCACCATGCATGGGATGCAAGGACAGAACCATAGAATCCTAGAACATTAGAGCTGGAACGGACCTCGAGACGTCATCAAGTCCAGTCCCCTGCCCTCACGGCAGGACCCAGCACCGTCTAGATCATCCCTGGCCGGTGTCTGTCCAACCTGCTCTTAAATATCTCCAGAGATGGAGATTCCACAACCTCCCCATCAACTTATTCCAGGGCGTCACGGCCCATTTAGCCTGGCACCTGGAACTCAGAAATACCGACTCCAGTCTGTAGCCACAGAACAACTCAGGAGGCAGGGTGGCTTAATGCCACCTTCCCACTCCCCATCCCCATCCCGTTCTGAGCCCACTCTAGGCCTGACGGATCCCCAGCTCGAATAGCCTGAATGCTGGTCCCATTTGTGCCTGCCTGCCCGAGTGGTCAGTTGATTCATGGAGTCCGAGGCCGGGAGGGACCCCGGTGGTCAGCTAGTCTGACCTCCTGAAGCTGCCCCACAGTAACCCCTCGAGCAGAGCTTCCAGGCTGCTCCCGTCTGGAACGGGCCTGGCCTAAAAAGAACGCACCCGGGCACGCCCCGGTTCCTTGCCGAAGACGGACGTGGCGATCGCGTGATCCGCTCCCTTTCGGGAGGGACCATCGCTCGGGAGAACGATGGATGTCCCTCCGCGTGGGCGAGGGATCCTGGGGGCACCTCCATCTTTGTCTTCACTCCTGCTCTTGCCTTCCGAGGCGCCTTGGCTAAGGACAAAGGACCCGGAAGGATCTCTCGACCCACCCTACCACAGGATCTGCTCCAGAGACTTTTAAGCCAGCAGTTTGCTACACCCCTGCACCCGGAACCGGGGGATTGATGTGTGTGATGGATGCGCTGTAACAGTCTCCCTCTCCGCCGCTTCTTCCTTTCATTAATAAACCTTTCGATGGTAGAGGCTACAGGACTGGCCCGGCGCACTCTTTGGGGTAAGATCCAAGGTGTAAATTGGCCTGGGACTGTGGCTGCTCCTTTGGGACTGGGAGAACCTGTCTGGAGTTGAGGAGATTGGGTTTATAACCTCTCCCCTGTGTGAGGGAGGGCTGGGGGGGCACAGGGAGCACTGGGGTGTCTGAGGGGAGGTGAGGGATGGGTTATAACCTCTCCCCTGTGTGAGGGGGGCTGGGGGGCACAGGGGGCACTGGGGTGTGTGAGGGGAGGTGGGGGATGAGTTGTAACCTCTCCCCTGTGTAAGGTGGGGCTGGGGGGGCACAGGGGGCACTGGGGTGTCTGAGGGGAGGTGGGGGATGGGTTATAACCTCTCCCCTGTGTGAGGGAGACTGGGGGGCACAGGGAGCACTGGGGTGTGTGAGGGGAGGTGGGGGATGGGTTAGAACCTCTCCCCTGTGTGGGGGGGGGCTGGGGGGCACAGGGAGCACTGGGGTGTCTGAGGGGAGGTGGGGGATGGGTTATAACCTCTCCCCTGTGTGGGGAGGGGGCTGGGGGGGCACAGGGAGCACTGGGGTGTCTGAGGGGAGGTGGGGGATGGGTTATAACCTCTCCCCTGTGTGAGGGGGGCTGGGGGGCACAGGGAGCACTGGGGTGTCTGAGGGGAGGTGGGGGATGGGTTATAACCTCTCCCCTGTGTGCGGGGGGGCTGGGGGGGCACAGGGGGCACTGGGTGTCTGAGGGAGGTGGGGGATGGGTTATAACCTCTCCCCTGTGTGAGGGGGGGCTGGGGGGGGGCACAGGGGGCACTGGGTGTCTGAGGGAGGTGGGGGATGGGTTATAACCTCTCCCCTGTGTGAGGGGGTCTGGGGGGGCACAGGGGGCACTGGGGTGTCTGAGGGGAGGTGGGGGATGGGTTATAACCTCTCCCCTGTGTGAGGGGGGCTGGGGGGCACAGGGAGCACTGGGTGTCAGAGGGGAGGTGGGGGATGGGTTATAACCTCTCCCCTGTGTGAGGAGGGTCTGGGGGGGCACAGGGGGCACTGGGTGTCAGAGGGGAGGTGGGGGATGGGTTATAACCTCTCCCCTGTGTGAGGGGGTCTGGGGGGGCACAGGGGGCACTGGGGTGTCTGAGGGGAGGTGGGGGATGGGTTATAACCTCTCCCCTGTGTGAGGGGGCTGGGGGGCACAGGGAGCACTGGGGTGTCTGAGGGGAGGTGGGGGATGGGTTATAACCTCTCCCCTGTGTGAGGGGGCTGGGGGGCACAGGGAGCACTGGGGTGTGTGAGGGGAGGTGGGGGAGGGGTTAGAACCTTTCCCCTGTGTGAGGGGGGTCTGGGGGGGCACAGGGGGCACTGGGGTGTCTGAGGGGAGGTGGGGGATGGGTTATAACCTCTCCCCTGTGTGAGGGGGCTGGGGGGCACAGGGAGCACTGGGGTGTGTGAGGGGAGGTGGGGGATGGGTTAGAACCTCTCCCCTGTGTGAGGGGGGCTAGGGGGGCACAGGGAGCACAGGGGTGTCTGAGGGGAGGTGGGGGATGGGTTATAACCTCTCCCCTGTGTGAGGGGGGTCTGGGGGGGCACAGGGAGCACTGGGGTGTCTGAGGGGAGGTGGGGGATGGGTTATAACCTCTCCCCTGTGTGAGGGGGGTCTGGGGGGGCACAGGGAGCACTGGGGTGTCTGAGGGGAGGTGGGGGATGGGTTATAACCTCTCCCCTGTGTGAGGGGGGTCTGGGGGGGCACAGGGAGCACTGGGGTGTCTGAGGGGAGGTGGGGGATGGGTTAGAACCTCTCCCCTGTGTGAGGGGGGCTGGGGGGCACAGGGAGCACTGGGGTGTCTGAGGGGAGGTGGGGGATGGGTTATAACCTCTCCCCTGTATGGGGGGGGCTGGGGGGCACAGGGAGCACTGGGGTGTCTGAGGGGAGGTGGGGGATGGGTTATAACCTCTCCCCTGTGTGAGGGGGGTCTGGGGGGGCACAGGGAGCACTGGGGTGTCTGAGGGGAGGTGGGGGATGGGTTATAACCTCTCCCCTGTGTGAGGGGGGTCTGGGGGGGCACAGGGAGCACTGGGGTGTCTGAGGGGAGGTGGGGGATGGGTTAGAACCTCTCCCCTGTGTGAGGGGGGCTGGGGGGCACAGGGAGCACTGGGGTGTGTGAGGGGAGGTGGGGGATGGGTTAGAACCTCTCCCCTGTGTGAGGGGGGCTGGGGGGCACAGGGAGCACTGGGGTGTGTGAGGGGAGGTGGGGGATGGGTTAGAACCTCTCCCCTGTGTGAGGGGGTCTGGGGGGCACAGGGAGCACTGGGGTGTCTGAGGGGAGGTGGGGGATGGGTTATAACCTCTCCCCTGTGGGAGGGGGGCTGGGGGGCACAGGGAGCACTGGGGTATCTGGGGGGGTTGCTTTGCCAGGGTGGCAGCAGACGTGCTCGGGGTGGCTGGTTTGGTGCCTTACAGGGAGGATTCCCGGCTTGGGCTGGAAGTCGCCTGGTTCTGAGCATTGTGTCCTGATTGGACCCTCCCAGCTGATCTATTTCTAATCGTTTGATCCTTCTCCTGGTTCTTCTCCGAGCCCTTGTCAGTTTATCAGCCTCCTTTGGGGATGGTGGGCCCCAGCCCACGCCGGTCGCACCAGGGCCGAGCACACGGGTCACACCACCGCTCTGTTCCTAGGCCAGATCCTCTTGTGTATGGGGAAGCCCTGGACACACCCATGCCCCTGGGCCCTGCCCCTGGCATCAGCAGTGGGGGGGAGAGGGAGGGCCATGAAGCCCCCACTGCCCTGCGGAGAATCCTCTGCAGCGGGGAGCGTGGCTAGTGGCGCTGGCTGCAGGGATCCCGTGTGCCGGCGGAGCTGCGCAGGGGAGAATCCGGCCAGCAGATTGATAGGGGCTTGGGATCCGACTGCGGGGCTTGGCTCACACCCAGCGTCGGCAGGCCCTGCAGAATCGCCCCAGATACGGAGCCGCTCCCGGCCCCCCAGATGTGCTAAGAACCCTGGTCTGAGAGCTCCCATCCCAGGGCTTCCCCACCCACCTAGGGAAATCGTTTGTCCTAGTCTCCGACCGAGACCTCCCCCACTGCAACGTGAGCCCATCGCTCCTTGTTCTGCCACCTGCCCCCACTGAGACCAGCCTCTCTCCATCCTCTTTGGACCCCCCTGCAGGGAGTTGCAGGCTGCTCTCAAATCCCCCCTCGCTCTTCTCTTCTGCAGACTAAACAGACCCAAATCCCTCAGCCTCTCCTCGTAGGTCATGTGCTCCACCCTGAATCATTTTGGTCGCCCTCCGCTGGACCCTCCCCAATGCGCCCACATCCTGTGTGTAGTGGGGGACCCAGAACTGGCCAGATGTGGCCTCACCAGAGCCAAATAAAGGGGAATAATCACTTCTCTGGATCTGCTGGCCATGCTCCTCCTAATGCATCCTAATATGCCACAAGCCTTCTTGGCTACAAGGGCACCCTGTTGACTCATCTCCAGCTTCTCATCCACTGGAACCCCCAGGTCCTTTTCTGCAGAACTGCTGCTTGGCCAGTCAGTCCCCAGCCTATAACTGTGCTTGGGATTCTTCCGTCCCAAGGGCAGGACTCTGCACTTGTCCTTGTTGAACCTCATCAGATTTCTCTCCAACGCATCCACATCCTTTCTATAGTGGGGACACAGTACTCCAGATGTGGACACAGTACTCCAGATGTGGCCTCACCCGTGCCGAATAAAGGGCAATCATCTTTCCCCTCGATCTGCTGGCAATGCCCCTCTAGAACATCAGGCTACACGGACATCACTTCCCTGCTCCTTACGGCCACACATGGCAACTGCCCCAGGCCCGGTTTCATCTGGTACTTAGCTGTGGGTCAAGTTCGTCATGGGTGTAACTCCACCGACATCCCTGGGGTTGCACCAGGACCGCAAAGACACCAACACTGCAGGCTTGACACTGACCGGCCGTCCCATGCTGGAGGTCTCAGCCAAGGGACCAAACACAGAACAGGCCTTGGAGACGGGATTTCTTGTCCGGCCTGTGAGGTGCCCCTTGGCTGGTGGCACGTCAGAGGGGATGTTGGCCCTCCCACAGAGGAATTCAGCCCCTGGGTGGTCAGTCCAGCATCGTCCGCGCTGCTGCCAGGCCTTTGACCCGCACTCCCATTCTCGTGTTCTTCGCCTGTCCCGTGCGATCACCTGCTTTCTGGCGCCCATAGCCCCGCCTTCCTGAGTGGGTGGGCGGAGCAAAGGGAGACACCCCACGGGAAAAGAGGGGCAGCCATGTTGGTGTAGCCAGGGCTTTGTCAGGCGGTACTCAAAAACCTCTAAGGATGGAGATCCCACCTTGTGCAGAGGAGACGAAGGGGGGGATAGGACAGAGGTCTATAAAATCATAGCTGGTGTGGAGAAAGTGAATAAGGAAAAGTGATTGACTTGTTCCCATCACATCGGAACTAGGGGTCACCCAATGAAATGACCAGGCAGCAGGTTTAAACAAACCAAAGGAAGTTTTCTTCACGCAGCACACAATCAACCTGTGGAACTCCTTGCCAGAGGATGCTGCAAAGGCCAGGACTTTAACAGGGCTCAAAAAAGAGCTAGATATTCATGGAGGTTAGGTCCCATCAATACCTATTTGCCAGGCTGGGTAGAAATGGTGTTCCTAGCATCTTTGTCAGAGGCTGGAAATGGATGACAGGGGAGGGATCACTGCATGATTCCCTGCTCTGTTCGCTCCCTCTGGGGCACCTGGCCTTGGCCACTGTGGGCAGACAGGACCTTGGGCTAGGTGGACCTTGGGTCTGGCCCAGTCTGGTTGCTCTGATGTTCGTACGTTAAGAGGAGCATTGCCTAGTGGTTACAGCTGAGTGGAATTTGCCGTTCCTGTCCCATAGGAAATGCTGAGATTTCAGCACCTGTTTTCAACCCAGATCAGGATGAAAAGCTGAAATCACAGAACCATAAGTAAGGGTGGCCGAGACCTCGGGAGGCATCATGTCCAACCGCCTGCTCCAAACAGGACCGACCGTAGCTCCATCATCCCAGCCAGAGCTTGGTCCAGCTGGGACTGAAACACCCCTAGGGATGGAGATTCCCCCTTATCCAAAGGGTTTATGGCAGAGAAATTCTGAAATGTTGAAATGTTTCGACCTTCCTGAAGCTGGCAGGTTCCTTTCTGGTCGTTGAAAGGGCCCGACTGGCTGCATTTCGAGTCCGTTCAGCGTCAAACGGCCCGTTGCCCCCCGGCTCCGCCTTGCCCCATCGGAGATGCTGTGGGGGCGCGCGGCACCCCTGTTCTGTCCTTGGGCCGGGCGGGCAGAACTGTTCCATGGGAGCACTAACCGGCTGCAAGGTTTCCTAGCCACTCTGCTCCGAGCACAGGACTGGGGCCCGAGAACCCTTCCTTCTGTTCCCGCCACTGACTGCCCGGTGTCCTTGGGCAAGTCACTTAAACCTTGCCGTGTCTCAGTTTCCCCATCTGTAAAAAGGGGGTGTATCAGAGGGCTGCCCCTCTGGTAGGCGTGCCTGCCTCAGTTTCCCTCCTAGCCTTCCCCAGAAACATTCCAAAGCTTCTTCCCAGGTAGAACTAGATTGTGGGCTTCCTTTGTTATGAGAGTCCAGTGCACATAAATCACAGTAAGATAAGTCTCAGTTCCCTGGCACCCCTCCCCCTGCCCTGGTGTCCTGCGCAGCCCCACTATCCCTACCCCCCGAGTGCTTGGCACAGCCCCAGTCCCCACCTTCTCCTCCTTCAACCGGGAGAGCCGCCCCAGCCCTTCCCCAGGCAAGTAACCCCGCGGATCCCAGCGGGACCCTCTGGCACTCCCTGCTGGGAGGTGATCTTCCCAGGGAAGTGTCCCTCACTACTCCCCCTGGCCCTCCCATGATGCCCCTGGGCCCGGCTTCCTGCCCCTGGACATGTCAGCGCTGCAGCCTGGCCTTCGGGCTTGTGGAGATCAGCCTGCACCCGCTCCCCTGCTTTCTGCCTTCCATGAGGAGCCCCCATCTGGCTTGGCAGCTCCCATCTGCCAGCCTGCCTCTCCCTCCGGAAGCTCTGACTGGCTCGTCCGTCCCTCTCTGACGGTCCTAGGGTGGCCCTTCGCTCACTGGCTCTCTCTCTGTTCCGTTATAGACTCCCCACGTTACCCTGCCCTCTTGATTAGCCAGGCGGGGTCATCTGCCCTGGCACAGGGGCCCTAGACCTACTTGATATCCTGGGGCCACACAACCTGTGAGAGGGATCTATCTGGGGAAACTGAGGCCCGGCCCAGTTTAAGTGCCTTGCCTGGCTACCTCCCATCTTAGGTGTCACAGAGCCCCCGACACCCTAAATGCGGCACCCCTCCCTGCCTGCAATGCACGGATCCTCCTAGCACCCCGGTGAGGCCGGGCCCTGCTCTGCTCCCTGGTGCACAGATGGGAAACTGAGGCACAGCGCCCTCCCGCCTCGTGACTTGACAGCCCGGACGTGTTCCTCCTACCCTGGGGAGAGGTGACGTGTCCCCGTTACATTTTGCCCGCAGCACTGCGCCCGGGAGGCAGGCTGACGAGAGGATCGGGATGGTTTTCATTTGTGTCGTGGCCAGAGGGCGGGGTGTGTGGAGGCTACTGGGGAAAGGAGACTTGCTCCCTCGGGTGGAACCGGCATCCAGCCTGTCGAGCGCTGTTCAGTAATTCATGCCGGGCTGATGCTGCTTCGGCAGAGCAGAGGAAGGTCCCACAATTTAGCTGGTCAGATGCCGCCTCCCAGGTGGCTGGCCGTTCATAAGGACACAGCTGCTTTGGGCCAGCCCGTACGGCCATTTCTCTCCCTCCTATTTTCTTTACCTTATGAATTCCTGAAGGGAGCCTCGCCCTCAGAGGCACTTGGACTGCAGCTGTGATGCCAGCAACTCATCCAGGCATCGCTTCTGGAATCAAGTGCCACAGAGGGAGAGATAATCCTCACGTGATAACATCCCCTGTCACCCACCTCCAGAGAAACAGAGGGCCACCATTCCTACCCGTCCTGGCTAATAGCCATTGATGGACCTAATCTCCATGAATCTATCTAGCTTTTTTTTGAACCCTGTTAAAGTTCTAGCTTTCACCGCATCCTCTGGCAAGGAGTTCCACAGGTTGACTATGTGCTGAGTGAAGAAAAACTTCCTTTGGTTTGTCCATCTCACTGGAGATGAAGTCATCTCAAGAAAGCCCCAATGCTTAAAAACAGCCCCTTAGCTTCTTTCTCTCCTGATCGCCCCACGCCTGCAGTGGAGACCCCCTGGGGGTCCAAATGTTTAAATTATGGAATAAATTGGTGGTTCTGGCTGTCCAGATCTCACCCACACCCCGATTCCTTATCCCATCGCCATCACATACTGTGAGCTCATTGTCCCCGAGTGTGTCAAAATGCCTCCTTTCAAATAATGGCACAGGGATGCTTCTCCTAGGGGATATTGGCCCAGGTGTTTCAAGAACAGATGGCAGATCTGAATTGTCACATTGTGTCTAACCATTTGCTCGTGAATACACAAAGTCAAAATCCCAGGAATGTGGGCAGAAGGATTAGATTATTTCTCCAGTGAGAAGCAACTATAAATAATTTCATTTTTTTAAGTGAAAACCTACATAAAGAGGACACAGGTTGCAAAGTCAAGCTCTTGAGTCAGGAAGTGGCAAAGTGAAGATTGCCTGGGCAGCCTTCACTTTGCTCCTTTGTGCACGTGCATTACAAGATCGTGATCATGTAATTAAAGATTATCATGGTATATGGAAGCACAGTCCATGTGAAACAGGCATGTAGTGCAAATTAGAGGCACAAACAAACCGTGTTCCACATAGCTTGAATTCCATCTTTGTCTTCTGTTTACCAGGAAGCGTAGCATGTCTGCTATGCTACATAGCACTCAGACATCTAGTGGTGCATCATATACTGCAAGTCAACATAGTATAAGCACATGCAATTTTCCCACAGAGCCCCTCATTCAAAGTGAATCAAGCTTTTGTGCCATTCTGTACTCTAGTTTTACTCCCTGCACCACCATACTTCATTCACTGTCCAACCTGTGCACAGAGCGTAACAGGGCACTGTCAACAGGACCATAGCCCAACAGGATTATAGATTCGCTTCATCACAGAGTCGATTAGGGACAGTTGCTTTTATTAATCTCACTACATCACTACTATTACAGGCTTAATACTGCCAGATGGTTACACAGCTACTGCAAAGTGACACATCAATAAGCACAGGCAGAGCAATGCAGAAGAGAGCAACAGGCACTTAGAAATGCTTACACCCCTTCAGTCTACGGGGAGTCCCGTTCTTGTCACCTTGCACCAGGCCACAGTGGACATGGCTCTAGCTGGGGGAATCCAGGGCACCCTCTGATCTAGGTCCCTGGTGAGACTTACCAGGCAACTCCCTACACTAGTTATACTACAGTTGTTTACCGAGTGTCCGCGAGCTGGCCCAGCGCCACACTCAACGTTCCCATGGGGCTGAGAACTGAGGTACTTTTATGTGATAGGCACCCTTGAGAAAAGTATGTGATTATATAGTTAGCGACTATTTTGTGATGTACACTGTGATTCTGCAGTGCAGAAAAGTGTTCTGCAAGAACTGCAAAACTGGTTTTTTGCCGTCTCTAGGGTCCAGGGAGAGTAAGATAACAAGAGGGTGGAATTACAGGTGTGCATTGCCAGTCACAGTACATGTGAAGCCATAACGTTATTACAGATGCATTTCTTCCTCCTCCTCACACACACACACTGACCATTCCAAATTTGCCTTTGGTTTTTGTGGCAATGCCTTATAGAAAAACATACAGTAATCTCATTATCTTCATAGACTGGGGGGGCCTGCTCTTGTTCGATGCGCCCCATCCCTGACTCCCACTGACTTGAGTCTCTGAAATTTCCTGAGCTTGAAAAGACCAGCTGCCTTTGGCACTCAGTTTCAGCCAGTCTCTGGGGTGCTCACTTGAAGTGGATTTTGATAGCCTTGAAGTAGAAAGTGCCCATCCATGGCTGTCTGAGTGGAAAGGTGGGAATTCAACCATGGCCTGAGCAGACTGCTAAGATGCACGGATGCCATCTAGTGCCAGGAAGTAGGTTAATTTTCATGAGGCTCAGCAGAAATGAAGTAGTCATAGACTACAAAGGTTTTCCCTAATGTCTAACCAAAACCTCCCTTGCTGCAGTTTAAGCCCATTGCTTCTTGTCCTGTCCTCAGAGGCCAAGGGGAATAAGTTTTCTCCCTCCTCCTTGTGACACCCTTTTAGGTACTTGAAAGCTGCTATCGTGTCCCCTCTCAGACTTCTCTTTTCTAAACTAAATAAGTCCAATTCCTTCAGCCTCCCCTCAGAGCTCATGGTTTCTAGACCTTTCATCATTTTTGATGCTCTTCTCTGGACCTTCTCCAATTTCTCCACATCTTTCTTGAAATGTGGTGCCCAGAACCAGACACAAGACTCCAACTGAGGCCTAATCAGCACAGAGCAGAGCAAAAGAACAACTCCTCGTGTCTGGCTCATCACACGCCTATTAATGCCGCCCAGAATCATGTTTGGTTTTTTGCAATAGTATCACACGGTTGGCTCATATTTAGCTTGTGGTCCACTCTGACCCCTCAATCCCTTTCTGCAGGGCTCCTCCCTAGACAGTCGCTTCCCATTCCGTGTGTGACTCGGATTGTTCCTTCCTCAGTGGAGCCCTTTGCGTTTGTCCTTATTCAACTTCATCCTATTGACCTCTGACCGTTTCTCCAGTTTGTCCTGATCAGTTTCAATTCTGACCCTCTCCTCCAAAGCACTCGCCACCCCGCCCAGCTTGGTGTCATCTGCAAACGTAATAAGCGTCCTCTCTATGCTGATATCGAAATCGTTGATGAAAATATTGAATGGAACCAGTCCCAGAACAGAGCCCTGCGGAACCCCACTGGTTCTGCCCTTCCTGTATGACTGTGAACCATTAATAACAACACTCTGAGGGTATGTCTACACTACCCCCCTAGTTCGAACTAGGGGAGTAATGTATGCATACCGAACTTGCTAAAGAAGCCCGGGATTTGAATTTCCCGGGCTTCATTAGCATAAAGCCGGCTCCGCCATTTTTAAAAGCCGGCTTGTTCGAACCCCGTGCCGCATGGCTACACGCGGCACGGGCTAGATAGTTCGAACTATGTAGTTATTCCGAACTATCTGTACGCCTCGTGGAATGAGGTGTACAGATAGATCGGAATGGCTACATAGTTCGAACTATCTAGCCCGTGCCGCGTGTAGCCGCGCGGCACGGGGTTCGAACAAGCCAGCTTTTAAAAATGGCGGAGCCGGCTTTATGCTAATGAAGCCTGGGAAATTCAAATCCCGGGCTTCATTAGCAAGTTCGGTATGCATACATTACCCCCCTAGTTCGAACTAGGGGGGTAGTGTAGACATACCCTGACTTACTTATCCAGCCAGTAGCAGGCGGTGTCGTGTGCAACCAGCACGCACCACGCTGCACGAGGCCTCACTTTACGTGTCACTTTGTGATCCCGGTAGGGAAAAAATGATGCAGAGAAACTTGCCAAATCTGGCAACCCTGCGCATGGGCCAAATGTCATCAAACTGCCTGGCGGGCCACCCTTAGAACATCAATGGGCCACAAGTGGGTTGCCCATCAGTGGCCTAGTCTGCGCTCTGCAGCACTGAGCAGAGAAGTCCACCCAGTTACCCCCCCATCTAGCCCAGGAATTAGTGTTTGGCAAATGCATCTTCCAAGAAGGCAGCCAACCTTGACATGAAAAATCCCCCACTTCCCTTGGGAGTTTGTTCCACGGCTCAGCCCCCAACCATGGCAGAAATGCGCATCCATAGAATCCTAAAGCTGGAAGAGACCACAGGAGTCATCCAGTCCAGCCCCCTGCCCAAGGCAGGACCGATCCCAACTCAATCAACCCAGCCAGGGCTTTGTC